>NW_017731553.1:877380-908506 GCF_001890085.2 Hipposideros armiger | reverse complement strand
TGAAGCAACGTCCTCCTCAACTAGACTGAAGAACAAAAGGACAGCAACTTGTCTGTTCCCCTTCCCCCAATTCCCCAGCACTATTCCCATCCCCACAATTCCCCAATAAAAAAAAAAATCTTAAAAAAAAAATAAATAAAATAAATAAATAAAACATCAAAGTGGTCCTATTGAGAAGATCAAAGATGGCGGAGTAGATAAACGCCGTACTTGCCTCATTCCATTAACACATCAAAATTACAACTAAATTATAAAATGATCAACCTGGAGAACCATCTAAGGTCTAGCTGAACAGAAGTTTTATAACCTTAGGATACAAAGAAGTCACGTTGAGGCTGGTAGGAGGGGCGGAAATGCAAAAGAGTTTGGTCTCCTACCAACACATGATGGTTGAAAACTGGGAGAGATATCTGTCAGCCCAAGTGTCATGCTGGGGCTCAGCTCCCAGCAGATGAACACAGTATCCAGTGAGGCCAAGAAAGAACAACAACAGAGCCACAGATAGGGGGTTCCTACCACTATATTCTCGATGGTGGCTGGTTGAGACATGAGAAGCAAACATCCACCAATACCCCAACAAGGGGACTTCCTACTGGCACAGTCTCGCTGGCCACCGGGAAGACACAGGAAGTAGGATCCTCACAGCCCATGACATCCGCACTTGCTAATGCAGCCGTGGCAGCATATGCAAAACAGCGGCTAATGACCAACTAGCCACAGCCGATGGCCAACCAGTCGCAGCTGACGGCCATCCAATAACCGAGCCAGCACCCTTCCAGGTGAGGCCGAGAGCCTGAAAACTGCTCTGCTGGCACTCCATCCCAACAATATCTCTGCCACAGAGGTTCCCCACAAAGAAGCAAGGGACCCCAGACCCCCACACTAGGCTACCCAGTCCAGAGTACTGGTGCTGGGGAGAGGAGTCCCCACAACTTCTGGCTGTTAAAAACAGTGGGGATTTTAACAGTTCAGGCGAGACGGAAGGCTACGGGAAACCCAGACATCCACTTAGAGGGCCCGTGTGGGTACTCACCCTGGCCTCTGTTGGAGGGACGGTGACTCTGGGGGCATCGGAGACATATGGGGAGAGACTGACTTGTATAACTTCAGGGTGAAGACTGGAGGGACAGTCCCCATTTTCCCTGTGGGAACCTTCTCCCGGGCAGCTGGCAGGTGGGCACCATCTTGCCTGTGTTGAGCCAACCCCCACCATGGCCAAATCTGAATCTGATTGGCCTGGTGAGCTCTGCTGCTCCACCCTGCTGACTCACTGAGATCCTGCCTTACCCAATTTGCATACAGCTGGAGGCTTTATCAGCAGCTGAAGCTCATGAGAGCCGGCAGGTGGCAGTACACCTTAGAGTGTCCTGGCTTTTTTTGGAGCTAACCCAGACCCGGTACTGGTGGCAGCAATCCTCGGTTTACAGCATGGCCTCTTCCATGTGCCTCCAGGTACAGCACAGGCAGTGACAAAGCATGGATTGCTTTGTACATCCATATATTCATTGCAGCAGCAGTGTTTATGTTGTTGAAGATGTGGCGGCAGCCTGGGTTTTTGTTGATAGAATAATGAATAAAGAGGAGGTGGTACATATATACAGTGGAATATGGCTTAGACAGGGAAGGGAATGGGTTCTTGCCATCTGCGGAGGCATGGATGGACCTGGAAGGCATTGTGCTCAGTGGAATATGTCAGACAGAGAAAGACATATGTAATGTGATTTTGCTTATATGTGGAATCTAAACAACAAAATAAACAAACAAAAGAGAAACAGACTCATAGATGCAGAGAACATTTTGATGATTGCCAGATGTGAGGGGTATTGAAGGGGTCAGTGAAAAAGGGGAAGGGATTAAGAAGTATAAATTGGTTTGTTACAAAGTAGTCATTGGTATAGCATAAGGAATATAATTAATAATATTGTAATAACTATGTATGGTATGGTATCAGATGGGTACTAGATTTATGGATGTGATAGATGGGAGGGGAGTTGTGGACAGGGTAGAAAAGGTGAAGGGATAAAGAAGTACAAATTGGTAGTTAAAAGTAGTCATGGGGATGTAAAGTGAAGCATAGGGAATATAGTCAATAATATGGTAATAACTATGTATAGTGACCAGTGGGTACTAGACTAGTCAGGGGGGTCACTTCTTAAATTAAATAAATGTCTAACCATATGCCATACACATGAAATTAATATAAAATAATATTGAATGTCAACTGTAATTGAAAAAAAAATTTTAATGGAGAAAAAGTGAAGAGGAATAAGAGGTTCAAATTTCCAGGTATAAAGTAAGTCATGGGGATATAGTGTACAGCATGGGGTATGTAGTCAGTAATATTGTGATAGCGTGGTACGGTGTCAGATAGTTGCTGGACTTATGGTGATTACTTCTTTAGGTATATAAATGTTGAATGACTATTGTGTACACTTGAAACTAATATAATGTTGTAAGTTAACTCTATGTTTAATAAAAATCTTAAAGAAAAAAAAGGATGTCCTAATAACATTTAATCTCAAAAGGGAAAGGCACTGGTGTCTCCATTTCTTCTTTTTTTTATTGTGGTAAAATAACACAAAATTTACTGTTTTAACCATTTTTAAGTATTATTAAGTAGATTCACATTGTTATGCAACCATCACCACCATCTGTCTCTAGAACTTTTTCATCTTCCCAAACTGAAACTCTGTACCCATTAAAAAATATCTCTCCATTTTCCCTCACCCCAGCTCCTTGTGATCAGTATTCTACTTTTTGTCTCTATAAATTTGACTATTCTAGGTACCTCATATAAGCAGAATCATACATTTGTCTTTTTTTTTTAAAGGTTTTATTGGAGAATTAGGGGGAGGGGAACAGCGTTAGGGAATCGGGGAAGGGGAACAGACAGACAAATTTCTGTTTTTGTTCTTCAGTCTAGTTATGGAGAACGTCACTTCACTGGCTCATGTTGGTATGATCATTGTGCTCTTCCCGGGTGAGGCACTCTGTCATTGGTCGGCCACTCGCGTAGCTCACGGCAGCCCACTGCAGCCCTGCTGCAGCCTATGCTGCCGCCGGCGACTCACAGCAGCCCAGCTCCAGGTTGAGCTGTTGTTCACCATCTTAGCTGTAGAGGGTGCAGCGTCACTGGCCCTCAATGTGGGATCCAAACCGCGGCCCTACTGCTTAGAGATGGTGTCCCAAGCCAACTCTTAACCAGCTGAGCCACTCGGCCGGCCCCACATTTGTCTTTTTGTGTCTTGCTTCTTTCACTTAGTATTATGTTTTCAAGGTTCACCATATTATAGCATGTGTCAGATTTTCCTTCCTTTTTAAGGCTGAATCATAATTCTGTTGTATGTATATACTATATTTTGTTTGTCCATTCATCCATTGATGGATATTTGGATTGTTTCCACCTTTTTTGTCTATTGTAAATAATGCTGCTATAAACATTTGTTTACAAATATCTCTTCAAGTCCTTGCTTGTAATTCCTCTAAATATATACCCACAAGTAGAATTACTGGATCATGTGGTAATTCTATCTTTAATTTTTTGAGTTAAATCCCTTCTTTACCATGGGTTTTTTTCTCCCAATGCAAATTTGACTATACTCTCCCTAACTAATTCTCCTTTAAAACTTAGCTCAAGGGATACTTTCTCCATGAAGCCTACACTTGCCATGTACTAGCCTTATTAGGTGCTCCCCTTTGTATGCTCCCGTAGAATGCTTAGAATGACTCTATCTTATTACTCACCAGATTGAACTGCAGAATTGCTTACTTGCCTATCTTTTCCTCCATTTAACTATGAGCTATCAGGGCAATAACTTTCCCTATTTTGCACTGCATTCTCAGCTTCTAGCATTTCACCTGGCACATAGTGGGTACTCAGGAAGTGACAGGCCCTTCTCCACCAACCCAAACATTCATTTCATTTGCTTGTATACCTAGCCCCTCACAATGAAATTATCTGGTTGTTCTATCCAACACTTTCATGGAAGTGTTCCCTTTAAGCCATTTCTGCAATATTAGAATCTTTCCTGCCCTTGTATCCTTCCTAAAATGTCAAGAAACATTTTAGGGACAATTTATCCCAATCTTTAAAGGCTATGTCAAGCCATTTCTAAAAACTGATCAATTTGTGACTGACTTAGTTAAATGGCAAACTTAGTCATGTTAATGTAATATATTTTGAGTTTCTAATTTCAAAATCATAATATACTCGATTTTAATGCAATCCCAATTTTATCTCATCTGCCTCTTGAGCTGTTAGCCACATAGGTACAAGGTTAGGCTTGTTTTATTGTTTAGTGAAAATGAAAGTTGACAGCTGTATCCATATTAATCACATTAATGAGAAATTTTGGAACAAGCAGTAACAAAGCAAATCACTACCCGCATTGTGTTGGCATAATGGGGCCAAGGGGCCTTGCCTATTCACCCTGTGTTTCCCCTAAAGTATATAATTAAGAAACCAGCACCAGAAGAAGAATGGGATGGTTCTGCATCATTCCTAAGTTTAAGTGCAAAATTTTAGGTGAGTTTTTTCATTAGGCAGATTTCTTGGAAAACAACACTCTGTTTTCCAGCCAGTTCACTTTAACAGATACAGAGTGCTTCTCCACAATAGCACACCAGAAGAAGCAAGTCTCTTCTTTCAGCTCCCACCTGGTAGTCTCCATCTAGGGCACTCTATTGGCAGAGCTTAACAGCTATCAAAGGAGAAATGTAGTCTGCAGAGTCAAACTCCAGTGTCACAAAGTAGGTAAAGAAATATGGGTTTGGATCTGAGAGGCAATAAATTACTAACTGGCACAGTGCTCAAGGACACAGTGGGATTTCACCAAGTCCTTAGGAACAGGCGGCAGGACCATTTAGGCCTCCTTGCTAATTAATACTTGTATATACCTAAGACTTGCTTTCTTTGTAATTTACCATTAAGTAGAAGAGTTGCAGGCCCTCCAATACTTTGCAAAACAACCTGACAATTGTTGAACTACCAAATTGCCTTATATCAGTTTGCAACTTCTTAGCTCAGATCTCAGCAAGTTGCATGAATTTGGACAAGGTACTTAACTACTCTGAACCTCGGTGTTCATATGAGTATGTGTGTAATAAATATTAAAATTAGTTCTCTATTGCACAAGTTTAATGTGAAAATTAAATGATTTAATTTCCTGGCATATAATAAGTGCTCAATGAATGGTAGCTGTCATTGCCAAATAAGCACACTCTTACTGAATAAAAACTGTGCTCAAAGAACTGATTCTGAAATTTATTTGGAAGGGCAAAGGTACTAGAATAGCTAAAACAATGCTGAAAACAAATAAAGTTGGAGGAATTATGGTACCCAATTATAAGACTTTCTATGAAGTTAAAATAATCAGGACAGTGTCGTACTGGGGAAAGGACAGACACAAATCAATGGCAGTGAATACAGAGCTCATTAACAGGCCCACACAGATATAATCATCTAATTTTTGACAAAGGTGCAGAGCCAACTCAGTGGAGAAAAGACAGTCTTTTCAATAAATGGTGCTAGAGCAAGTGGGCATTCATTTGCAAAGAAAAATAAAGGAGTGTAGACCCAGACCTTACATCTTATACAGAAATTGACTCAAAATGCATTATAGAATTAAATATAAAAATATAAATCTATAAAATTTCTAAATGAAAACACCAGAGAAAATCTGTGTGACTTTGGCAATGAGTTTTTAGATAGAACACCAAAAGCACAATCCATGAAAAACTGGATTTTTTTCAAAATTAAAAACTTCAAATTAAATTTAAAAATCAAAAGCAAAATCTTTTGCTCTCCAGGGACACAGACCAGTTCAATAATTAAAATGAATTCATATAATCCATAATATTAACAGGCTAAAGAAGAAAACTGCATGTCCATATCAATTATTGCAGAAAAATCATTTGACAAAAATCAAGACCCATCCATAAAAGAGAATAACATTTAGAAAAATAGGAATAGAGGGGAACAGCCTCAACTTCATAAAGAGCATACAGAAAAACTTAAAGCTAATTTTTTTTATTATTAATGTTGAAAAAATAAAAATATCTCCCACTCCAAATCAGGAACAAGGGAAGGATGTTCACTCTCACCACTCTTAGTCAACATAGTGCACGAATTGCCAGCCAGTGCAACAGGCAAGCAAGGAAAAGAAAAGGCATACAGCTTCTAAAGGAAGAAATAAAACTGACCCATTTTCAGACCCATTTTCTATGATTATCTGCATAGAAAATCCCAAGTCTACAAAAAAAAGGGTCCTAAAACTAATACATAATTTCAGTAAGATCACAGAATACAAGTTAAACATACAAAAATCAATTGTATATCTACATGCTAGCATTGAAAACATGGACAATGAAATTAAAAATACAATCACGTTATACTTGGTCCAAAATACTTATGTGCAAATATAAGACAGATATAAAACATGCTGAAAACTATAAAATTGGTGAAAGAAATCAAAGATCTAAATATCTGGAGAACATACTCTGTGCCTGAACTGAAAGATTCAATGTATTAAAAAATGACAATTCTCCCAAATTGATATAAACATTTAATGCAATTCCTATTGAAATTCATGCAAGTATTTTTGTATTATAGATATAGAAAAAATATTCTAAAATTTATATGAAAAAGCTAAAGAGTTATAATATCTAAGACAATGTTTATAAAGAAGAATAAAGTGGGAAAGAACAGTCTATCTAATTTCAAGACTTATTACATGATTAGAAAAATGAAGACTGGTATTACAGAATAGACACATAAATCAATAGAATACCTCATTGTGATTTTTATTTGCATTTCTCTAATGATTAGTGACATTGAGCATTTTTTTCATATGTCTGTTGGCCATCTGTATGTACTCTGTAGAGAAATGTCTCTTCATCTCCTCTGCTCATTTTCTAATAGGGTTGTTTGATTTTTGGTATTGAGTTGTGTGTTTGTTTGTTTGTTTATAAATTTTTTATATTAACCCCTTACCACCTCACTCTTGTCAGAATGGCAATCATCAATAAGTCAACAAACAACAAGTGTTGGTGAGGATGTGGAGAAAAGGGAACCCTTGTGCATTGTTTGTGGGACTGCAGATTGGTTCAGCCACTATGGAAATCAGTATGGAAGTACCTCAAAAAATTGAAAATGGAACTACCTTAAGACCCAGCAGTTCTACTCCTGGGTGTCTATCCAAAGAAATCCAAAACACTAATTCAAAAAAATGTATGAACCCCCTACATTTATTGCAGCGCTATTCACAATAGCCAAGATATGGAAACAACAGAAATGCCCATCGACAGATGATTGGATAAAGAAACTGTGGTAAATTTCTACAATGGAGTATTACTCTGCCATAAAAAAGAATGAAATCTTACCATTTGCAACAACATGGATGGACCTTGAGAATATTATGCTAAGTGAAATAAGTCAGATTGAGAAAGACAAATACCATATGATCTCACTTATATGTGGAATCTAAGGACAGAATAAATGAGCAAACAAAACATAAATAGACTCAAAGATATAGAAAAAAAACTGTTGGTTGCTAGATGGGAGGGGTGTAGGGATGGAGGAGAAGGTGAAGGGATTAGAAAGTGCAAATTAGTAGTCACAATATTGTCACAGGAATACGAAATACAGTATGGGGAATATAATCAACAATGTTGTAAGGATTATGTAGGGTGCCAGGTGGGCACTGGACTTATCAGGGGGATCACATCATAGATTGTGTAGATGCCTGACCACTGCGCTGTACACCTGAAGCTGATGTAGAATAATACTGTATGGGAGGTAGAGTATAGCATCAGAAAGATAGTCAATGGTATTATAACAGTTGTATAAGATGTCAGAGTGGTAGTAGCTTGGGGAGGGGTATTGCTTTGTGAGGACAGTAAATGTGTAACTATTATGTTGGTTTGTACACTTGAAACTAATTTTAAAAATCCATAGAATAGAACAGAGAACCTACAAATATACCTACACAAATATACTCAACTGATTTTTTACAAAGGTGCAATAGCAGTTCAATGGAGGAAGGGTAACATTTGCAACAAATTGTGCCGGAGCAATTAGACACCCATAGTCCAAAAAAATGAATCTTGACTTAAGGCTCAAACCTTATAAAAATTAATTCAAACTAGACTACAGACTTAAGTGTAAAACATAAAAATATTAAAGTTAAAAAGAAATTGGAGACTATCTTCCGGAGCTAGGGCTAGGAAACCATTTCTTATATTTAACACCAAAAATATGATCCATAATTGAAAAAATTTGATAATAGGACCTCATCAAAATCAAAAGTTTTTCTCTGTTAAACACCCTGTTAGAAGATGAAAAGACAAGCTATAGACTGGGAAAAAATGTACACAACACATATCCTATAAATGACTAATATCTAGAACATGTAAAGAAATCTCAAGCTCAACGGTTTAAAAAAATCTAAGCAATGCAATTGGAAAACGGGCAAAAGACATGACAGATATTTTACTGAACAGGATATACAGGTGGCAAAAAAGCATATGAAAAAGTGCTGAGCATCATTAAACATTAGGGAAATGCAAATCAGACATCACTACACACCTATCTGGCTAAAGTAAAAAAGTAGTGATAACACCAAATGCTGGTAAAGATGCAGAGAAAGGATCATGCATACATTTCTGGTGGGAATGTGAAATGCTATAAACACTATGGAAAACAGTCTGGCAGTTTCTTAAAACCTAAAATGCGACCACATACGAGGTCTGAAAATTAAGTTCATGAACTTTTTGCAACAATGTTGCTTACCTCTTTTGATATCAGAGGGATTATTCATTATGAATTTGTACCAATTGGACAAACAGTTAATTTTATTATTTGGAAGTGCTGAAAGGGCTCCATGAAAAAGTTAGATGACCTGAACTTTCCGCCAACAATTCATGGTTCTTGCATCAGGACAATGCACAGGCTCACACAGCATTGTCTGTGAGAAAATCTTAAGCCAGTAAACAAATAACTGTATTGGAATACCCTCCCTACTCACCTGATCTGGCCCCCAGTGACTCCTTTATTTACCTGAAAATAAAGGAAATATTGAAATGAAGACATTTTGATGACATTCGGACATCAAATGTAATACAACAACAGCTCTGATGGCCATTCCAGAAAAGAGTTCCAAAACTGCTTAGAAGGGTGGACTAAGCACTGGCATCTGTGCATAGCTTCCCAAGCAGAGTACTTTGAAGATGACCGTAGTGATATTCAGCGATGCGGTATGTAGCACTTTTTTTTTAAAGATTTTATTGGGGAATCGGGGGAAGGGGAACAGACAAGCTGCTGTCGTTTTGCTCTTCAGTCTAGTTGTGGAGGACATTGCTTCACTGGCCCATGTTGCTATCATTGCACTCTTCCTGGGTGAGGCAGATCGGTCGCCAGCCTCTGGACGGCCACTCATGGCGGCTCTTGACAGCTCACACCGGCTGCCGGCTGCTCACACTGGCTGCCAGCCATACAGGGTAGCTTATGGCAGCCCACTGCAGCAGGGGCTGCAGCCTACGCCATTGCTGGCGACTCATGGCAGCCCAGCTCCAGGTCGAGCTGTGGTTCACCATCTTAGCTGTAGAGGGCAGTGTCACTGGCCCCCATGTGGGATCCAAACCAGGGCCCTGCTGCTCAGAGCTAGTGTCCCAAGCCAGCTCTTAACCAACACGCCACTTGGCCGGCCCTGTAGCACTTTTTTTTAAGATGAGTTCTCGAATGTAGTCATCAGACCTTGTATGATATAATAATTGCACTCTTAGGCATTTCTCCCAGAGAAAAGAAAATGTATGCTTATACATAAGCCTGTACAAAACATTTATAACATCCTTTTTATCACCAAAAATTCGAACCCCAATGTCCTTCAATAGGAGAACTGTTAAACAAATTGTGGTACTCCACACCATGGAATATTACTCAGTAATAAAAAGGAATAAAGTATTGGTTCTGGTCAAGATGGCAGAGTATCTTGCTGTGCTCATGTCCTCTCAGGACCACATCAATTACAACTAAACCATAAAACAGCATTATTAAAAATTGTCTGAAATCTAGCTGAACCAAAGCCCTACAACTACAAACATACAGAAGAAGCCACCTCGCCACTGGTAAGAGGGGCAGAGATGAGGAACAGCTGGTCCCACACCCGTGTGTCACCATTAAAATTCAGGAGGGATATCTTGTCTGCAGGGGTCCCACCCACTGAGGAGTGAGAAGTCCCAACACCTCCCCAGCCCAGGTTTTCAGTGCTGGGGAGAAAAGCCCCATAACTTCTGGCTGTGAAAACCAGCAGAGATTGTGGATGAGTAAGACAAGGGTGGCTGCACGCCCAGCCATTCCACTTAAAGGGCCCACAAACAGACTTACTCACTGACAGACTCACTTGCTCTCAGCTCCCGCACTGGGGTAGCAGTTCAAAAGGTGCCAGGGATATAAGGGAAGGAACTGAACTGTCTAGCTTCAGGGTGAGGGCTGGAGGAGCAGTTTCCCCTGAATGGAGGAGCTGGCGAAAGCCATTGCTTCTTTGTTGAGCCCTCCCCCTCCCTGCGTGCAGATGCAGGCAGACACTATATTTGAGTCTCAGTCAAACTTTTATCTGCCTCGCCCCAGTGTCTAAAGATAGCACTGTCACCTGGGTAAAAGAAGAGAAACAGATGTTTAAACCAAACAGTAATAATTGATGTTGACACATTTCAAAGAATAATGTACTTGAAATACTCTTGCCTCATAATCTAGTAATAGCCCTATACTTTTATCATCAGGATCCATACAGTTATGGACATAGAACTGCACTTAAGATCACTGTTAAGCCCCATTTTACTCCCACCCATCTCCACGATGCCATGTAGAGTCCAGTCAAATAAAATACCTTACCACTTCCCAAACACACCAGGCTCTTTCACAATTCCATATTTTTAGACATACTAGTCCCTCTATTTGAAATATTGACCCCTCCTATTTAACATCCTTAAATAAGCCAGTCAGTTATTCCACACTTCATTATAATCACCTATTTAATTTACTGTCTTCCACTAGACCATCAGCCTGTTGATGGCTGGGACACTGTATCTTGATCACCTTTCATCCTCAGCACCTAGCACAACCCTGACACAGCGCAAGCTTTGATACATATTTTTATAATGGTTGAACCACAACCAAAGGAGAGATATGGACACCATGTGCCCTATAGGTTCTCATACAATAGAAAGTTTCAATATGGAAACAGAAAATTTTGAATGATCACAGGTTGCATATGAAAGAATTGCAATCTGAATGAAGTAAGGTTGAATATATTTTCATACTATGAAATGAGATTGTCACAAAATACTTGTAATGTACCATTTATTCATCCATTCAACATCTAGTTATTGATATCTACTATGGTCCACACACTGTTTGGTGCATTTGAGTTACATCAGGGAGCCAAATATATAAAATCCTTGCCCTCTTGGAGATGATACTCTACTGAAGGGAGACAGACAATGAACAAAAAATGTAACTAGTAAAATGTTTTGCATATTAAAAGGTATGCATAAAGGAAAAAGTAAAGAATGACAAAATCAAAACAACCAACACCCTCGCTTAGATATATTATGGAGAAACTTTAGAACATTAATGACAAAGATAAAATTATAAAATATCCAGAGGAAAAAAGAGATCATCCACAAAGGAATATGAATCAGACTTAACAAAAAATAGTGTATGCAAGAAGACAATTAAATGATATTTTAAAGAATCAAAGGAAAGATATTCTGAAGCTAGAATTTTATTTCCAACTCAACTGTCATTTAAATATGAGGTTGATTACCCCAATGAGTCTATTGGTGAGGCATATAATGTCTAATTGCATTGAAAAACATAGAAAAATACGCCATGACTTTCCCAATGATGCAATATGTTATTTTGTACACCTGAAACTAGTATACTATGGTACATCAATGGTAATTAAAATGTAAATTTTAAAAATAAATAAATAAAATTAAAAAAAATAAATGTGAGCTTGAAATAAAGATTCTCAGTCCTGAACAGCTTCCTAATGGATACTACACAGGGACCTTCTTTGAAAGCACCCTTGGAGAACATACTCCAGAATAATGAAAAATATCAATCCAAGAGGCAACAAAGAAAATCTAAAAATAATGCTGAGTAATTAACTTAGTGTAGTTCACAACTTAAAAAAGCAATTACACCCACTGAATAAGATAACAATTCATAACAATGCACAAAACAGTAGATCAGTTTTCCTCAACACTGGCTGCACATTATAATTCTTCAGTTCTTCAGAAAATATACCAATGCTCGGGTTGTATCTTGGCGATCCTTATTTAATTGGTCTTGTGTGAATCTGGGCATCAATTTATATAGTTTTAAGTTCCCAGAGGTGATTCTAACTGTAATCAGCATTGAAAAGCAGGTGGTGGTCACCCTTGACTTTTATCTTTTTTATTAACACCCATACAATATATCAGGAAATCCTGTTCACACTACCTGCAAAATTAATCTAGGATTTGGAAGCCCAAACTAGTTCATTGAAGCAAAAATAAAAAATGAAAAATAATGAAGACATACAGCCTGGAAAGGAATAATTAAAATTCTACATCATCAATGTAGATCATAAGGACTCTACAAAAAATTTCTAAAATAATTGAATTTAGTAACAAATAATACAATATATAAAAATAAATTATATTTCTACATATAAACCATAAACCATTGGAAGTTAAAATAAAAATTTATGGGCTGGCCGAGTGGCGCAATGGTTAAGAACTGGCTTGGGACGCCAGAGGGCCCCGGTTCGGATCCCACATATGAGGGCCAGTGACTGCCCTTTACAGCTAAGATGCTGAAAAACAGCTCAACCTGGAGCTGGGATGCCGTGAGTCGCCGGCTACGGCATAGGCTGCAGCCCCTGTGGCAGTGGGCTGCCATGGGCTACCGTGTGTAGCCAGCAGCCAGTGTGAGCGGCCAGCAGCCGCAGTGAGCGGCCATCCAGAAGCCGGCGACTGATCCGCCTCACCCGGGAAGAGCACAATGATGGTGCCAATTTGGGCCAGTGAAGCTACGTCCTCCACAACTAGACTGAAGAGCAAAAACGACAGCAACTTGTCTGTTCCCCTTCCCCCAATTCCCCAGCACTGTTCCCATCCCCCAATTCCCCAATAAAAATATCTTTAAAAAAATTATAATAGCATCAAAATAAAATAAATATTTGGGGCAAACTTCACACAATATGTGCAATACTTATACACTAAAAACTACAAAAAATGCTGAGGTAAATTAATGAAGATCTAAATAAGTGGAGAGAGATACCAAGTTAATGTATCAGAAAACATTAAGAAGTCAATTTTCCTTAAATTTATCCATAAATTTAATGTGGTTGGAGTCAAAATTCCAGCAGGCTTTTTTTTTTCGGTAGAAGTTTATACATCGATTCTAAAATTCATACAAAATATGAAGTACCAGGAATAGCCTAAACAATTTTTCAATAGAATAATAAAGTTGGAGAATGTATATTACTTGATTTCAAGGCTAACTATACATCTACAGCATGCATTCTCAATGGGCAAGATTGCAGAAACCTTAAAAGCTAGAAATAAACTTGGACATAAGCAAGTTTTTTAAAGCTTTTAGTGGAATTATAATAAAATGAAAAATGATGTTTTGAGCAACCATGGAAGTGTGCTGCTCATATCTCTTCAAGAAAGCTTGCCATTTATCTGTAAGGGTTACAGCTAGCTGCCAGCGTTTTGCTGTTAGCACTTTCAGGGACCTCTTCAACTTTTTAATCTGAGGTGTCTTTTCCCCCAAGCAGTCCCATTTGATGACTGAACATGGTAGGGGTACTAGGGTCTGGCCATTTTTGCCCAATGTAGGACTCCTCTAATGGGCAGTATTTGCTCCACAGTTCCATGTGGGTTTAGTCAAGACAGTAAGATATGCAGTATGGTCTGAGGATTCCCCTGCCCAATTCTGTGTTCTCCCCCTCTTCCTTTGGCAACGATCAGGTCTGCATCATGTTCTGAATGCTCTCCAGACCCAATCCTGTTTCCGCCCCCTTTTATCTCTCACAGGTATTAGTTTCTTCAACTCCTTATAAAGTTCTTGAACTCCTAACTCCAAGTAGTGTCTATTTCAGAGAGGAACCAACTGACATAATATTCAAGGAAGATTCATCTGACAGCAGTATCGGGATAGGTTAAAGAGGGTAATGACTGGGCTCAGAGATAAGAGCTCAAGGATTTCACAGCAATGTAGGTATGATATGAGTGTGAGAATGAAGCAGTGGAGACCTTCAAGTTACCATGTGACTTAAGTTGCCCCTTACGTCCAAATTAGGTGTTCTCTGACCCACTGAGACAAATAGTTAGTCCTGCATAGCATCATTCAATCATCAAGTATACATATTAGGTATATATTAGTTCAGATTCATGCAAGTCCTGGAGGCACAAGTCAGTTGCCTGAGCAAGTGGTCCAGATGCTCAACACTTTTATTACTGCTACATTATCTTCTCTCTCCCAGCCCACACCTATAGTCTCATGAGGAGTTACCTATGATCAGTTGTCCGAAGAAGAAAAAAGTCAAGCTCAGATTACCATATGCAGGCACCATCCAAAATCTGACAGATGCACCCTGGCAGGCTTGCTCTAAATGGTCCTGGAAGAAGGTTATGAAGAGAAACCCTCCAAGTAGGCAAAATTTTGATCAGGGTACCCAGTTGTTGATTGTGTCTAAAAGGAGAGATGGCTGGAGGCACAGATCTACATAGATTCACAAGCTTGATTAATGGTTTTGCTGAATTTTCAGGGACTTGGAAAAAATTAAATTGGAAAAATGGTGACAAGGCAATCTGGGAAGAAGTACATGAATAGACATTTTTGAACGGGCACAAAGTTTGAAGATATTTGTGTCCCATGTGAATATCCATCGAAGAATGACCTCAGCAGGGGAGTATCTTAATAACCAGATGGATAAGTTTACCTTTTCTGTGGAAGTCAGCCAGCCAGCCTATTTCCTCAGTGACTCCTGTCATTGCTCAGTGTATTCATGAACAAAGTAGCTAGTGACAGGGCTGGAGATTATACATGGGCTGAGCAACATGGACTTCTGCTCAGTAAGGTCTACTTGCCTACAGACACTGCTGAGCAGCAAACCTGCCAAAAGCAGAGCTCAACAGTGAGCTCTGAATATTGCACAATCCCCGAGAGGTATCAGCCAGCTTGGAGGTGGTAGAATGACTGCATTAGATGACTGGCATTAATAGAAAGGGCAGTGCATGTCCTCACTGGAATAAACTTATTCTGTATATGGATTTATCAGTCCACTCTGCAGTACTTCTACCAAAATCACTATCAGTGTCTTCTTCTCCCTCATGATATTCTACACAGCATCGCTTCTGACCAAGGGACTCATTTTACAAAGAAGTATCTTAATGGGCTCGTGCAACAAAGATCCTGTAGGTTATTCAAGTCATTGAAGTTCACAACGGTGAAAGAGAGTTACAGGTTCCAAAGTGTCTTCATGGATTCCAGTTTGTCTTCTTCACGAGTTTGTTTGCTCTTGTAGCTTCCAAATTTGTTTTTGATGGTTCTTATTCATTTTTATACATTCTAGGTTATCCTCACAGGTTCCAGTTGGTCCCTGCTCTCCCCACTCCATGCCCATCTTTCCGCCCTGGTTGCTGGCCCTGATGACTTCAATGACTTCATGCACAACTCCAAATGAAGAAGGAACAGCCTTACACACACTGCTTAATGAGATCCTACAATAGCATAACATCAAATTCCTATAATGAATCCGTTATTTTGTATTGCTCATAGTCGTTCTGCTTCTCTGACCAAACGCTGACAAATAAATGGAAGCTATATTAGTTACCTAGAAAGGTTGCAGTGTTTCTATGTACTGGTTAATTCAAATCACAGGGTTTGTCTTTTTTTTTTCCTTTGTTTTGTTTACTTTTAAGAGGCAAAAAAGTCACTTTTTAAACTTTTTAAAATTAAAGTTCATTGGGGTGACAATGGTTAATAAAGTTACATAGGTTTCAAGTGTACAATTCTGTAATACATCATCTATATATCACCTTGCCATTTCTGTTTGTGGTAATCTTTATCTTTTGTCCTGTGATGTGCTACTTCTAAGCATCCTTTAGCATTTCAGGTTCTAATTAATTTGGCAATGTATTTCAAAATGTTAAAAGTAAACCTAACACATCGGGTGTACCTTTGACCTAAGGCTTCATATGGGTCAGGCAATTTCATGTTTCTGTTTTCACTTAACCCACCATCCCTTTATGTCTGTGCTGATTAAGAAAAGACTATTTTATTTGTAATGAATATGAAAATGACTATCCAAATGGACACATTGGACTCTGTTGAATTATGGGTGGCAGAATATACAATATACTCAATGCAAAATGCATCTGGTAAAAGATTTTCTGCAGAGACTCTGTCTGTCTCTTGAGCTCAGCTCAACTGTCCCTGGGAGACTGCAGTCAGCAGGAGAAGCCATGGCAATTCCACAGATCATTTGGTCAGATGCTTTCTTCTAACACTTTTTTTTCATTTAAAGAGGAAGAAAAGATAAGTTTTGGGTATCAGGGGATGGTGATGGCATTATCCACCCTTACGTGGATGTGGGAAGATCTCAGGAGATATATCAGATCCCAGGCTCTGGAGGGGTATAAGTATGAGAATAACTGAACCTCATGTATTCATCTATCTGCACTCCCAGAGCAAGCACATATGTCTCTGGCCTTGGTAATTCATGCAGCAGTTTCTGCTACCTAGTGCGTAAGAGATGCCTCAGGGACAGGCCCAAGGAATGTTGGGAGCCTCTGCCCAGCATGAACAGCCTTCAGGATAATGAAAGGCAATTTCTCACTTTTCTCTCCCTGATCATAGTTCTTCATGTCCTTATGGTTCACTGGGCAGGCCAGGTGTGGTAGGTAGAATAATGAGCCTCATCTCCAAAGATGTCCAGGGCCTAATCCCTGGAACTTGTGACTATGTTAGGTTAGTTGGCAAAGGAAAATGGAGGTTGCAGATGCAATTAAGAATGCTAATCAGCTGACCTTAAGATTGATTATCCAGATGGGCCCAATATAATTACATGCGTCCTTATAAGTAAGAGAGGCCAGTAGAAGAAAGAGAACTAGAGAGATGGCAACATGAGAAGGACTTGACCGAATGTGCCTGGCTTTGAAAATGGAAGAAGAGCACCATGAGCCAAGGAATTCAAGCAGACTCTAAAACCTGACAAGACAAAAAACAAACAAACAAACAAAAGGATTCTCCTCTAGAACTTCCTGAAGGAATGTGGCCCTGCCAACACCTTGATTTTAGCCCAGTGAGACTAATTTTGGACTTCTGACATCTCAAACTGTAAGAATAATATTTTGTGATGTTTTAAGTACCACTAAGTGTGTGGTAATTTGTTACAGCAGCAATAGGAAACTAATATACCAGGCCACAGGTTTGTTTCAACATTAAACTGTTTCTGTCCTCACTAAATAGCCATCTGGGAGGCTTCCTTTCTGGCTTTTTCTCTTTCTTCTTTTTGTCTGCTTTGTTCTATACAAATTCTGATTTTTGGAAGCCTTTTTATTTGCCCTGTGAAGTCTGTTTGCTCAAACCATCTTCGACTCAAGTTCATAACTGCTTATTATTTACATTCAGGCATCCTCATCTTCCTCTTAGCTTTCTCTCCTTCACCCAATCCATTCTGTGCCTTTATATACTGTCTTGCTACACCCAAAGACCACTGAGACTTGCTTTTGCCCCAGTTCCCATGCCAAAATTCAACACATAGCCTTGGCCCTGCTCTCCCCCTGTATTAAAAAAATCCTATTTCCTCAGTGCTGCTGGCTTTACTAAATGTTGGAAAAGCAATTGATTAACCAAATTCACAGTAAGTCCTTTTTCTTGAGCAATCTGAGGAGGGCATACAACAGAGGAAGAAAGAAATGGGATGTGTAGGTGGTGGAGAACATGGGGAAAGGATAGCATTAGAATATAAATGTTACTTTTAATTCACCAGAATTGTATGACTGCTGAAACAGGTCACTTGTCTGATTCCAGAATTATCTCTTCACCTTTGTTCTTACTTTGATACTCACTTAGAACAGAGTAATTATTTTCTGTAGTCTCATAGACTTCCAAAACTCCACATTCATTATCTTCCAAAATTCTCTTTCTCTTGTCTTTATATGGTACCTGAACTGAAATATCACCTATGTTTATTCATACATTTGTTCAATGAACAATAGTCACTGAGTATCTTCCCCATGCCAGGCACTGTTCTAGATGCTGAGGATACAGTATTTAACCAGTCTCGATTATCTCAAATGAGTAGGTATTTAAGCATAAGGAGCTGCATAGGAAAAGCCATGGTGGCATGGAATAGATTCATATGATTAGGGAACATAAAGCACTTTTTATATGGATGGGGTATGAAAGTAGGGGTGAAAAGAATGGCAAAAAATGAAGCTGGAGGAAGGGGCATCATTAAAAGCCAGACTAAGGTGTTTGTTCTTCACTCTAAGAGAAAAGAGAAACTATTGAACATGATTAAGAAAAAGAATGACATGGTTAAATTTGCAAGTAAGAGAAGTTAGTCTGGCTGCACTGTGGAGGGAAAACTGGAGAGCAAAAGACCTATCAGGAAATGATTATAATAGCACAGGCAAGAAAATACAAAGTCCAGAAGTAAGGTTGTAGCAGTAGCGAAGGGGGGGGGACATGTTGAAGAGATAGTCTAGAAGTTGTTGAGTGATTATGTAGGAGGATGAATGAAAGGGACTTGTCTAAGTAGAATCCAAGGGGTCTGTCCTGAGTGAATAATGTGATTAAATATTTCACAAATATTTATTGAATGCTTATTATGTGCCAAACACAGAACTACAAAGATAAATAGGACAAAACTCAGCCCTTTTATGGAGCTTATCATCCAATAGAGTATCTAGGCACATAAACAGATAATTTCAGTAAAATATGACATGTACTATGCTAAAAATCTACATATATGTTGTGGAAATTCTGAAGGGGGGCACATAACCCAGCCTGGTATCTCCTAGAAGAACTTATTGCTGAGGGTGTGTTGGAATTCTGTAGATGAAGAAAGATGGGAAAGGAAAATACAGTAGGTATAAATCAGCATAGTATTTACAGAGACTGATGTGTAGTTTAATAATAGTACACTATACAGAGGGAGTGGGAAATGGTAGGAAATGATGCTTAAGTGTCACATACGGTTCAAATCATAAAGATTTTCATAAATCATGGTAAGAGAATTGACATTTACTCTCAATGATGAGTATCCATTGAAAGTTTTAAATATGGTTGTGCAACGGTCAAGTTTGTGTTTTTAGAAACGTCATCGTGACCACAAGAAGCAAGAAGAGCTATTAAGAGACAGTTATAGTAGTCCAGACAAGAAATTATGGAAGCCTGAATTGGGCAGAGAATGGCTTGGATAGAGAGGAGGAAAAAAGTTTGAAAAACGTTTAATAGGTAAAATCAGGAGTACTTACTGGTTGATGAAGGCTGAGGGAAGAGGAGGCACTGAAGAAAAGGAAGGAGTCTAGGATCACTGTCAGGTGCCATTATTAGGTGCCTAGGTAGATAATGATGTAATTTACTGAACAGTAGTGGATAATGAGTTCAGTTAGGGTCATATTTAGACTAAGATATTGGCATATGCAACAGGAAGTTAGAAATTTTAATCTGAAGCTCAGGAGAGGGGTCTGAATAGAATATCCTATTTTATATGTCATTGTCATTCTAAGTTGTAGTTGAAACTGTGGGATATGGTGATATGGCTCAAGGAAAGCATGTAAAGAGAGAAAAACCATGGGTCAAGGAGGATACTTGAATCCCATCAATGTTTAAGGGAAAGGAAGGAGGGAAAGTAGTGAAGAAAACAGAAAAAGAGTGGCCAAAGAGACAGAGGGGAAAAAAACAAAAGAAAACAATAACAAACAAAAAATAGTATTATGGAAACCCAGGAAATAGAATGTTTTAAAATAAAGAGGGGGTAGAAATAATTTCAAATATCACAGACAGACCCAATAAGTTAAAAATAGAGAGGTACCTGTTATATTTTTCAATGTGGAGATCATTGGCCACCTTGGTAAAATGCCTTTCAGTGGGGTGGTGAAAACAGAAGCTGAATTACATTGCAGTGAGGACTGCATGACACATGAGGGAGCGGAGAAAGCAAATATAGAATGCTCTTTCACGAAACATGACTTTCAAAAGAAAGGGGGGAAATAGGGCGATTATTACAGGGGGATGTAAGTTCATGAAAATTTTTGTTTTGAAAAGAGAATTATTTGAATATATGTGCTTATGTATGTAGACAAAGAGGTAGCTGAATAGATAGGTAGACACATAGATAAGATAGATAGATAGATAGATAGATAGATAGATAGATAGATAGATAGATAGATAGATAGATGATAGATAGAGAGATAGAATGACTGACTGTGGGGAAATTAGTAGAGAGGGGGGGAGCATGAAGATATAGAATAAAGAGTACCCAACTAGCCCCAGAAGAGGACCAAGTTGGAACCAAGAACCAGGGTAAGGGAATGGACTTGAATGGAAGAAAGGATACATCTTCCACTGAAAATGGAGGGAAGGAGCAAGACTGGGTGTTGGCGAAATACAGTATAGGTGGAGGAGTAAGAAACTGGGTGAACTCACATCTGACACTTTAACTCACCTAATGAAATAGTGAAACATCTCTGCTGAAGTTTGAGTAAGGGACTCAAAGAGACCAGGACGACAATTTGGGGAGAATCACTGAAAGAAATGACAAGCAAAAATTATGGCCAAGAATTATCAAGGACCCAGCTGAGATGGAGGCTTATGAATCTGCAGCACAATTTTTCTCTGGCAGCACAAAGAGGCTCTAGGGCAAGACCAGAGAAGCAAATTGTGGGATCACTTCCAGATGGTGTTTAGCCAGGAAAACTCAATGAAAGAATTGGAATGCAGGAAGTGGTGGTGCCATTCACTGAGACAAATAGAAGATACACTTTCTCTGACTTGCTCTTTCTCCAAGAAGATACTTTGGGGCTGTAGAAAGAACAATATATTGAGGTATCACAGGCCATGGTTCTAGTCCTAGCACATTCTCTCTCTGAGACCTTAGATAACTTCTTCATCCTTTCTGGGCCTCAGTTTCTCCGTCCAGCCATGATGTGTTTAGAGAGCCTCTTAAGCCCTTCAAGATATGACATGCTATGACACTGAAACTTATCATGGTTTCCAGAGTTAGGATCAAGAAAGTCTGTTAGAATGCAAGTAAATGTAGATGTATTGTGTAGCCAGGTTTGGCCACTGCAATTTGGCTCAGTCCTGTCATGTGTACCCTCTTCACTAATCTAGACTACCCTGAAATTCTTAAATCTCTGAGCCCTAAGATACAGGCACAGGTCACTACAAAGCAACATGCAGAATACCCAAGCTATTTCCAACTTGCTTCAATTACATGGCTCAGCTCTCACCATTTCTGACATATTCAGAAGGAAAAAGCACACACCCTTTATTCAGGAGCAGGGGCCAAATATACCCTTCTGCTTATGAACACTAATGCACTTGTGCTGACCCCAGGCCTCTTAATACTATGCGTTCATAGACACCAAATTTATCCCCAAACTTAAAAGTTAGGAGGAAAATACCCTGAACATTTAAGCAATAACAAACAGAATTTTGGGGGATTTATGGCCTCCATGGAATATATTAAGGCATTTCAAATTTAGCTTGACTTGACATTCTAAGCCAAGAGATAGGGATTAGCTTTAAGGACATATATCTCTTAAATCATATAAACCATCTGACAGTTTTGAAATATAAAATTTATCTTCCTCAAATGGTTGCAGGACTAGATACTTTCTTTTACCTCTGAAGTGCTGAGGTAAAATTCTGAATGCATATCTACTATGAAAGCAAGTCTTATAATCTAGGTTAGATTTCAGAATTAATTTATCTTGATGAAGTATTTCCTGACTGGACTTGTTCAGTGTTCTGTCCCATAGGCTGGTCCTCTGTAATCTGCCTCAGTACTTATATTTGTTCCAAGCCAAGCCTCTATCTGGTGCACACGTTCACTCATTTATTCAGTCAGTCAACATATCTTATGAATGCCTACTGTGTGCTAGGTATTGTGCTTGGTGTTGAAAATGCATAGATAAATAAATAAGAGATGGCTCTTGACTTCAAGGAGCACACAGGCTGATGATAAAGATAGACACAGAACTATACCATTACATTAAAGAGGAGATCGATAATGGGCATATGATTAAGAATCAGACCAGCCTGGGTTTAAATCTGAGCTTAGCTATTTTTAACTGTCTGACCGGGGGAAAGTTACATATCCTTTCTTAATCTTAAATTCCAGTATACACTTTTAAAAAAGGGCAATGTCAGAGTTTACTTCAGAGTGCTATAGTGAAGATTAGAGTTTGGAATATAATAAATGCTTAATAAATGGTAGCTATTGCTATGTTTATTAACAATAATAATGGTAACAATAATAACAACACAGATTCTTCCTGTAGGCATGACTGAAGGAAGGCTTTACCCACATTTGAATGCTGGCCTGAAAGATAAGTGAGGTTTCCAATAAAGGTAAAAAGGTGAAGACATTTCAATTGGATAGTTTGTGCAAAGACACAGAGATGTATAGAAAATTTTAGCATGTGTGGGAGAGTTAATAACTAAGTTGTTAAAACCTAGAAAGAACTAAATCTGTAAAAGTTGCCTTGCAAATATGGGGTCTTTTGCTTTGCATTATTTGATAATAAGATCAAGTGGACATGAAATTCAAATGTTAATCAAAACTTCAGAGAAAATGAGACTTTTCTTTCAGCCAAAATGGAGTCACAAGGACCAGATTTAACTGCCCACATGACACAACCATAAAAAAAAACCACAGGAAAATATATTTTTTAAATGGTATTCAAAACACTGGAAACATCAGGCAATGATGGGTGGGGAGAGAGATGAGAAATAAACAAGATGAGCTCCAAAATAATCCCAGCTAATTGTCTTGAGTTTCTAGGCCATAGAGCAGAAAAGGAAAACTCAGGCAGAGCCCAGCAAACTTGAGTTGAGGAAACAGCAATTATTGTCCTGGGAGTCCAAGGCAGCTAACATTCTCTACTTAAGAGCAAGCTATACAGAGAGAGAACCCTGAAACCTGCAGAGGGTCTCACTCAAGTATTCAGCAAAGTACTAATCATGCATATATGTGAGGAAACTATCAAAAGCTAGGGAGATATATTAGTCAGCTCAGGATGCCTTAACAAATTACCATAGATTGGGTGGTTTAAACAACAGAAATTTATTTCTCACAGTTTGAGAGGCTAGACTTCTCAGATAAAGGTCCAGCAGGGTTGGTTTTTGGTGGGGGCTCTCTTCTTGGCTTACAACGTGAAGAAAATTGAACAGGGCATCAGTGACCTGTGGGACATCATCAAGTATGCCAACATACACATAATGGGAGTCCCATAATTGGAGAGAAAAAAGGGCAAAAGAATATTAGAAGAAATAATGGCTGAAAATGTCCTAATTTGATGAAAAACATTAATCTACACATCCTAGAACTCAATGAACTTCAAATATAAACTCTAAAAGACATATCATAGTCAACCTATTGAAAGATAAAAATATAATCTTGAAAGCAGCAAGTGATAAATGACTCAACTCACATAAGTGATCTTTAATAAAATTAAACAGATAACTTCTCATCAGAAACCATGGAGGACAGAAAGTAATGATCATCAAGAATTCTATATCCAGCAAACTATTCTTCACTAGACAATAATTTTAATCCACCTAAAAAGAACTGGTAAAGGTTTCTATACAGATAATTATTAAAAAAAATAGTAAAAATGCATTTTTAATTTTTACTATTTTTTTCTATTTGATTTAAAAGACTACATAAAGCAGTATATACAAATCAAGTTTGATGGGCATATAATGTGTAAAGATGTAACATCAATGACAAGAATAATATAAATGAGGGAGAGGAAATGGAGCTATACTGGAGAAAAACTTTTGTACGCTACTTAAATTAAGTTGATATTAAATAGAACTAGATTGTTTTAAGTTAAGATGTTCATTATAATCCTGGTACAATCACTAAAAAGACAACTGATAAATATATTAAGAGGGCCAACCCAGTGGCGCATTGGTTAACAGTTGGCTTGGGACCCAGCTCTGAGCAGCATGGCCCCGGTTCGGATGCCATATGAGGGCCAGTGATGTTGTGCCCTCTACAGCTAAGATGGTGAACAACAGCTCGACCTGGAGCTGGGCTGCCGTGAGTCGCCGGCAACGGCATAGGCTGCAGTGGAACTGGCCAGCAGCGGGTGTGAACTTTCGCAAGCTGCCATGAGCCACCGTGAGTGGCCGTCCAATGGCCGGTGAGCGACTGCCTCACCCAGGAAGAGTGCAATGATAATACCAACATGGGCCAGTGAAGTAACATCCTCCACAATTAGACTGAAGAACAAAAGGACAGCAACTTGTCTGTTCCCCTTCCCTGATTCCCCAATGCTGTTCCCTCCCCCAATTCCCCAATAAAATCTTTAAAATATATACATACATATTTAGAGAAACAAGAATGGAATTTTAAAAAATGGTATACTAAAAAATTTCTAAGAAAAAAGAAAGCACTAATGGAGAAATAAAAATAAAACCCAAAAAGTCATAAAATGGTTAGAAAACAAGTACCAAAATAGCATCAATCTGTATACTTTAAATATGTACAATTTGTTATTTTTAGTAATATTTTAGTACAACTGTAAAAGAAAAAAAAAGGGAAAGAAAAGTATCATGTGATATACTATTAAGTAAATATAGCAAAATAAAAAAACATACCCAGAATCTGGTTAAAACAACTATAAAAATATTTGTGTATATCAATTGGAAGACAACGTGCAAAATGAAAAGTGAATCTGAGAAAGGAAGTGGATAAATAACATTTTCCTCTTTTCTCAAGATTTTATTTAATGTTGATGTTATAGTGTTATTTACATTAAGGAAGGTTAAATGTTTCTTAAAATACATTAAATAACAAAGGCATTAAAAAGTAAAGTTGATGGCTTGGGGAATTCCATGGAAATCTTTCTGCTTATTTTAAGAAAAGCTAATCTGTTTCTAGAGCACCAAAATCCACTTGATATTCATAGGAATAGTAAAAAACTGGTTGTTTTTACAAACATATATTACATCTTTTTAGGATTGGGAAAAGAGGCACCATAAACCAGGCCTTCAAAAGGGGTTGTCTTGAAATAATTTTACACTCAGGCTTGATCGAGAAGCACCAGAACTGCTAACTTGTTCTCCTAGGCAAAAGAGGAGCAGTTTAGAACTTGTGGGAATGGTAGCCTGGCCACTGAACACAGGCCCTGGAGTATTCTGGGTCTGGAGTGGCTAGAAAAACCTGGAGGTTGTTGAACAAACACACTCCAGACCCATATTTTTCTGATCAAGTTTGGCCTATGCTGATAACACCAAATAAAACTCTTTCTGTTCTGACTTGGTCTACAGTAAAAGACTAAAGACATTTTAGAGGATACCTGGGATTAACATAGGAATGAATGGTCAAGGAGACCCTGAATTGGGCATTCTGTTGGTGAGTCCTTATATCACAGTCCATTCTCTCACCCCAGGACTTACTGTCTGGAAAGATTGTTGCCTCTCCCCCAAACAATTTCAGCAATGGCTGGATTTTTTTTTTTACCTCTAATTATAAAACAGATAGCTTCCCTCAAACCATATGATTCTTCTTCAGGAAAACAAAGGTGTTTTCTCTCAAGAGAAATAATCAAACAATAATGGTTTAGGATATGCTTTTATGTAATAAACAGTAGCAAGGCCAATGTATTTACAATGGTTTTCAGGAGCAGAAGTGTGAAAACAAATGCAGTTGAAAGTGAAAGTAAATATTCTATCTAGAATCTTAGCTCCCTGTTGTAACCTCAAGGGCTGGGCAACCAAACAGCTGGCTTTTCAAAATCACAGACCCACAGGATTCATAGCTGGAAAGGACTTTAGGCATATTCAATCAAATTATTTACAAACTTTTATAGCCATACAAATCTTTGTTAACATTAAAACATTTCTTGGAACCCCGCTATCTAGAAGATATACAAAAAGTGATGTCTTGATCAAATCAGGGATAGGAAGCTCAGAGAACTGCCATCTTCATAGCCTTTCTCCCAATCATAACTCTAGAGCCTTTGCCCTTTGACTCCTAAAAGAATTCTCTGCAAGGCGCAGTCTTTTTTCATATGGGGAAACTGAGCCCCAGAGAGAGTAAGAGCCTTACTCAACATCACTAGGCTAGTCAGTGGCAGATTTGTGACTAGAACCCAGGTCTTTAAGCCTGGAGTGTTTTCTGCTTTATTATATTTCTGAAAAGTCTACAAAATTTTAAGAAAGCAATAATAAATTTGTTTTCACTTATGTCCACTTTACTTGAAGGGCGAGGTCGTGCTCTCATTTCTAAATCTTGGGTTTTTATCTCATTTCTTTTGCTCATATTTTAGTTGGTTTTCTTAACTTGCATGGGTAGAAGCCAGGGATTGGAATGGTAAAATGATTTTAGGGAACTGTAGATTCTAGTTCAAAAGCTTTGTTGAGCAGCAAAAGATTTATCATTGTGAAGCTGGCACTTAATTTGATAATAAAAGGGCTACTATGATAATGCCTGGCACTTAGTAGATGTTAAATAAATGTTATTGTCCCTTAATTCTCATCTTCACTTGACAAATGATGGATTGGAAGCCATATTCCCAAGTGTTAAGTTGAGCAGAGCACTTGCAAAAAAAAAAAAAAGGATTCTGATTGTGTAAATGAACACATTACCTAGGTTTCTCAAAGGCCCAAGAGGTCTTGAACATTTTACTTAAAGAAATACAAGCAAAGGTCCTTATATTTTTCTCTTCTCACCTGGCATCTCCTCCTGCAAATACTCTGTCTGTGGTGTGTACTCCAGATTAAAAAACAAAAGAGATGAGTTATTTCTGCTTAAGTGCATCATTGTGCTAATGAAATTAATCAGTCGCAATGGCAGGCTTAGAGCAGCAGGGAAGCTTACAAAATGGTAGCAGTTAAGAAGTGGCTGCTGGAGAGAAAAGCAGAATGCAATCAAGGATGAAATAAAGCAAAGAAAGATTGGGTTAAAAAAACTCTCAGCAATCAACTGTCAATAAGGCCTTGGAATAAAGGGAAAAAGGGGTTATTATTCAAAGTCTAATGAAGAAAGGGTTTTCAGAGATTGTGGTTCCTTTCCTGTTTTATTGTTTGTTTTTCATAATAGTTCCAATTTCTGCAAACCTAACATATAGAAGGAAAATGTACTCATTAATTGGACAGTATGTGCCTGTAGGGGCATGGTATAATTTAGCAAGACAGTATGTAGACAAAGAGTACTGAAGTGCAAGGCCTTGGTTTCATCTCTGCCAGTTGTCTGTCTTCCAGTGAGAAAGTCCCTTCCATTTTTAGGCCTCAGTTTTCTCATCTAGAAAATGACAGGGGAGACTAGACACTTTAAGGTAGATAGATCCTTCTAGTTCTAACATTTCAAAACTCTGTGCCTCTTGGGAGAAGTTTTGTTACAAAGATAATTGTTAGTGTGTCGTAGATACTCTTTCAAAGATGGGCAACTTGAGTCCTAAGTACTAAGCTCAATTTTCTTGATGATGTTATGGAATATTCATACATTTGAGATAAAAAGATCCCATGAAGCAAATGGAGTAATGGCTATCTAAAAGGGTTTGTTTTGAATACTATGGACATCTTGTTTTCCATCACTAAACATCAGCCACTATCTCTAGGGACAATACTTCTAACATTTTCCAACTCCACAGCTTAATAGACTTCACTGCCAGGAAGCTTCGAGTGATGCTTATCGTAAATTTTCTCTCCTGCAATTTCATCCATTCTTTCCTTTTCTCAACTACAACCCTTCACTGCCAAGTATCAACAGAAGGATGTTCAGTTTGTTTTTCCTCTTGCAAATGGGTGTTTAGTAGCCTAGAAAGGTACAGGGAAACTATTGGAAATTCAAGACAAATTTTTTCAAGATTAAACAGGTGGAAAAGGTCACAGCAAGCAATAAATCTTTCTCTGAGCCCCGAAGCTAGAAAACCATTATTTCGATTCATTCACTATAAATCCAGGTAAAGGAATTGGTTTCTGGAGGGGAAAGAGAATGAAGTTTGTGAAGTTCTTATATTCTTCAGCATGATGAAGAAATCATTTATAGGGTCCCACGTCTGGTAAGGGTCTCTGAAGACTACTGGCTCCCATGGTGCTTGCAGTGGATATTTGGAAATTGGGTTTGGAGAAAAATGATGTAAGAACTCTTGAATAAAATTTCATTTGGGGAAGCTTAGGACTGGAAATTTCCTCATTTGTTTACTAGACAAATTAAAGAAATAAAATAGTATTCACAGGATGCAGCATTGTATGAGCTACTTTTTGAAGTGGTCTTGGAAGCTTGTGTACCTTGGAAGCTTGGATAAATTTGGAGGCAGAATTAGCATAAATTACCGATGAATGCGATATGAGGGATGAGGGAAAAGGAGATGTTAAGGTTGACTGCCAGGTTGCAGATTGAAGCGAATGGTATCTTTTACTGGTAGTGAAATCTGTTAGGAGATTAGGAATTCTGGGAAAGAATTAAGGGAGTGATGTGATAAGATCAAAGGCCTGAGAATGGGAAGGAAGGAAAGTCAGTAATTAAGCACATTATAACTGAAAAACAAAAAAATGAGGAGTTAGAAACATTTAAGGAAAGAACAAATAATATAAGAGTCAACAGGAGCAGAGGAAAAGGCGCAGATTAACTTATTGTTATTGTTTGACCTTGGTTTTGATTTTCTTTTTCACAAAACCTGAACAGTTCACCATGTAAATTCCATATGCCCAATTTAGTATTTTCAGGGGTTTTATAAGTACTTAGCCTGATTAAAATTTCTGGGAAATGTTACAGTTTTACAAACAGAATAAGGTAATATTGACCTAACTCTGTTTTATCAAGGAAGCATCCTGGTAGAATCACCCCATTCTTCTGCTCAGAATCTTATTGTTGTGTACATTTCTTGAGGATCAAGGCCAAACTCCTTAGTCTGTCAGAATGATCTTCACCATCAAACCCCAGCCTACCTCACCTCCTTCTGCCATCCCGTTCTTCTAGCTCTATGTTCCAGCCCCTTGGAATTTATCATAATTCTCTTTAAAACATTGCTTTTTATGACTGAATGCCTTTGCACATACTATTTTCTACACCTGATATGGTCTTTACTTCTTTTGTCATATAATACACTCTACAATTTCCTTCCAGGCTGAAAAAAAATTGTCATCTCCTCTAGGGAATCTACCAGACTTTCCATTCAGGAGGACCTGGTTGTGTAGATTGCTGAACTCCCACTGTCTTTTGCAAATCTCTCCATTAGAGCTCTGATCACACAATTTTAATTTTAATTTTTCTCTTTATGTGTCAATTTCTCTTGTATATTGTGGCCTCCTCAAGGGACCAAGTAACCATCTTTATAGCTATATTTCCTAGAAGAAAACCTAACATTTGTAATTAATTGTTCAATGCCTGTCTTCTTCCTTTAAACCACAGATTTCATGAGAAAAAAGGTTCTTGCCTACCTATTCGTTGCTGTATTCCTAGTGCCCAGCACAGAAATGATGAACCCTGGCAGTTTCAGAGGGTAGAAGATAATACTGGGGACACATAATTAGGAGTACTTGACAACCGATCGGAGGTGAGAAATGAGGGGGGAGAGATCAAGGCATGACATGGGCTCTAGAATACATGGTAGTTTCATTTACTTGAGATGGTGATCACTGGAAGAAGACCAGATTGAGAATGATGGAGAGGGTAAAGATTTGCGTTTTAGTCTTTTAATACATTTATTATTTAGTAGGCATCAGATACTGTTTTAAGTGCTTTAGAAATATTAAGTCATTTAATCATCAGAACAATCATCTCCAGTAGGTACTTATATAGACTCTTTTATACAGAAAAAAAAGGAAGACTAGATTAAGAAATATTCCCAATGTCATCCAGATGTTAAGTAATGTAGATAAGCTTCAAATTCAGTGAGTCCATCTCTACAATTCATACTCTTAAACACTTTACATGCTACTGAGTTTGGTTTTGGATATAGGTTTTGGACAAGTTCAATTTTGGATACATTGTATCTGAGATGCCCATAGGGAAATCCATTAGTTGTTAGATATTCGTATGTTTAATCATAATAATTCTTGATAGGGGAAGGCATGTGGCTCAGCCTCTGTGTGAAATGGGATTTAAAGAATCATTATTTAATAGCCAAGACTAATTTATTTATTTTCTTTCAAGACTCTAGAGGATGTCCCAATATACAATCTACAGCAATCCTTATTTATATGCTCTTTGTTCTCTAATCAACTAACCTTGCACCACAAAGTCTCTAAGACTCTAATCTCTTGTAATCCCCAAGGTGGGAATAACAGTTTCTCTCCCCATGGCCCTCTAGCTTTCTGCCTTCTTTCTCTTCACAACCCCTCAAAATTTTATTATGTAGATAAACAGCTTCACTTCCAGCAAGAAATAATTGTTTCTTTTTAGGATACTGAGAGGAGAGGAGAAATTAGATAACAATAATACGATTTTCTTTGCAAGGCTGGTGAATGAGAGTTTGTAAACGTACCCATGTGAAAAATGCTCATTCTGCTACATATGGACCTAGAACTCAGGAAAGACATCTGCACTATTCACTTTGAGAATCATTTGCATATAGATAAGAGTAAAACCACATGAATGTGATCAATAAAAGAGTCTGTGTGTTGGCCGAGTGGCGCGTTGGTTAAGAGCTGGCTTGGGATGCCAGAGGGCCCTGGTTTGGATCCCACATGAGGGCCAGTGACACTGCCCTCCACAGCTAAGGTGCTGAACAACAGCTCAACCTGGAGCTGGGCTGCTGTGAGTTGCCGGCAACGGCGTAGGCTGCAGCCCCTGCTGCAGTGGGCTGCCATGGGCTACCGTGTGTAGCCGGCAGCCAGCGTGAGCGGCCAGCAGAGGCAGTGAGCGGCCGTCCAGAAGCC
>NW_017731553.1:865647-877239 GCF_001890085.2 Hipposideros armiger | reverse complement strand
AAAAAAAAGAGTCTGTACATGTAGAAGAAAAGTGAGCCAAGGACGAATTTCTGACAAACCAGTTTAGTCAATAAAGACTCTGAAAAGCAGATAGCAAGGAAACAGTCTGAGAATTTAAACTAGTAGAACCAGGAGTGTGGTATTTTACAAGTCAAGGAAGTACAGTTTCAAAAATGAGTAGTGTGGTCAACAGCCTTGAACACTGCAGAGAGATCTCGTAAAGCAGAATCTCAAAAGTGTCTGTTGGATCTTGCAGTTTAGAGTTCAGTGGGAACCTTGTCTACAGAATATTCAGTGGAGTGGTGAGCCCCAAAACTGCAGTGGGTTGATGAGTATCTGGAAATTGCAGAGTTAGAAAGAGTGAGTATAGATAAATTAATGATCATATGTAAAATCTTTCCTATCTCTTGGCAAACTCAAAAGCACGCCCCCATTTTATATCTCTTAGCTTATATTATTTTTTACTACTCAGTTCTAATATATATCTCATAATTCAAAATAATCAATTGAAGCAGTTTAAAATGTAAATATATATGCATAGGGCACTTAAAATAATAATGCTATATATTTGAAAGTACAAAGGGCAAATTGGTAGTTCAGTTTACCAGAAACTAGAAGTTATATATTTACTGTATTTGAACAACAAATTTAAACGTGCACTTCCTGGCATTCAAGGCAAAACATTAAACACAACTGGTTACATAGCTCTTATTTTCTCAGAGAATACAGCCTCATCACAAAAGAACATTTGAAGTCACTCAAATCTTGAAAGAGTTCTGGAATTAATTTTAAAACTAAACTCAGTTTATTTATATATACAAGCTCTGACAATTAGGTTTGTGAACTTGCCACCGTGTGCTTACATTGGCAGCACTGCACAAACAGCTCGGTAAGGTTTCATAACCTTGGTATATCAGTGTCTCACAGCTGTGTTCATGTTGACATGTGGCGGTGTCTTGCTGAGTGTCGTTCATTATTGTTGCGTGTTTTTGTGTGCCATTGCGACAATGTCTGATCTTGAATTAGAGCAAAAAACAAACATTACATTTCATGTTAAACTTGGAAGACTGGAAGTGAAATCAGGGACATGTTAGTCCAAGTTTATGGGGATAATGCCATGAAGAAAATGGCAGTGTACAAATGGATTAAATGTTTCTCTGAGGGGAGAGAACGCATCACTGATGAAGAGAGGTCAGGGAGGCCAGTAACAAGCAGAACTGACCAAAACATTTTGTGCGTCAAAATCATTGGCTGACTGTGAGAAGCATAGCAGACCAAGGAAACATCAACAGAGAAACAGGAAAATCTTCACTGAAAATGTGGGCATGAGAAAGGTGTGTGCAAAAATGGTCCTGAAAGAGCTCACCAATGAACAAAAGCAAAGGAGAGTCGAAGTTTGCCAAGACCTTTTGGAGAGGCAAGATGGTGTTTTGGGCCATGTTATCACTGGTGATGAAACATGGGTGTACCAATACGACCCTGAAACAAAGTGTCAAAGTGCACAATGGAAGTCAGCCAATTCTCCACAACCAAAAAAGTTCTCAGTCCAAATCAAGAATCAAAACGATGTTGCTAACCCTTTTTGATATCAGAGGGATTATTCATTACGAATTTGTACCAACTGGATAAATTGAACCAAGTTTACCTTTGGGAAGTACTGAAAGGCTGCATGAAAAAGATAGACGACCTTAACTTTTTGCCAACAATTCACGGCTCTTGTATCACGACAATGCACCAGCTCACACAGCACTGTCTGTGAGGGAGTTTTGAGACAGTAAACAAATAACTGTATTGGAACACCCTCCCTACTCACCTGATCTGGACCCCAATGACTTCTTTATTTACCCAAAGATAAAGAAAATATTAAAGGAAGACATTTGGATAACATTCAGGTCATCAAGGGTAATACGATGACAGCTCTGATGGTCATTCCAGAAAGAGTTCCAAAATATTGGGTTGTTGGAAAAGTCATGACATATTTTTTCTGTTTTTCGTTGCAAAAATGCGTCATGACTTTTCGGACAACCTAATAGCTTTGAAGGATGGAGTAGGCGCTGGCATCGGTGCATAGCTTCCCAAGGGGAGTATTTCAAAGGTGACTGTAGTGATATTTGGCAAATGTAATTGTCCGACCTCATATACCACATCTTCTTTATTGAAGGACACTTTGGGTATTTCCATGTCTTGGCCACCATAAGTAAAGCTGCAATGAACATCAGAGCACATATATCTTTTTTGGGTATATACCCAGGAGATGGATTGCTGGGTCATATGGCAATTTTATTCTTAATTTTTTTGAGGAATCTCCACACTGCTTCCATAGTGGCTGTATCAATCTGCATTCTCACCAACAGTGTATGAGGGTTCCTTTTTCTCCACAGCCTCTCCAACACTTGTGATTATTTGTTTTGTTGATGATAGCCATTCTAACCAGTTTGAGGTGACATCTCATTGTGGTTTTTATTTGCATTTCTCTGATGATTAGTGATGCCATGTGTATGTCCTCTTCAGAGAAATGTCTATTCAAGTCCTCTGCCATTTTTTTAATTGGATTGTTTGTTTTTTTGTTTTTGAGTTGTATGAGTTCCTTATATATTTTGGATATTAACCCCTTATCAGAGGCGTTGTTTGCAAATATCTTCTCCCATTTGGTTGGTTGCCTCTTCATTTTGTCGATGGTTTCTTTTGCTGTGCAGAAGCTTTTTAGTTTGATATAGTCCCATTCATTTATTTTAGCTTTTACTTTACTTGCCTTTGAGGTCAAATTCATAAAATCCTCTTTGAACCCTAGGTTGATAAGTATAGTGCCTATGTTTTCGTCTATGCAGTTTATTGTTTCAGGTCATATGTATAGGTCTTTGATCCATTTTGAGTTTGGGGAAATTTTAGAATAGTTCTCAGGGATGTGGCTCACTCCAGTTTCAGATCGTCCTCAAAAAAATTAGAAGTTCATACATCAAACAAGGATCAAAACACCAATCTAGGACCCAGACTTAAAACATCTTGCTTCCTTGGGAGTAAAAAATCAGAAAACAATAGGAAGGACCAGATGACTACATATTAGGCTGTACGAGATGGGATCAAACAATACAGCGAATGTTTAAATAAAAAACATTATTACAGTAAAAAACACATTGCCATTAACCCCCCTCAAAATACTCCTCCTTGCTTCGAACACACTTATTCCACTGTTCTTGCCACTTTCTAACGCAGTTCTGGAAGTCTTCTTTCGTGAGTGTCTTTAGTTGCGCTATCCTGGCTGCCTCGATGTCCCAAATTATTTTGACTTTGGGGAAGAGTCAGAAGTCGCACAGTTCCAGATCTGGTGAATAAGGTGGATGAGGACACACTGTAATGTTTTTATTTGACAGAAATTGCCATATACCAGAAGCGATGTGTGATATGGAGCACTGTCATGATGGAGGATGATTTACCGCACACCTTAAAACACAACTTCTCTCAACCGTAGCTCACACTCAGCTGACTGCACTGAACAAGTTGAAACTCGTCTGTCACACACTGTTACTAAAGTTCGACGTGCTGCTTCCCATATTGAAGATCCCTGCCTTTCCATTGGATGCCACTCGGCAGCAGCATTCACTGTATGTTTTGATCACAATGGAAAGGCTCCATTTCGCATATCGTTTCTGGTACAGCAATGACTGTCAAGTAAAAAACATTACACTGTGTCCTCATCCATCTTATTCACCAGATCTTGAACCGTGCGACTTCTGGCTCTTCCCCAAAGTGAAAATGACCATGAAAGGTAAGTGTTTTGCATCAATTGAGGACATTAAGGCAGCCATGACAGCTCAACTAAAGACATTCACGATCAAGAGGACTTCGAGAACTGCTTCAGAAAGTGGCAAGAAGGATGAGATAAGTGTGTTCGAAGTGAGGAGGGATATTCTGAGGGGGATTAATGGCAATGTGTCTTGACTGTAACAAAGTTTTTTTTAATTTAAACATTCACCGTATTGTTTCATCACACCTCATAAGTACTCCAAGACACGCCAATTTGTATTAAAAATGTGTGATTATGTATTGCAAATTACCAGGTTTGTAATGAATTATGTATCTGGAGAAGACTATAGAGCTCGTCTGACATGACCTTTAGTGCATGAGGCACAGAGACGTCAAGAAACACATTGAGTCACATAGCTAGTTAGTAAAAAAGAGTCTCTAAGTGTCCTAAATTTTGGAGTGGTGCCATTTCCACTACATCATATTCATTTACTCTGTGATAAAATGGATATTGTACATAATGGTTGCACATTGACCACACAATGTAGTGGGCACCGCAGGTAAGTGGGGGGGGGGGAAGTATACCACAGGAAAGGTAAAAGAAACATTTATCTAAAGTCCTAAGTGTTCAGTCTTTGAAGAAAAAAATGACCTTAATCCTATCGTAGACAGAAGTAGAATAATACCCAAGCTATGTAGAACCCAGCCAAACACTGTTAGAGTGGGGATGTTTACTTCACCATTTCACTGAGAGTATATTTTTATTGCAAGTTATTGCATAAAAATGTTTAAACTAATTTGGGCAGCTAATGGGTTAATGCCCCTTTAAAAAACCTAGAAAAATATATGCCACGAAAAGATTAGCCTCTGCCTCCTTGCCTTGTCAGCTGCTGCGTTTGTGCAGACAGCAGCAACCTCAGACAGTGCTGTCCCTGCAGAAAGGAGCTGATATGCAAATGAAGAGTCACTCAGCCGGTGCACTTGTTTTTAGCCAGGGCTAGTTCATCAATGTGAGTTCCTCAGAACAGAAAAATGCTTACAAAGCAAAAGGCAGTCAATTGGTTAGATGCAAGGTTATGGCTGAACAGTTCATTTTATCTGTGTGTACAATTGCTAACGTGTAGTGCATGGGGTTTCCCCAAAATCAGACACAGCAACCGTGTGCCCCAGAGTTATTGGGACCCAATTTTCCCACGAGCTAACAGCATACCAAGTGTGAGAAATGCACACAGAAAGCACCTACAAGGTTTAAAGGCTTATCCAAGCTGTGCTCCCCCCTGAAGCCATCTGCATACTGGGCCTGAGATTCCTAATGTGTAGTATTCTCTTGGGGGTTGCCCACAAATCTAGGTGGTGACGGAAATTAGTGGAGATTCCCAAGATTCCTCTGAGATCCTGAAAGGGGAAGGCCTCTTAACAAAACATCATTTGGCCTCCTTTAACCCCCACCCCCATGGCTTTACCTCCTGCAAAGTCTCTATTTCTACAGCCTGCGGAGTAATGGACTGCACAGAGGATGTGAGCTAGATTAGCAAGGGAGCAACACATGTGCCTGTCTGAGCCAAGTACTTACAGGCATTTCTCACCTGATCTTCAAAACAAGACAGGGAAGGAGAGATGATTAACACATCTATTTTACAGAGGAGAACACAAAGGCTCCAAGAAATAAAGGAACCTGTTCACAATTATGCAGCTGGAACAGGCAGAGGCAGAATTTTGATCTAAGTCGTCTGACTTGAATTCACAAGTTCTTTCTACCATATCAAGTTGCCTTTCAAAGGAGATAGTGCCAATGTCACCTCCTCCATGCAGCTCTAACTTCTTCCTATGCCCACAATGTATTCAGATGGCATTATTATTTGCCTCATAATATCTTAAAGGTGTGTGTGTGTGTGTGTGTGTGTGTGTATGTGTGTGTGTTCCTTGGAAACACTTGGAAAGCAGGGTCTTTTTCTAATACTGCACATAGGCTCCCAGGTGGCCATCACAGGGCTGGTACAGAGCAGGTTCTTATTAATATTGGTTAGATTTAGGTGAAATTTGTCTCTGTAAAAATTCTTTTTATGGAAGCAAGATTTATATAGCATAAAGATAACCATTTTAACATGTACAATTCAATGATACTTGGTACATTCACAATATTGTGCAATCCTCACCTCTATCTATAGTAATTCCAAAGCATTTTTGTCACCCCAGATGGAAACCCCATACCCACTAAACAGTCTCTCCCCATTTCCCTCTCCCAGAGCCCCTGACAACCACTATTCTGCTTTTTATCTCTATGAATTTACCTATTCTAGATATTTCATATAAATTGAGTTATATAATATGACTTTTTGTGTCTGTTTTTTTCTCACATAGCATAATGTTTATGAGGTTAATCCATGTTATAGCATGTTATGTTAGTCAAGGTTCTCTAGAGCAGGGGTGGACAAACTTTTGAGACAGAAGGGCTGCCTGGGGTCAGTCAGCAAACTGTGGTTTGCGAGCCACAGGCTCTGAAGTAAAATTGAAAAAGAAATGAAAACTATCATAGTTTCCTTTATAAAAATTTTAAAGGATATTATTCACATAATGGTGATTATGTAAAAATATATTTTTGGCTCTTGAATAATTTTTAAATTGTTGTCACAGACAGGAGTCAGCAAACTTTTGAGACGGAACGTACCCAAAGAGCCGTATGTGGCTCGCGAGCCACAGTTTACTGACCCCCGCTCTAGAGAAACAGAACCAATGGAAGATATCTCTCTTCTCTCCTCTCCTCACTTCCCCTCTCCTCTCTCCTCCTCTCCTCCCCTCCCCTTCTCTCTCTCTATCTATCCATCTAGAGAGAGAGAGGTATTATGAGGAACTGACAATCAATTATGGAGGCTGAGAAGTATTATGATCTGCTGTCAACAAGCTGGAGACTCAGGAAAACTGGTGGCAGAATTCAGTCCAAAACCAAAGGCCTGAGAACAAAGGGAACCTATGGTGAAAGTCCCAAGTCCAAGGGCAAAAGAAGACTGATGTCCCAGCTCAAAACAGACTGAGAAGAACAAATTCTCCCTTTCTCCACCTTTCTGTTTTACTCAGGCCCTCAATAGATTGGATGATGCCCATTCACATTGGGGAGAGCAATCTGATTTACTCAGTCTACTGATTCAGATGTTAATCTCATTTGGAAACATCCTCACAGACACACCCAGAAATAGTGTTTAACCCAATATCTGGGCACTCTGTGACCCAGTCAAGTTGACAAACAAAATTAATTATCACAAATGTATCAGTACTTCAATCTTTTGTGTGGCTGAATAATATTTCATTGTATGGATATATTACATTTTGTTTATTCATCCATCAGGTGATGGGCAGTTAGTTTGTTTCTACCTTTTGGCTACTGTGAATAGTGCTGCTATGAACATTTCTGTATAAGGATATGTTGGAATACTTGTTTTCAATTATTTTGGGGTGTATACCTAGGAGAGGAATTGCTGGGTTGTAGTTTAACTATATGCTTAACATTTTAAAGACGCACAAAACTGTTTTCCAAAATGGCTGCAGCATACTACATTCACACCAGGAATGAATGAGAGTTCCAATCCCTCCACAGTGTTGCTAATAATTGTTATCTTCCATTTAAAAAAAATATATACGAGGCCTGACAATTAAGGTCGCAAATTTGTTGCAACAATATTGATAATCTTTTTTTATATCAGAGGGATTATTTATTATGAATTTGTACCAACTGGACAAACAGTTAACCAAGTTTACTATTTGGAAGTGCTGAAAAGGCTGCATGAAAAAGTTAGACGATCTGAACTTTTCACCAACAATGCATGGCTCTCACATCACGACAATGCACTAGCTCACATGGCACTGCCCGTGAGGGAGTTTTTAGCCAGCAAACAAATAACTGTATTGGAACAACCTCCCTACTTACCTGATCTGGCCCCCAATGACTTCTTTGTTTACGCAGAGATAAAGGAAATACTGAAAGGAAGACATTTTGATGACATTCAGGACATCAAGGGTAATATGATGACAGCTCTGAAGGCCATTCCAGAACAGGAGTTCCAAACTTGCTTTGAAGGGTGGACTAGGTGCTGGCATCAGTGCATAGCTTCCCAAGTGGAGTACTTCAAAGGTGACCATGGTGATACTCAGCAATGAGGTATGTAGCACTTTTTCTAGGATGAGTTCACAAACTTAATTGTCTGACATCATATATTGCCATTCAATTTTGTGTGAAGTGATATATTATTGTGGTTTTTATTTACAGTTCCCTAATGACCAATGATGCTGAGCATCTTTTGTGTGCTTACATTTTGTTTTTTAGCTGAGCCATCCTGCCACCTGTTGGCAGCTCAGTGGCAGCTCAGCTCAGGCCGGACTCTTAACTGCTATTGCTCAGAGCTCAAACCCCTGAGCGAGCTCTTAACCAACTGAGCCACTCAGCCGGCCCTGTGTACTTACTTTTTTTTCTTCAGGTGGGTTGCATTTTTTTTTTAATTTTTACAAATTTATTTTTCAATTACTGCTAACATACAATATTATATTTGTTTCAGTTGTACAAACCAACATAACGATTAGACATTATATACCTCACAAATTTGGTCATTTATGTATCTTTGGAGAAACGCCTGTTGAAGTTCTTCGCTCATTAAATTTTTTTTTCTTTTTATCATTGAGTTGTAGGAGATCTTTATGTATTCTGGAAATTAAATCCTGATTAGATATATGATTCACAAATATTTTCTCCTATTTTTAGGTTGTCTTGCCACACTCTTGATAATATTCTTTGATGCAAAAGTTTTTAATTTTGACAAAGTACAATAATCTATATTTTTATTTTGTTGTTTGTGCTTTTGGTACCATATATAACAATTTATTGCCAAATCTAAGGTCATTAAGAACTACTCCTGCTTTTGTCTAATAGTTTTATAGTTTAAGATCATATATTTAGTTTGTTGCCCCATTTTCAGTAAATATTTTTATATGGTATTAGGAAGGGATCCAACTTCATTCTTTTACATGTAGATTTACCTATGTATCTAACTTCATCATTTTAATTTTTTCCTCTCTATGATTCAAGTTACTGTGTGGCATCATTTTATTTCAGCCTGGAGTACTCCCTTTAACCTATCTTGTAGGTTAAGTCTGATAGTGATAAACTCCCTCAGTTTAATTTATCTGAGAATGTCTTAATTTTTCTTTCATTTTTGAAGGATAGTTTTGCCAGATATAGATTTATTTGTGAACAGGCATTTTTTTTTTCTTTCAGCACTTTACATATATCACATGGCTGCTTCTGGCCTTCATGGCATCTGATGAGATATTGGATGTTAATCTTATTAGGTGTCCTTTGTATATGATTCGTCACTTCTTCCTTTGCTGTTTAAAAAGAACTGTTTTTGTCTTTTGACAATTTGATTATATTTGTGTCTTGGTATGATTTTTTTTAGGTTATTCTGTTTGGAGTCAGTTGAGCTTCTTGGATGTGTAGATTCTTATCATCAAATTCAGAAAGTCTGGCCATATTTCTTCGAATATTCTTTCTGCACACCCTTCCTCAGACTCCTGTTAAGCATATGTTGGTATGCTTGATTTTGTTCTACAGTTCTCTTAGTCTTTGTTCATTTTTCTTCAATCTTTTCTCTTCCTGTTTCTTAGACTTGAAAATTGACCTATCTTTAGGTCCAATTCTTTTCTCTGCCTGCTCAAATCTGCTGTTGAGCCTCTCCAATGAATTTTGCATTTCAATTGTTATACTTTTCAGCTCCAATTTTCCAATTATTAGTGTGTTTTTTAAATAATTTCTATCTCTTTTTGATATTTTTTATTTGGTAAAAATCATTCTGCTTTCCTTTAGTTCCTTGTCAATGGTTTCTTCTAGCTCTTTGAGTATATTCAAGACAGTTGATTTAACATCTTTACTTATTAAGTCCAATGTCTCAGTTTCCTCATGGAAAGTTTCTATTTATATATTTATATATTGATTTAATGTATTAATATTTATATATTAAATTTTATTTTCCCCTATGAATGGCCCGTTTTTCTTATTTCTTTGTATGCTTCATCATTTTTGTGAAAAACGAAAATCTCAACTACTGTAATATGACAACTGTGAAAAACAGAGTCTCCTGTGTTTGTTTTTGCTGCTTGTTGTTTGTTTGTTTAGTAATTGTTCTAAAATATTTTTGTTAAGTCTGTATTATTTTTTCATGTATTATCACTGAGGTCTGGGTTCTGTTAGCTTAATAGTCAGCTTGTATTTTGACAGTTACTTTAAACAACTGGAGCCAAAAAGAAAAAAGAAAGTAGAATAAAGAAGAAAAGGAAAAAATACTTAGTCTTTGCAGATTGGCTCTTTGTTGGGCACTTCATTGCTTAGCCAGGCTGTTTACAACTGTGCCCATGCCTTCACCACCTGTTTTTGCAGAACCTAAAGGCCAATTGGAGGTGAAATCTTAGGGTTTTTCCATTCATTTCCTGAGAGTGTTCAGTCTTGGCCTTGTAGGTGGCCTTGCCAATTTCTCATTATAACAACATTAGATTTTAAGTCTTGAGTATGATCTCCTTTAACTTGATGTTCTCCCCTCTGGGGCAGGGGTCCCAGCTTCTGGACATACTGGGGATTCCTGCTCCCATGGCTTTTCTGGACATAGTCCACATGGGAGCTTTCCTGAGCTGAAATTGCATGCCTGCAGCTCTACTGGTCTGATGTTCAGAGGTGGCCCTGTTCCCATGGCTCTGCTGGGCAGGGCTTTAGCCCCCACAGCTATAGCTCTCATCTTTTCTTTCTGAGCCCTCATCAGTCCATTGACAGCAATGTAGGCTTTTTCTAGCATGCACCTCAAAACTCTTCTAGCCTCCACCCATTTCTCATTTCCAAAGCTGCTTTCATATTTTCAGGTGGAAGCAACACTCCCACTTCCCAGAGCCAAAAAATCTGTCTTAGTCCATTTAGAGTGCTATAATAAACTATTTGGTAGTTTACAAAAACCAGAAATTTACTATGTTCATAAACCATGGAGACCAAAGGACAGGGGGATGTCATTTTATAGTACTGGAAAAACAAACAAACAAACACTGTCAACCAAAAATTCTATATAAAACAAAACTGTCCTTCAAAAATGAAAGACAAATTAAGATATTACTAGATAAAAACTGAGGGAATTCACTGCTATGAAACCTGCCCTACTAGAAGTACTAAAGACAGCTCATTCAGGGGGAATGAATAGGGCTATGTAGAGCAAAGTTTTTGTATGCTACTAAAATTAAGTAGATAGTAATCTAAATGAGATTGTTATAAATTAACATGTTAATTATAATCCCAAAGACAACCACTAAGAAGATTACTAAAAAATGGGTACAGTAGTACCCCCATCCATGGTTTCACTTTCCATGGTCTCAATTACCTGTGGTTAACCATGGTTCAAAATATTAAATGGAAAATTCCAGAAGTAAACAATTCATAAGTTTTCAATTTCATGACATTCTGAGCAGTGTGGTGAACTTTTAAGCTGTCCTGCTCTATCCAGCCTGGAATGTGAATTATCCCTTTGCCCAGCCTCTTCACTTAGTAGCTGTCTGTTATTAAATCAACTGTCATGGTATTGCAGTGCTTGTGCTCAAGTAACTATTAAAGCAGCCTAATGCTACATCACAATTGCCTATGTCCTTCACCTTCCTTTTATCACATAGGCATTGTATCATCTCACATCATTACAAGAAGAAGGGTGAGTGTATTACATTAAGATATTCTGAGGGCCGGCCGAGTGGCGCATTGGTTAAGAGCTGGCTTGGGATGCCAGAGGACCCCAGTTCGGATCCCACATATGAGGGCCAGTGACACTGCCCTCCACA
>NW_017731553.1:863408-865382 GCF_001890085.2 Hipposideros armiger | reverse complement strand
TGAAGAACAAAAATGACAGCAACTTGTCTGTTCCCCTTCCCCCAATTCCCCAGCGCTGTTCCCATCCCCCAATTCCCCAATAAAAATCTTTAAAAAAAAGATATTCTGAGAGAGAGAGAGACCACATTAACACTTTTATTACAGTATATTGCTATAATTGTTCTATTTTACTATTAGTCATTATTGTTAATCTTCCTATGCCTAATTTATAAGTTAAACTTTATCATAGCTATGTATGTATAGGAAAAAACATAGTATATATAGGGTACTAACGGGTACTATAGTGTATGTAGGATACTATCTGCAGTTTCAGGCATCCACTGGGAGCCTTAGAACAGATTCCCTGCATATAAGGGGGTCTACTTTAGTGTAATTGAAAGCAGGGCCTCAAACAGATATTTGTACACCAATGTTTATAGCATCATTAAATAATAGAATACAATATCCAAAAAGTGTAAACAACCCAAGTGTCCATAGACATCTAAATAAACAAAATACAGTATCCATTGCACATACAATGAAATACTATTCAGCCTTAAAAAGGAATGAAGTACTGATATGTGCTACAACAGGGGTGAAATTTGAAAACATTATGCTAAGTGAAATAAGCCAGACACAGAAGTACAAATAATGTATGATTGAACCTATATGAGATTCATAGATTACCTATGTTAAGTTCATAATTAGTCAAGTTCATAGATCTAGAGAGTAGAATGGTTTCCGAGGGCTGGGGGAATGGAGGAATGAGGAGTTATTGTTTAATGGTTCTGGGCAGTGCATCATAGTATCCACTATACTGCTGAAAGGCAGACACCAGCCTCTATAGTTGGGGAATTCCTCCCACCATATGAGTCTTGATAGGAAGCATAGCCATCTGCCACTGTATAAGATTACCAGCTGGCCTTGCAGCTAGGGCCTGGGTAGGTCATTTACATACCACACATTAAACACTCCTGTGGCATAACTCAAGATCCAGGGCAAGCAATGGCAATCTTCAGTGTGCTGAGTAGCAGTAGCAAGAGTAGTATTCCCACCTAATCACATTTGCAGTGAGATTTCTACCATTGCTCCTGGTTATGTAACCCCAAACCTGGTTCTCTGTGATTCTGAGGATTACCCAATAGTAACCTTTCCACAAATTCCTTTCTGATTAAAAGAGTCAAAGAGTTTGTTTCTATTGCTTGTGACTAAGAACTCTGACTGATACAGTAGAGGGATGAGGATGTTGGAGCGGAGAACAGAGGAGTGCCTGAAAAGGAAAGAGGAAAGGAGGAGAACAAACATTCATCGAGGGCTTACTTTACACCAGGTGCTGAACTAAACTCTGACAAATCTCTAATTTGAATTAATTCCCACATTGATAATTTGAGATATGTATTGGTATGCCTCTTTTACACATGAAGAAATTGAGACTCAGCGAGATGAAGTAAATTGCTCAAAATCACATACCTAATGGGCCAAGGTTTGAACCCAGTATGTCTAACTCCAACACTCACACATTCCTCTATACCAGTGCTTTTCAAATGTGTTCAATGGGGTTATCTCTGAGAGCGTGGACTAGGGGGATGGTAGACAGGCTGAGCTTGGTGGATATGGGCTGGGCCCCAATTCAGTTTCAACTAGAGCAGCTCTGATTTGTCTAATTTATATAGCACAGTTCTATTTAAGATTTCTATTTAAAAAATAAAATACTAGGTCTGACAATTAAGGTCGCGAACTCATCCTAGAAAAAGAGCTACATACCTCATTGCTGAATATCACTATGGTCACCTTTGAAGTACTCCCCTTGGGAAGCTATGTGCCCATACCAGTGCCTAGTCTAACCTTCAAAGCAGTTTTGGAACTCTTTTTCTGGAATGGCCATCAGAGCTCTCATGGGATTACCCTTCATGTCCTGAATGTCATCGAAATGTCTTCCTTTCAATATTTCCTTTATCTTAGGGTAAAGAAAGAAGTCATTGGGGGCCAGATCAG
>NW_017731553.1:849608-863383 GCF_001890085.2 Hipposideros armiger | reverse complement strand
TATTTGTTTACTGGCTAAAACTCCCTCACAGACAGTGCCGTGTGAGTGGGTGCATTGTCATTACGCAAGAGTCATGAATTGTTGGCGAAAAGTTCAGGTCGTCTAACTTTTTCATGCAGCCTTTTCAGCACTTCCAAAGAGTAAACTTGGTTCACTGTTTGTCCAGTTGGTACAAACTCATAATGAATAATCCCTGTAACATCAAAAAAGGTTAGCAACATTGTTGCAATAAGTTTACAAACCTAATTGTCAGACCTCATAAGTATGGTTTTAGAAAACACCCTTCCCTGGTCATTTACACATGCTGCTCTCTCGGCCTGAAGACCTCCTCTCTCTACTCTTTTGCTTGGCTGATGCTTTCTTAGGTTCTCAGTAGGATTAGAACTTTCTCATAGATGCCCAGCCCGGGTCAAATTTCCCTGCACGTGATGACATTTTCTCCAACTCTGTGCCTCTTGGTGACTGTGTACTCATTTTTCATAATCACTTAGTTAACATCTGCCTTCCAGACTAGGTTGTAAGTTCCTAAAGAGCAACAACCATGCCTGTGTGGCTCATCATTCTGCCCCAGAACACAGCACACTTCTTGGCATGGAGCAAATGCCTAATATGTTCATGGGGTGCCTGAATGATTGTCATGTAGGATAAATCACCACATGGCTAGGAGATAGTGGGATTGATTTGTATTTTAGCAAACCTTTACCTCCTTACCCCCAAAATAATGGCTGAATGAAAGTGGGGCTATCAGGTCCTGCCAAAAATATAGACGCTGTGAAGCAGATAAGCCTCTCAACAGCCTCACAGTTTATATTATGGAATCAACCTCTCCCTTAGCCCACTTTTAAAGGTCCATTCTGCTACCTGGGACTATATCATCAATATATCTTTTTCCATTTTGTGTACCAGTAATACTCAAGTGTGCTTTCTTTGTCCTGATTTCCAGTTGTTATCCAACAATTTTAATCAAGGCCAGATTCAGCTATTGGGGCAGTCAGCAGAGGGCAGGCTAGTCCAGGGCTTGGCTACCACCCTAGTTATGTGGAATCCTTTGGGCAAGCTGTAGTCTCCAAGCAGTCTTTAAGCTTCAGCTACTTCAGGGGCAAGGGTGTGCCAGCAAAGACATTGCCATATTGGCTCACAGCTTAGGAGTGGGTGTCACTCATATGAAGCACAAGAAGCTCCACACCAATAACCTGTGTAAAATACTCCAGAGCCTAGCAGTCTCAGGGTAGTTCAAAAACATGCATCAGACAATGCCAGCTATGCATACGCAACATGGTGCTTTCTGTCAGCATCTCCTAGGGGGCTCTCCCTGGCAGAAGCAAGGAAGAGGGGAGGCTGGTGCCCATGATTGTGGCTGTGATGAGTGCACATTACAACATCCCCTTTGAAGACTCTGCTTCATACTGCTCATCTCATCCATGACTAAAGAACAGATGAAATGAGAAAACCTATCACTTGGGCCAGGCTCATCTTGGAGCTTTGAGAAATCAGAGAGCGTGCCAAGAAAATGACAAAGAGCCTCCCATCCTCTCCTTCCTTTCTGACTTTACTCAGAAAGGAATTCCTAAGTGGAGCTGGCAGGGAGGGATGAAGGGGAAATATTAATATAGTGCTGAGTATAGAAGTGGAGTCAAACAGACCTGAACTGCATTTCCAACTCTGTTACGTATAAGGAAATATTGGACAAATCATTTCCTTCTTTTGAGTTTTAATTTTCTCATCTACAGCATGGACCTGACGTTATTCCTTAGCATTGTTGTGGGAATTAAATAAAAAATATGTATAAGGTGCCCAGTCAGTTTCCTGGTATACACAAAGTACTCAACAAACGTTAGTTTCTGTCCTATCTGATAAGCCAAGCTTATTAGGCAAGGAAGGTCTTTAGCTGAGATGAAGATTTTTAGCTGAAAAGGCAGTTGCTCAAATAGATGAGGCAGCTAGACCATCAGTTCATTTTACACCATCTCTGCCACTATACTCTCCTACCAACCCCCACTTTCTCAATTCTCTTTGAAGCAAGTCTGCCCTTTCTATCACTTCCTTATTCAGGTCCTCAAAAGGGCAAAGTCATGAAAGACAAACATTGGATGGGACTTTAACATTGTCTAAGTTCAGTTTCACATCAAATGTAGTAATCACCTCTTCTTTCTGCTTGAATGCATCTGGTAGTTCACTGCCCACGGAAGTAATCCCTCCCATTCTAGAATAGCTTCAGCTATTGCACAGTCCTTCTAAAGAAGGAACCCAAATAGTAGCAGATGTAATCTACATTCTGACAATATTTTCTGAGTTTCAGGTTGGTATACATGGACTGACAATGGAACTGGACATTTGACCTTGGTACAGTCAGGGAAAACCCGGAAAATCTGCTTAACAAGGAATTACAGGAACCATGCAAAGGGGAGACAGAGGAAGGAGGAAATAACCACAGCACCAAGAAATTTTGATGACTGAGGACAACAGGCCTTAGCTGAAACAGGGGAATAGGAGTGGAAGCAGGGTGTGTATGTGTGTGTGTGTGTGTGTGTGTGTGTGTGTGTGTGTGTGTGTCTGCACATGCGTGCATGCATACATGCACATTGTTACTCAAGAAAAGAGTTGGGAAAAAGGCACAAGAAGTTGCCCACAGAGGGTTCAGAGTCTAACTTCTGGGATGCCAGTTTACAGCCTGTGGTACCTCTGGCTGGAATATCAGCTAAGCAGCACGAGCTATGCCCAAAGCTCTGGCTTCTGACCCCAAGATCCATTTGATTTCTACCCTGCCCAGTGGCAGACTATGCATTGAAACACAACATGATGATATGTGCTGGAAGTGGAAACAACAATCTCTATTTTGGGGGTATGCTGAAAGGCCACATCTGACCTAAACATCATTTGAGGCTTTAACTATATCTAAGACAGACTTCATTCTGTCTGAAGGGGATGCTGTCCAGAGTGATAGAGCCAAGGATAGAGACTATTAGACTTGGAGCTCCTCAACTTGTCACTCTCTCCTCTCATTTTGGTTAATGTCTTTAGGAGTCATGATCACAGCTACTACTACCCCCAAATAGAACTGATTTCACCATTTCTTCGTGAAAGCAACGCCAGTATTGGAGTTTGGTTCTCACACATTATTTTACTCTATCAAAACTATCCCCAAAGAAATGTTTGTTGGAGCAGCCTGAACTTTTCTCTGGAAACAGTGGGCACATAAACACTCAATATGAACCACATGTGGTTTGAAAGTGCTTATGAAAGCATTCTCCAGTTTAAAAAAATCAATAAACTTGTATTAAATATTGATGCCAAACTGTTTCCTGCCACTCTCAGTGTAACAGGGCTTCTGAAAATATTATGCATTACCTGTGATTGTTGCTTAAAGTCAAGATAAAAACCAAATACTATAAATACTCTCATCTAAACACACAAGCCAATGCAGGTGTGTGGTGTTTTGTGTATTTGTATAGGGTGAATTCTCAACTGCTTTACCAAAATGGCCATAGTCTCCTAAAAGGGAATTACTAGTTGGCTATGGAATTGCTTTTGTGAGTACAGACCTTAAATGAACTATAGTGGGACCTCTTTCCCAGTCGTGGCTCTGCCTCACAAATTCTGCACCTTTAAGATCAGGTTTTATAAGTGCGGATAAAATAAAACAATGACTGGGTTGTCACTTGAAAATAAGCCCTTCTTGGGGCAGCCAGTTAGCGCAGGTGGTTAGAGCACAGGCTCATAACACCAAGGTTGCCAGTTAAATCCCTGCATGGGCCACTGAGATGTGCCCTCCACACCTAGATTGAAACAACTACTTGACTTGGAGCTGATGGGTCCTGGAAAAACACACAGTTTCCCAACAACATTTCTTAAAAACAAACAAACAAACAAAAACTCCTTGTTACTCTTCTAAGATTATTCTAGCAGTAGCTGCTTAACTCTATATATCATTTAAATTCCCCTTTATGAGTAAATATTAGTTTTTTGAAACAGTTAGTGTCCCAAGCATAAGCACATAAGTCCCAGCTCTGTTCTCACTAGCTGTGTAATACTAAGAAAGTCATTCTACCTTTCAGTGTGAGCCTCAGCTTTCTCCTGTAAGAATGGAGAAAACACAACCCACACTTCAGAGTTATCAGAAAGAGTAAAGTGAATACAATTTGGAAAGGGCCTAGAATACAGCACCTGATGCATAGTATGCAATCAACAATACTAATTATTTTCATTTCTATGCAGTTTACAAGTACGCATTTTATTAAAGAAGTCAGGTCACAATACAATATGGCCACTACCTTTAAACATTGATGGAAGCTGAAACAGCTAATTGTGGTTTCTATATATTTTGTTTTCTACTTCTAAGGGATCTATTTTTATTTTTTTATTATTAATTTTTTTGCCATTTTAACCATTTTTAAAATTGGTTTCAGGTGTACAAAACAACATAGTGATTAGACATTTGTATACCTCACAAAGTGATAACCCCAATAAGTCTATTACCTATCGACACTGTACATAGTTATTACAATATTATTGACTGTATTCCCTATGCTGTACTGTATATCCCTGTGGCTATTTTTTAAAATTATGGTTGACATTCCATATTATTTTATATTAGTTTCAGGTATACAGCATAATGATTAGACATTTATATAATTTATGAAATGATCCCCCTGGTAAGTCTAGTACCCATCTGACAATATACATAGCTTCTACAGGAGTACTGACTATATTCCCCATACTGTATTTCACATCCCTGTGATTATGTTGTAACTGCCAATTTGTACTTCTTAATCCCTTCACCTTTCTCACCCAGCCCTCCAGCTCCCCTCCAGTCTGGTAACCACCAGTTTGTTCCCTGTATCTATGGGTCTGTTTCTGTTTTGTTTGCTTGCTTTGTTCTTTAGATTCCACATAGAAGTGAGATCATATGATATTTGTCTTTCTCAGTCTGACTTATTTCACTTAGCAAAATACCCTCTAGGCCCATACATGTTGTCGCAAATGGTAAGATTTGTTTGTTTTTGCAGAGTGATATTCTATTATATATGTACCACCTCTTTTTTCTTTGTACAATTGTCTATTAATGGGCATTTCGGTTGTTTCCATATCTTGGCTATTGCAAACAGCACTGCAGTAAACATGGGGGTACATATATCTTTTCAAATTAGTGTTTTGGATTTCTTTGGATAAATACCCAGGAGTGGAATTTAGGGTAATGAAGTAGTTCTATGTTTAATTTTTTGAGGAACCTCCATACTGTTTTCCACAGTGGCTGCACCAATCTGCAGTTCCACCCACAGTGCACGAGGGTTCTAAGGGATCTATTTTTAGTTGAATAATATCTACAGGGATCCAGAAATTCCTTTGATTAAGGGTTGTTTGTTTTCTACTGATCTATATTTGATGCAGTTTATTTTTGGAACTTATTCTTAAACATCAGAATATATCATTCTATTTTTTGTTTGTTTTAGCTTTCAAAACAAAGGAATACGATTCTTGCTTGTATTTTCAAGGGGTTGGGCTTGAAAATGTTCCTGAGAAGTGCTACGAGCCCTTATTTTTCTTGGTAAATGTTGAGCCTAGTATTAAAATTGCAGAATAAAATGAGGGAAAGCCTTGTTCAGAGAAATTTGCCAGGACATTACAAACAAGGAGAAGACTTGCTGAGCTCAAGATGGCTAGGATGTGTTCTATGGGCTCATTTCTAACCTCTACTTTATATGCATAGAAGAGAAGGGAGCCCAGTACAAGAGTGATAATAGAAGCAGAAGTTAGAGCACAAAGCCATCAAGGAGAGAAAACTGAGCTTGTGCAGCCAGCCAGGCAGGAGAAATTCAGTGAGGGTGAAGAATGTGAGATGTCTTTCATTAGAAGCTGGAAGCGTACACAGGATGGAGCCTGACAAAATGGATTTTTGTTAAGACAATCTACTCTTAAAATTCTTCCGGAAGGGCAATCAACACCACACCCACCCATATTACAGAATGGGGATGGTGGGAGGCCACAAGAAAGCAACAAATATTAGCTAGCCAATGTCCTGGTTTTCACACATGTGCTGTGTAAAGATGAATCAAAGAGAACCCAGGACAAGAAGTCAGAAGGCCTAGATAGTATTCTTAATTCTGCACTCACTAGCTGAGGCACAAGGAACAAGTCCTTAGTCCTCTGTGGACTTCTGTTGCCCTATCTGTAAAATGAGAAGTTTAAATGAGATGATCTTTAGGAGCCTTGTAACTTTATTACCATTCTGTGTTTTGTCAATTCCATAAGAGAAAAACACAGAGATGTGAAAGCAGGCCCTTTGTTGTTATTATTTGTTTCTATCCCATCCTCTTAGAATAAAAATCAGGTTCTTTCTATGTAAGAGCCTTGGGCAAACACTGAGTGTATAGAATTCAGCAAACAACTGCATTTAAATTCTTCTCACCATCACTTTGACTTTGCTGCACTACCATGGGCTTGAATAGCATGGGCTTCTTAGGACTAGTCAAATCAAGTTTAAGTACTTGAGCCTGGAAACGTTTTCGACACTTATCCCTGGACAAGGAGCCTGGACTTCGCCGTGATTGCAATCATAGACGTGCTGGGGCCCCTCCCACTGATTCTAGCACTTCTCTGAAGAGCCGGGCAAATGTTCAAGTGTGAAAGTTCCCATAGAATCCTGATCTTTTTAGCAGAGTTGTGTTTTCTAAGCAAACTCAAAACTACAGGGGCTGCTGGGCTTAGTGTGAACAATCAAATTCCAAGTAAATAACCTCACCTCCAACCCTTCATCTCCCTTTCTCCCTCTGGCTTTTGCTAGACATGTGGGAACTGCTCTTTCATTTGGTTTAGGGGACCTCCTTCTGAGCCAGAACCCTTTGTTTTAGTTAGAGTATGCTCCAGAGATGTCAGAGCCTACATTAACTGCACTGTTTGTCATTGCCAAGGTGTTGTTTGAAGTTGCTAACTTGCCCTTTGATGGGAATGCTAAATGTAGATGGAATGAAAAAGACCATCACTCCTTCCTAATTCTCCCACTAGGCCAAAGATACATACTTCATTTGGAGTGACAAAAGGTGAAAAGAGGCAGCGATACAGCAGCTGCTGCAGCACCAATGTCATGAAGTTATTATCTGACTTTGGGTTGAGTTGTCCAGTTTACATCCTGCAGTCAAAATTCTAAAGTTCTGTCCTACACAGGGGAGACCATGCATCCTGCATTTTTCAGAATCCTCTTTTTAAGTGTTTTGCCCCACTCGTATTTGTGTCCTGATTTTGGATTTGAAATGTGGTGTCTGCATCCGTTTTGTTAGTGGCATGACAGGAGTTCTCCATGAGTACACCGTTTTAACTTTGGGCAATCCTAAACAATTTGGATCATATATACTTTAAATTCTTTCTTTCCTGTATGGTACACATTTGTGAACTTGGAAGGTAGGTGGAGGGTCAGTAGGGAGTTTATATATCTGTAGTAAAATCCTCTTCCCAGGTAATCAAGTGAGAATGGGAAATATCCCCAGACTATCTTCATACTGTCCTTTGACACTGAAGTTTGACACACAGAATGCCAGAGCTACAAGGAGCTTTAGAGGTCATCCCACCCCCACCTATAGAAAAAAAATCACTGAAGCTCAAAAGGAGAAGTAGTTATTCAAGGTGAAGCACCAGGTTGGTGGTTGAGAGGGGGCTAAAATCTGTACTCCTATTAAAACCTGCTAATATATATATTTTTAAGATTTTATTGGGGAATTGGGAAGGGAAACAGTGTGTTTTTCCAGGACCCATCAGCTCCAAATCCAGTTGTTGTCCTTCAATCTTAGTTGTGGAGGGTGCAAGCTCAGCTCTAAGTCCAGATGCCACTTTCAATCTAGTTCCGAGGGGGAGGCGCGTAGTCCACCATCCCATGTGGGCATCGAAACGGCAACCTTGTTGTTAGGAGCACGTGCTCTCACCAGCTGAGCCATCCTGCCACCTGTTGGCAGCTCAGCGGCAGCTCAGCTGGGGCGCAGCTCACTGGCCCATGTGGGAATCGAAACAGCGACCCTGTTGCTCAGAGCTTGGCTCTTAACCAACTGAGCCACTTAGCCGGCCCCAAACTTGCTAACATTTATCAAACAAAAGAGACAAAATCCAAGAGATGAAGGAAACATAGGGGTATGAGCTAAGAACATGCTTAGGGCTTACAAACTATCCAAGAGAGAAAGGGTGACCTGCCTTAAAGGACTGTTTCCATCAGGAGCTGCTGAAGAAAACTGAGCATAGAGCTATGATATGTGCCCAGAGGAGATGAGACAAATTCAGTGCTATGGACAGCACCTTCATACTGTTTAGGGAAATTGACGAGGATCCTGGGAAAGGGATTTGTTTTTCCAGACACTAACGATGCTAAAGGAAATGGTCCTGGGCTAAACCATGGAAGACAGGCTATCACGGCAAGGAAGCTTAGAGTGACCCTGCAGATGGGATGACAAGAGGGGTCAACTGACCCAAGTGAGCAACAGGGAAAGCTTGGAGGAGTGTAAGTAAGGTTTGAGACTGAGTCACTATCATAGAACTGCTCTGTGTAGAATCTACACCCTTAGATTCCACCAACAATATAGGAACCCTTCAGGCAGCAGCATCTGGGCCTACCTGCTGCATTACAAGAAGAGGCCATGTATTATAGTATAGTGCATAAGAGTTGTGAGGCTGGAATCAGACAGACTTGAATTTGTATCCTGGCCATGCCTTACCTCTTACATGACCTTGGACAAGTTGCTGACCTTCCATGAGCCTCATTTTCTTCATCTATGAAATGCAAAAAACCCCAAAGGATTATTGTCAAGATTCAGTAAAATAATACTTGTAAGAATCCTTGGAAGATAGCATGTACTTGTATATACTAGCTGTTATTAACCATCAGCTGACAGTGAAAAGCTCCACAAAATTCAAACACAAAGTGACGTGGCTCACTTATGTGTCTGCTTTTCCTTGATAAAACTATAAGAACACTTTTACTCTCTGAGCTGCACTTTCCTGTCCTATAAAACGAATATAATAACAACAACAACAATGATAATAATGCCTTAGGGTTGTTATCAGAGTTTATAGAGATATTGTATGTATGTGTCTGATCCCTCAGGGTAGTTATTATTATTAAACTGGGGTCAGTTTTTTCATAGATGAAAAGTAAAATGAAGAGCCAAATCCAAGGGGTCTGATCTTCTTTACCCTTTTCCTGAAATGGTGTCAGTGTAACGATGCCAATCCTACAGAAATATGACAGAGGCTTTCCTGTTGGACATTCTCCAGGGTAGCTTAAGCCAGAAACCTCTAAAATAATTAGATAACCCCTTCCTCTTTGGTTCACTTAGAGTTACCAGCATTCCCAGCAGAGTCACTGGCTCCTATTTTGTGCCTCTGTGGCAATCCAAGGCTTTTCACACCAAAGTCACACCTAGGGTGGCCACAACAACACTTACCCTGTGGTCCCATCAGTCATGTTGATGGTGATGACATGAATCACCTCTTGAGGCCTCGCATTAGAGAGCCCACTTCTACTTCTAGTGGTTGTGTTTTGAGTCCTAAACATAAATAGAGCCCCTATTGTGCATAAGACTTTGTGCCTGGCTCAGAGTAGTCACTCAAATATTTGTTGATGGATGGATGGATTGATTGATTAGAGGAATTACAAAAGTTAATAAAATATTCTCTACCTTCAAGGTACGGATTCATACAAAGCTAGTTTGCACTCAGAATAACCTGTGATAAAGGCTGTGTAAAAAGCACAAAAAGTGCAATTGGGACTAATTCTAACTGGAAGAAACTGGGAAAGCTATTAGGAGAAGAAAGCATTTGATGTGGACCTTGGTGGCTAATTGAGATTTTGACAGTAAAAGGGAAGGACATTTCAGTCATAGAGAACAGAGTAACTACAAAGATGCAAGAAAGAGCAGACCTTCTTATTGGCAAATGATAAAAAGCGGTGTGTGTGTGTGTGTGTGTGTTTTCACACATGTGTGTGCATGTGTGCTGAGGTCAGATCATGGAGAGCCATGATGTCTACGTGAATACTTTCTGTCTTCTCTTCTATAAGTGATAGGGATCTGAGGAAGATTTTGAAGAAGGGAGTAATGATATGAGCTAGGTATTTTGGCTTTTATTACTAGATAATGATACTTCAAAATTATTCAGACACAAGTTTCCTACCATCACTGAGGCTGCTGGGGTCAGGATAAAAATTAACAAGCCAGCAAAGTTTATTTAGATGAATAAACAACTGACGAGAACAACTTTGAGGAGAAAGTAGTTGACAACTTCTGGGAGCTGGTCTTCCAGGCTGATCAGCAGCTACCCTTGCAACATTAACATCATCCTGGATTTTTAAATTTTATGTGGCACCAGCTGACAACATCAGGATAAGTACTTGGTGCAGCAGAGGTCACTGTTGGCAGATGCCCAACAAGCACTGGGATTTAGCTTTACTTGGGCTGAGTTGGAAAGAAGGGACTTCTCTCTAGAGTGCACCAAAGGGGATGCACTGCAGATGAAGTTAACACTGGGATGAACATCATAAAACACAGGTATTACTAGGTATCAACATTTCAAAAAGGGTCCTGAGATCAAACAAGTTCGGGATATGATCATCCAAGAAAAGCTAAACTAGTTTCCTTGCTACAGGAATTCTCAGAGCCTTCCCTATGCAGATGTGCATTGTGGCCCTCCAAGAAGGATCTAGAATACACAGCATTTTCCACACTTATTTGACCTCAGAACCCTTTGGTTTTGAATCAGTACATGGAACAACAATTCTTTGGATCTCATGTTGAATAATGCTGTTGCAAAGAACAGGATTAGATTCAAAACAGCATTTTGGGCATAGGCCTTACAGATCACTAGAAATGGTGTTTGCTATTGACGGAATGTTTGTGTTTCCTCAAAATTCATGTTGAAACCTAAGCCCCTGTGTGAGGATATTTGGAGGTGGGTGTTTGGGAGGCGATTAGGTCATAAAGGTGGACTCTAATCAATGGGATTAGGGCCCTTATAAAAGAGGCCCCAGGCAGATTTCTCACCCCTTCTGCCACGTGAGGACACAGAGAGAAAAAAGCCATCTATGAACCAGGAAGTGAACTCTCAGCAGACACCAAATTAACCAGTGTCTTGATCTTGGATTTCCCAGCCTCCAGAACTGTGAGAAATAAATGTTTTGCTGTTTATAAGCCAACAAGTCTATGGTCTTTTGCTACAACAGCCAAAACAGACTAAGATGGTGCTCTGATGCAGGGTAATTTCTATCTACGCATCTGCTCTCTGCTTCCTAGCATACAAGATCAGACAATTAAGTTCGCAAACTCATCCTAGAAAAAGTGCTCCATACCTCATTGCTAAATATCACTATGGTCACCTTCGAAGTACTCCCCTTGGGAAGCTATGCACCCATGCCAGCACCTAGTCCACCCTTCAAAGTAATTTTGGAACTTTTTTTGGAATGGCCATCAGAGCTGTCGTTGTATTACTCTTGATGTCCTGAATGTCATCAAAATGTGTTCCTTTCAATATTGCCTTTATCTTTAGGTAAAGAAAGAAGTCACTGGGGGGCCAGATCAGGCGAGTAGGGAGGGTGTTCAAATACAGTGATTTGTTTACTGACTAAAACTCCCTCACAGACAGTACCGTGTGAGGTGCTGCAGTGTCGTGATAAAAGAGCCATGAATTGTTGGCGAAAAATTCAGGTCATCTAACTTTTTCATGCAGCCTTTTCAGCACTTCCAAATAGTACACTTGGTTAACTGTTTGTCCAGTTGGTACAAATTCATAATAAATAATCCCTCTGATATCAAAAAAAGTTAGCAACATTGTTGCAAGAAGTTCACGAACTTGATTGTCAGGCCTTGTAATGTCTATCAGTTAGAAAAACTCTCTTTTGCACTCATTTCAGTGTATATTTTTTGCAAGCTAACTTCATCCATGGTTTTTCTAGGCATACAACACACTGTCTTCTGTAATCCCCTACTTCCAGCACTCATGTTTGATCCATCTCAACAGTCTCTAACAGGCTTTTATGCCCATGTTGTCTCTTCTTTCCAATTCATCCTATGTGATTCCTAAAGCATCAGTCTGATCATGTTGTTACTCTGCTCAGAGTTATAATCACTTTCTTGTACTCATTTTTTTTAAAAAAGTTCCTCCTTATGGCATTCAAGCCCACCTAACTCAGGTTCCAATCTATCTTTTCCAACTGTCTCTTGAGTTCCTCACCCCCACCCAACTTGCATTATTGCCATGCTGGAATCAAACTGGTCCCATTGCTATTCTCTCTTAATCTCCACTCTTTGGATCTTATTGCTCCCATCATTGTACTAAATCTGTTATTTTCCAGGAAAGCTCAGTTCAAATACTTCCTCTTCCATGAAATCCTCCCCTGATTATATCTATGAAATGGGATTACTCTCTCATTTGATCAGAAGCATATTGTATTAATAAGAAAACACACACTAGTGTATCCTCTTGTTATTGGTATATATATTCAGATCCTGACCTTGCCACTTCCTAGCTGTGTGAGATTGGGCAAGTCACTTAGCCTCTCTTAGCCTCAATTTCTCATTTGAAAAATGGGACAATCATAGTATCTACCAGAAGGGTAGTTATTGTGAAGATTAATTGAAGTAATACATGCAAAGCAGCTGGCTAGCTTAATCAGTGCCACTTTCCCATGTTATATAATATTATAAGCACATATTATAAACTTCTTGAGTAAAGTAGCAGCCTATGAGTCGCTGTCACCAAGGTCAATGTCTGGCCCTGGCAGGCACTTATGTTTTTGAGTGACTTGCATGCAATTGGGTTGACCACGCTTCCTGTCCTCTGCCACCCTGTCCTATTGTGAAGCCAGGGTGAAGTTACCCTACCCAGCTAAACACACAGTTCTGTTCCCATTGCCCTTTAGTTTCAAGCACGATTGCTTGTAAGTTCAAGAACAAAGTCAGTTCTAATTTTAAAAATAACTTAGAAAAGGAAAAAAAACAACTCATTAAAACACAAATGAGGTCCCACTATATTACAATGTGTTAATCCTGAGTCATATCAAAATTAATCAAAACGTCTTCTTTTATATTCAGCTATCTACATATTTTCCTCTTTACTGTCATGGATTTATTTTCAGAGCAAACGTTATTCCCTTTGTGATAAATTGATCAAGACTGCCACCTATTCGCTATTTGGCTGAAATGCCACATGTGTGGCAGTCTTTCTATACCCGTTAAAATCTAGCAACCTCCTTCTGAGACGCTGCCATTCACCTCAGCCCAGTGAGCTGATGTGGGGATGTGGATTCAGGTCAGAGATCGTTTCTTCTGATACATAGAAAAATGTAATTCCACTCTTGCTGAGATAAACCTAGACATGTTTAAAGTAACAACATTGTAGTTCAGTCATAAACCCAAATACTAAAAACATGTCTGTGCTAGTAATTCTCTAGTCGGGGTTGCCAGATAAAATGCAGGATGGCAGGTGAAATTTGAATATCAGAGAAACGGTGAATACTTTAAAAACTGTAAGTATGCTCCAAATATTGCATGGGACATACTTATACTGAATAGTTTTCATTGTTTATCTGAAATTCAAACTGAACATCATACCATGTCACGCGTGGCAAGGGCAAATGGGACACGAGAGGGGCGGCGCAGATTGAATAAGATCAAGAGACAGAAGTCAGATTTGAGAGCAAGACCAAGGGACTCAGCCTAAGAAAGACTGAGCCATGAATTAGGTCAATGCTTGGCTTTTATTGAGAATTTTCAAAAGAAGCAAAACTACAGAACGGTGAATCATTA
>NW_017731553.1:842116-849468 GCF_001890085.2 Hipposideros armiger | reverse complement strand
GACAACTGATATCATTCCATCAGGTCTCAGTTTTCCAAGACGCCCCCCGAGAGAGCTTTACAGATATCATTCCATCCGGCCTCAGTTTTCCGAGACACTCTCTCGACTATAGTGTATGGGGCTAATGCAGAGGGGGTGGTCGTGGGATTGGCTGTAAGGCAACAATACCATGCATTTTTATTTGCTAAATCTGGCAACCTTGCTCCAGTGTCCCCTTTTCCATCCACTCTCCATCCTTGGGACATCCAGCTCTTTGTCCTGGAAAGCTGATACAGATGGCAAAACTTGGGCTCCCTTTGCTCTCTGGCTTTCATTTGAGTTTGGCCAATAGGAAGAATGGAAGGACATATAAGGGTAGAAAGAGAAAGAAACCAGCTACGTATCCCTCTCCTTCATGCTTCTGGCAGTCACTACCTTTATAATTGGCCATAAATCCTTTGCCTCGTAGCCTCAATTTCATGGCTCCCACTTCTCTTCAGGTTCTAGTAATCCCGTTCCTTCCAATTGTCCTTCTGGTTTAGGGATGGAAGGGTTTCCCACAGTTACAGATTCCTGATGCTTCAGCGTTCCATGATGTTTCCTTAATTCTGTCCATCATTCTATAACTATTCTCTTCATTCAGTGGTTTACAACTAAACTCGTTGATTGTGTCATTTGTTTTCCAAGTAATACAACCTCCAAGTGGCACAGGACAAAGATCCACAGCATGAATGTGCCTTTCACTTTGGGTCTGTCTAATTAAGGAGCCTAGAGACCCAAGTCAGATTATATGGGAGCATAAGAAATTTGCATCTTGATTTCAAGAAAAACTTTATCCAAGAAAAATACTGCCACTGAGCAATGTTAATGATAACAACAGCCCCATATCCTCAGTCACTTAACAGATCCCAGGATGAATGGCATTCAGGGATATCGGGGGAAGCCAGTACCTTGTCAGCTGCCAGCTGCTGTACTCTGCTGGCGAAGTGAGATGCCTCCAAGCCCGTCCAGGCACAGCAACTTCTAGAAGTTCTCGCATCTGTCAGAAACTCTGGGCATCATCAAGATGGAGCCGGAGGATCTTTTTCCTGATCCAGATAGATAGAGGAAAGCCTTTCTGCAGAGGATAAAATCTTCCTATGGAAGACAAAGCCCACTGAGATTATCTGTCAAAGGTCACCCTCACTATTTTTCACTCAATTACCTCAGCAGTATCTTCAGCCGCATCCAAGACATATTCTTTCCTTCCTTCATTTGTTTGTTCTTTCATTCATTCATGTCATAAGCATGCGTTGAATGCCTAATACGTGCCAAGCACCGTATTAAGAGCTATAATAGAGATGAATTATGACCTGATCCTTGAATAGCTCATATTCTAGTGGACAGATATGTACATAAAGAGGGGTAGAAGGATGTCCTATATATGATGACAGCTATCTGTGCAGAGAAGTGCAACACACAAGAGACAGTACTTTTTAGAGGAAGCAGCCCTTGAGGTGAGTTTTAGAAGTTGAGTAGAAGTTCACATGATAGACTGGCTGGAGAGAGGCAGAGGGGTGGGCAGAGGCATGGAGTCATAAAACAGCCAGGTGAGCTCTGATTCTTGGTATGTGGCAGGCACTTTTCTAAGTGTTTCCCATGCAATACCTCAAAATAACCCTATGGGGTAAGTAATATTTTTCTCCTCATTTTAAAGATATGGAAACTGAAACAGAGAGGTTAAGTAAGTTGTGCAAGTTCACACAGCCATTAAGTGGCACAGCTAGGATTCCAACCCTGGCAACCTGGCTCCAAGATTAATATTCTTAAGCACTATGCTCCTAATATCTTCCAGGCATTGAGGAGACAAAGGAAAAGAAGATGAGGGTTTGGCCCTCAAGGATCACAAAGTCTAGGGGGAAAGAAACTCAGAGACATGTATTTGTAGGACAAAGTGATTGCAAAACCCTCTCCCTTGATTTAGATCCCCTCTCCCCTGCCCTCCCCTCCCCCCCCCACACACACACTTTAAGCCAGTTCCTTTTTCATTCTTCACAAAACTTAGCTTGTTGACAATTCTTCTGACAGCCTCTTCTGTTTACAATCTGGTGCCTGCCACTTTGAACAGAAGAATTTGCATCTGCTCTCTGGTACGCCTAGCTGAGAGATTCTCTTTACATGCTTTGGCCACCCAGTGTGACACCCCTGGCTCTTCCTGCTCCAGACCCTAACCAGTCCCTCAGGCACCCACCACTGGCCCAGAACCACTGTCTGGCCAACTAGCTTCATCCCCTGTGAGAAAGAGATTTGCACATTTTCTGTGAACAACTAATTCCACAGGAACTCTTGTCACCATAGCAACAAAAATAAGCTGACAGCTGCCTTTTAATCCCTGAGCCCTCGTGAACATGGAAGTGACAGAGAAAAACACAGACCTTTCAAGCAGGTGCCGACCTTTCCGCAGTTGGAGGAGGAGGGGTGAAGCTGCTCACCCTGTGCTGCTGAGAGCTGAAGCATCCTCAGCTTTGTCCTCGTTTCCCTGCAGAACAAGAAATAGGGGCGATGTAGTTAAACTGCCTCTATTGTTTTAAGCGGCCTCAATTATTTATGGACACCAGGAAGCAGGATTTGGTGGTGGTGGTGGGACTGGAAAGGAAGCAATTTATGCCTTACTTAACAGGTCAAAAAGACATTGCTGATCATAATAAGAGCTAACAATCCTGAAACCTATGTAACTTTACTAACAACTCTCACCCCAATAAACTTTAATTAACAACAAAAAAATACCACCTCCAAAAAAAAGAGCTAACAATTGCTCACTATGTGTCAAGCACTGTGCTAAACACTTAACATTATGTTATTGTTTTTACTTAAACCTCACCAAAATTCTACAACATAAATATTATGATTATTCCTATTTTAGATATGCAGAAAGTGAGGATCAGAGAGGTTAGGTAACATACCAAAGATAACAAAGCTAATAAATGGCAGAGCAGGGATTCAACCCCAAATCTGTCTGACTCCAAAGCCCATGTTCTTAACCTCTCTTCTCTATTGAATAATCTCAAAATTCCTGCTGGGAGAATTACACAGGAGGTTTGGTCAACTTGGGAGTTATTTGATGACACTTCCTGGGAAAATATAACACAGTCAGCTGTTGGTTCTGCCTAAGGATAGGGAAGATCATGACTTATGACACATGTTTGACATGGTGGATACTGTGTGACACCATGTAGAACAGACCACCTGGGGCATACCGTCCCAGTGTACTTGATTCTGGGCTATGCCACACCCAGCCAGCATCAGGAAGCTGGCACTTCAGTGCTTGGTCCAGGCAAAGTCTACTTCCCAAACTGGCCAATGAACATGGTGGCTGCCAGTCGTACTCAAAATGACTGGACCTGCTAGGGGATTCTGGGGTATCGATCAACCTAGCCCAATTCATCCCACGCCTTCATCCATGGGTGTGTAGGATAAATGGACACCTGTGTTTAGGGCAAGGAGAACCTGCCAGTTGCAAGCCACCCCTGTATAGTTCAGCTTGAGGGGTTGCTCAGAGTGAATAGTGCCACCATTCACATTCTTATCATCCTTGGCTTTATGTGGCTGGAAACCATAATGTTCCACTCTAGGATATATGTGGGCAGCAAGGGGATAGTTGGATACTTAGTATCCACATCCCATTCTTATGTTTGACAAGTCTCCCATCATTAGCCTCATTGTGGTGCAGGGCTCCAGATCCCATAAAAGAAACTGAAAGGGCAAGATACTTATTCTTCCTGCTCATGGGACTAGGTCATGGACACATAATCTGTACTAGACCAATAAAATATTGTCAATCTCTGAAGCATATGGTACAAAAAGCCAGGCATTTTGAAAACTGCCCAAGTGGTGGGAGCAGTAGCAAGAACATCACCAATGAGAGCATCACCCTAACCAGGTGGTTCCTAGAGCCTGACCTCAGATGGTCAGGATAGATGGACACTTGTGGCTGGGCAGCCCTATCAGTCACAAGTCATTCTTGAACAGCTCAGCTTGAGGAACCCCTCAAGTGACTGCAACCAACCAATACCTACTACCCACATTCCCTATCATCCTTTGTCTGATCTGGTTGGAAACCTACAATGCACTACTCTATTACATATTGGGCAGCAGGGGAAGTGCTTGACTTCCCAGCATCTACATTCCATTTCTACGTTAGCTGGGACTCTGACCACTGAGCTTTTGTGAAGGCTTTTGTCCAACCCTGGTTTGCCAGCACTGACATTGATTCCCAGCATCTTTCCCATAAATCATTTCCCTTTCAACTCAAACAGAGGTTGTTTCTGTTGTTGACAATCACGAATGCTGACTAGATGATCTGAACACCTAACTTTGCATCTGATGATGCCTGTATGACTCTTTTCCCAATGCCCTGACATTCCTGGAATCTTGAACAAATACTCTGAAAATCAGCAGATCATTTTGATTTTGATCTTAAGAAAGAGGCATTTTCCTACACCATAACTGCAGTTGACTTGGTGCTTTAGGGGTGTATCTACTTTCCATTCCCTCTCCCCGCTCCTTCATTCCCACATTGCTCCCTATTACCAGCCCACAGGTAAATTTTAACTTAGATTTCACTTTCCTCCAGGAACCTTCTCTCACTGAGCACAGGGTGGGCGAGGTGGCCTTCTCCCAGGGCCTTGAGCTTACTTAATCGACTTATATATGAGATGAGTGCTCCTTAACGGCAGAATCCTGCCTGGTTCTTCCTCATAGTCTCAGGGTCCAGCATGATACCAGATACAGAGTAGGCTCCCCCCAAATATATGGCAAAGGACTGAACACAGTATCACACACATACTGCGAAATAGAATCACTGTCAAGGTCAGAAGGCCAGATCCTCTGGGATAATCTGGAAGAAGCATTCATCAAATCCTCAGCCCCTCTGCTGAAGTCCCAGTTCTATTAAGTAAAACAGGGCACTCCAACTATGGCAGGACTACGGCAGCCTTCACTTCATAATCTTTGGGGGCTATATCAGCTTCCTATTGCTGCTTTAACAAATTACTACATACTTAGTGTCTTTAAACAACAAATTTGTTATCTTCAATAGTGGAGGTCAGAAGTCCAAAATGGGTCTCAGTGGGTGAAAATCAAGGTGTCATCAGGGCTATGCTCCTTCTAGAAGCTGCAGGGGGAAATCCATTTCCTTCTCTTTCCAGCTTTCCTTGGCTCATGTCCTTCTTCCTCCATCTTCTAAGGTAACAACATAGCATTTCCAATCTCTCTCTCACTCTCACCCTCCTACTTCCCACTTACAAGAACCCTTGTAATTAGATTTAGCTCACAGATAATCCAGGGTAATCTCCCCATTCTAAGATCTTTAACGTAATCACACCTGCAAAATCACTATTGTCTTGTAAGGGTAACAGTCACAGATGCTGGGGATTAGAACACGAATATTTTGGGGGAATCATTATTCTGCCTGCCAAGGGAAAAATTGTCTGCTAGCTAATCCTTTGTCTACCAGAACCACCTTAAAGGACCTCAATGCTCATAAAGCTGGATCTCTGGAGGTGCTTAGAATTTGCTCTGGCAATGAGTGAAAGCCTATTTTCAAAAAGTGTCAAAGTCGATCAGAATATCTCATAATGTCTGTGGCACAGCTAATGTTCTTTTTTCCCTAGCCTTACCAAGGTATAATTGACAAATAAAATTATATATATTTAAAGTAAAGAATATGAAGATTTGAAATATGTGTATATTGTGAAATGATTACCATAATCAAGTTATTAACACATCCATTACATAGTTACCTTTTTTGTGGTTGGAATGCTTAACATCTACTCTCTTAGCAAGCTTCAAGTATATAATACAGTATTATTAATTATACATTAGGTCTCCAGAACTTATTCATCTTAGTACTGAAAGTTGATACCCTTTGACCAATACTTCCCCATTTCCCCCATCCCTGAGCCCCTGGTAACAATACTGATCTTTTTACTCTCTGTTTCTATAAATTTGACTTTTTCTCTTTTTTTTTCATTTCCCATACAAGTGAGAAAATGCAATATTTGTCTTTGTCTGTCTGATTTATTTTACTCAGTATAATGTCCTCTAGGTTAATCCTATTATAGCAAATGGTGGGATTTGCTTCTTTTTAAGGCTGAATAATATTCCACTGCATATATTCCTTATTTCATTTATCAATTCATCCATTGATGGACTCTTAGACTGTGCCAATATCTTGGTTATTGTGACTAATGCTGCAATGAACATGGAAGTGCAGATGTCCCTTTGAGATACTGAGTTCATTTCCTTTGGATATATATTCAGAAATGGTATTTCTGGGTCATATGGTAGTTTTATTTTTAATGTGGGGGGAGTGATATACACATTGTGGGAGGACCAGAAGGAGAAGTGAGAGAGAAATGGACAGAATACTTTTTAAAAGAAGTACTGGCTGAGAACTTTTCAAATCTTCTGGGGAGCGATGTGGACATCTAGGTACATAAACTCATATGAATTCAACCCAATGAGGCACATTATAATACAACTGACAAATATTTTTTAAAATAGAGGATTTTGAAAACAATAAGAGAAAAGAAACTCTTCACAACAAGGGAACCCTCATAAGGCCATCCCATCCGACATCTCAGTAGCAACCTTGTCGGTTTCTCATGAGAAGAGGATTCATATCTGTTACTCATTGCTATAGTCCCATTTCCTGTATAGCACAGTAACTATACACAGTGGGAACTCAATAGATATTTGTTGAATTAATGTCACTACTAATCTGCTTAGCCCCACCCTTCAACCAATGCCTACAAGTCAAGACAGAAAACTAAAGTGAAATAGATACTATCGTCCCCAACAATGTCATTGCCAGTTCTAATGCATGATTTCTTTTGCTAGAAAGGGTATGGACCAGAAATGGAAGCAATAAGCCTTCCTTTTCAAAAAGGTCCTAGAATATATTTCAGCCTTTTACTAAGGAAGGCGAGTCAATTTCTACCTGTCAGGGACTGAAAGTAGAACAGAGCAATCTCCCTTGGTTCTGTGTCTTTAAGCCCACTTGACACTTCCAGAACCCACAAACCTACAGATCCTTAAAGGGAAGCTTAACATCATCAGGCCCTTCTTTATTCCAGATTTTCACTCACTTCTAATCAATCCTCCATCCATTTCATATTTCTTAGTTCTGTAGTTTCCCTAATTCTTGCTTCCTCCATTGGTAGTTTGGATATCTGGTCATTTATGGCTCCTGGCTATAGGCTTCCTCTCTAGGACATGGGTTTGGATTTTCCCCACTAGCTCTCTGTACTTGGGACTACATCAGGTAATGTACCCTCCTGTATTATTCAGGGCTTTTATGGCTATGGTTGTGTGTGTGTGTGTGTGTGTGTGTG
>NW_017731553.1:826404-842006 GCF_001890085.2 Hipposideros armiger | reverse complement strand
TCTCTCTCTCTCTCTCTCTCTCTCTCTCTCTCTCTCTCTCTCTCTCTCTCTCTCTCTTTCACTTCATCTCTTTGGTCTTCTTCCCTCTATTTAGGCTCTACTCTTCAAATAAGCTTTCTTCACATATCAGAGAAGATGGCTGCCCTCACATCTGACCAGCTTAGCAACTACAGAGGAAAAGGGAATTTTCCCTGCTAACCCCAGGAGAAAAGTCTCAGGGAGAATTATGATTGACCCTATCTGGGTAATAAGCTCATCCCTGAACCAATCCCTGTGTTTGGGGTACTCTGCCAAGACCTAGGCCATACTCATAGCCAGTGGCTTGGGGTGGCAGGTAGGTGGCTGAAACTGTGGTTAGTAGCTTTTCCTAAACCACGTAAGTGGAGTGCTCCAAAGGAATAAAGTTTGTTATTAGGAAAAGGATGAAGGAGATAAGACCACCTCTCTGACTAAACATGAGCTTTCACTGTCCTCTAAAATATTCAATATAAATCCAGATCACTGGATTGATCAAGCTTACACATGTATTAACATAACCAAAGACACACTTAGTTTTCCTGAAAGGGCGGTACAGAGCAAGACAACATGGAAGTGATATTCCATAACTGAAGGAACCTTAGCCATGCCAGCCAAAGGCGCTTTGAGAAGCTCCAAGATGTCCTGAATTTCCTTCTTCATTCACTGCAGCCCTCTAGCAGATGTGGCAGGAATGAAGGTGCAAGGGATCTAGTAAGGTAGTAGTTTAATTCTACCTGGTGCTTTTCAGCTAGAAACAGCAGGGAAGATTACCTTTTGCTCCACAATTGTAGTCAATGAATCAGCTACCCGAGATGATCATTTCATAGGTGGAAACATTGTTGGTGGTAACAAGGTCCATAGGGTGATCATAGGAATAGCTGAAGTGAAACAGAAATAAGGGTCACTAGCTAAAGAGAACAAGGAACTGTTTAGTTGGGTTGTCTGTGTGGACAATGAAGTCTTACAGGATAGTGACAGCACTGAGGTCAATGAAGAAGGCTGGGAAACTTGAATAAACATGGTGAATAGACTACGAGGTTACAGGAAGTTAAACGCAAGGAAGAGTAAGGAGTAAGAAAGCCAGACAGCATGACCCTACAAAATGTAACTTTTATATAACAGTGGAAGAATATTGGTTGGCGGTCAGTGAGACCCAAATTCTACCATTTTAGTGTACTCGGGCTGCTGTAGCAAAGTACTACAAACTGAGCAACCTAAACAACAGAAATTTATTGTCTCACAATTCTGGAGGCTAGAAGTCCAACGTCAAGGTGTTGGCAGGGTTGGTTCTTTCTGAGGCCTGCAATGGAAGGCTCTGTTCCAGACCTCTCTCCTTGGCTTGCAGATGGCATTCTTCTCCCTATGTCTCTTCACGTTGTCTTCTCTTTGTGCATGTCTTTCACTTTATCCAAGTTTCCCCTTTTTATAAGGACGCCAGTCATACTGGATTAGGGCTCACCATCATGGCCTCATTTTAACTTGATTCCCTCTGTAAAGACCCTATCTCCAAATAGCATCACCTTCTGAGGTAACTGAGAGTTAGGGCGTCGACATATTTTTTTTTGGCAGGGTGACAGAGTTCAACCCAATGATACACTCTTTACCTCTCCATCATGAAGGAAGTCTTACTCTTTAGCCTTTTTGTTTTTTAAAGATTTTATTGGGGAATTGGGGGAGGGGAACAGTGCTGGGGAATCGGGGGAAGGGGAACAGACACCTTGCTGTCCTTTTGTTCTTCTGTATAGTTGTGGAGGACATTGCTCCACTGGCCCATGTTGGTATTATTGCGCTCTTCCCGGGTGAGACAGATTGGTTGCCGGCCTCTGGACGGCCGCTCACGGCGGCTCTGGGAAGCTCATACCAGCTGCTGGCCACTCACACTGGCTGCCAACCACACACAGTAGCTTATGGCAGCCCACTGCAGCAGGGGCTGCAGCCTACGCCATTGCCGGCGACTCACAGCAGCCCAGCTCCAGGTTGAGCTGTTGTTCACCATCTTAGCTGTGGAGGGCAGTGTCACTGGCTCTCATGTGGGATCCTAACTGGGACCCTGCTGCTCAGAGCTGGTGTCCCAAGCCAGCTTTTAACCAATGCACTGCTCAGTTAGCTCCTCTTTAGCCTTTTTTAGCAGTAGAGCAGTGGTTTTCAACTTAGGGATGCATATTAAAATCATCCTGGAAGCTTTTGAAAATCTAGTTGCCCAGGTCATACCCCAGACCATGTAAACCAGAATTTCCAAGGAGAGTGCACCCTGAAAACAATATTTTAAAAATCTCCCTGTGTGTTCCTAGTGTGTGAAGTTGAGAACCACTGCTTAGAAAATGGAGAGACATTCTCAGAAAGACACAGTTGGGTTCCTAGGGGTCTGCCAGGCAGTGCAAATTTATTCAGCTCACTCCTGGGTGACATGAGGCCCCATTTTGCATATTTATCACCTGAAAATGCCCAAACAATCACGGACCACAGAGGTAAACTGAGTTCTGTATAAGAAGTAATGAAACAATTTTCTATATGTAAGCTTAATCTCTCTTCTCTGAAATTTCTATGACTTTGCATGGAAATCCTGATAGTAACATCATAAGGAAAATGGGGGGAAGGGTGGCTCTGAATTTTCAATTTTGAAATCAGTGTGATTGTGGACACTAGCCTTCAGAACATTTCTATAAGATAAGCACAAAGGAAGGTTAAATAAGCCCTCCTTATCCCACTGCCATAGCTAAGGACTTATGCCGACTCAGCTGATAAAGACACATCATAAGCACACTTATATGGCTAAGTGTTTTCCTAAGCAGCTATGCCCCACAAAGCAGTACCTTACATAGCATCTGCCTCTGACCTGAAAGCATGGGTTGGTAAATGACAGATGTTCAGGAGAAGTTTCTGCATATGAAGAAACAGAATCCACGTCTCTTGTGAGTGCATAGCAGAGTAATATGATGCCCACTGGAAAGAACAAGTGGCCAGGAATGGGCTGCTTAAAAGCCATATAATAGAGGGCTTCTTGCAACTTTCTCTCCTGTAGCTGGAAAAAAGAGCTTCACATACACGTGACCTGGTGCTAGCTCAGCTACCATTCCAGATTATGAGCCTGAGAAAGTGGAAATGACAAAGAAGGAAGAGGAAGATACCCTCCCCAGCAGGATAGCATATGACCAGGCAGTGGATGCAACTGGATTTGGCCTTTTTGTGTTCTGAGATTAGGCTTGGAGGTAAGAAGAGGCCACAGAAAGGACATCCAGCATATTCTTATTATTCTGGTATAAAGGTAAAGGCAACCATCTCTAAATCATTACTCTTAGATAACATAATAACTATGAACTGATATTTGTTGATTCCTTATCCTAAGCATTTTATAAGCATAATGTCATTTAATCTTCACAGCCCCATAATGTATGTATTATTGTTATTATATAAATGAAAAGAAAACTTAAATTGATCACACAACTAGTAAGTGATGAAACAAGATTTGAAGCCAGGACTCTGCACTCTTAGCCAATATTTTCTACTGCCTCAGAAACACTTTCTCTACATGTTCCTTTCCATCACTGGGATGTGTGTAAGATATACTTTGGGGATGGTGAATTTGAAGATAAATGGACAAATGCAGCAGTCATGGCCTGAGAAAGGCATGGTGACAACTCAAGGATGGGGGTCTGGGTCATGCCACCAATTAAACTGTCAAGATTTGCAGTAGAGCTAGCTGTGCTTGAGGGGAATCCAGAATTGGTAGCACAGGAAGGAAAAGAGGAACATCATTATGGCCTTGAGTCCAGGTGTAGCATCACTGCAGTTTATCCCACTAGCCTTCTTATAAGATGCCCCAGGGGACCTACCTAACTTTTAGGGGACCTATCCAGGAATAGCAGCCCAGCAGAATCCTGGCAGAGTTGTTTCCATAACTTATATGAAGAAGTAAATCTGTGGACCATAAGATGTAGACTGTAGTAGAAGGCGGAATATGACATCAAGCGCATTCTCAGAGCTAAAGGACTTGTATCCCAGCAGCCAGGAGCACTGCTTAGTTGTCAGCTCTGTCTAGGAATGTCCTTCAGCTGGAGAAAGCTGCTTTACCCAAGGTTAAATTTACCATCCTGGGCTCAACACACATACAATGACTGATTGATGGTAGACTATGAAGACCTGGCACTCTTGCCCCAACTCGGGGCAACTCTAAAAGTCCATCTCTGCTTCAGAGTTCACTATGGGGTCAGTTGAGCTCTTTCCTTAGAGCTGATCACAGCCCAAATTCTCTCTCTGCCCAATCCTGCTTCCTTTCCTTCGTGCCCCCACAGGCTTTTATCCCAACAGCATTTGCTAATAAACTTTCTGCATTCTAATCTGCATCTCAGAATCTGCTTTCTAGAGAACCTGACAAGCATATTCCCAGGTCCCATCCTCAGAGAGATCCTCTGTAGGTCTGGGGTGCTGTAAGACCATGTAATACACATTTAAACAAATTCCTTGGGTAATTCTGACACAGATCATGTTTTGGGAAACATTATCCTCCAAAGACTGTTTTGATTGTCTCCTATTCAACCCCTTGGTGAGAGAGGGATGTCTGCCCTAAATATTACAACATGACCAGCACAAGACACTTGGCATCAGACAGATGAAATCAAGCAGAAGTTTACTCATCAGACAGCCCTAGAAGAGGACATTGCATGCCACACAGGGCTACAGGGGGTTGTACTTAGAATTAGAGTGAACAAGCAGAGGCTGTGGAGTGACCCCTGATTCCAATGGAAGGATGTGATTGATTTATTTGAATAATTCCATTTGCTGGCAGGGAGGTAAATCCATTACGTTGTGAACAGAGTAAAATGAAGCTGGTCTGACTTTCAGAGGACCTGTCTGGGTGGGGAGCTTTTGTTACTGGGGGGAGGGGGGGACATATCTAAAGAGAGCAGGGGAATTCATGGTTAGTCCTTTGGGACCCTGTGAAGCTCAAAGATGTCAAGACAGTATATGAAAACTTAGGCCTTACAACACAAACACATAATGGTACAGAGATACAAGTAAGTTTTCTTTCCTCAGCTGTGAAAAATAAGGACTTCCCTAGAGCTTCTCTAAGGACCAGCTCCTTCTCTTCTCACCTTCTCTTCATCCCACCTCCCCACCCCAATGTTGCCCCTGCCAGGCAGCAGATTATATCTATGGGCCCAGGCTTTAGTATCCTGTGCAGCACCAGGATCTGTGCCCCACCATGTCCCCTATTTGTAAGGTTGTTGTCCCATATCTTGTTATTGTATATATCTTGCTACCTGTTTTCTATATATTCTATTCATGAGTTTTAAAAGTTTGTTAAGAAAGTAGATCTCATGTTAAGTGTTCTTACCACAATTAAATAAATAAATGTTTAAAATATAAGAATATATATTTGGAAAGTCAAACTAAATTTTGTCCAATTTTTTTTTCTCAGTTAAGTTCTACTTACCCTTTAGTAAGAGTGGATATATCCATGAGCTGTTATTCTTACTCTTGCTGTGACTCTTATATCTTAATAGATTTATCTTAATCCTTCCAGCCTTGGCCACTGTCACATAAAAATGGGCCTCGAGTGCACTTACACTATTTGTGGCTCACTTGGATCAATTTTGCCCTCTGTTTTCTGACATATATCTGAGCTTCATAGGTTTGCAGCCAGGTTCATGGTTCTGCCTTGGATGTGACTTTAGAGTAACTGCTCTGGCTCTGTTCTTGGACTACAATAGCTTCTCAGTTCTTTATTCATGATGGTTTCATTGCTTGTGGTAAAATCTCTGGTACACCCAAATCCCCAGAACCCAGTGACTGGGCCTGGGCTTTCACTGACTCTGACTTAGTTCTTTAGAGTCATAGACCCATATAGAATGCTGGACCAGGGAGAGTCTTTAGGGAATATTTGTTCTACATACCTCCGTTTTTATACAGGGACATTGTAGTTTTTAAATGGGAACAAATTAAGAGTCTCTTCTACCTGCATTTTAATCAGAGGTTTTCCTCTGTAATCACAAAGTTATTCTCTTATTTGCCCACTAGTGGACACTGTTGGGCTTCCAAATTTAAAACTATTTCTGATGGAATGGTGAAGAATCCAAACCAGAGACATGAATGGAGAAATAAAATTAATATAGCAACAATCTTTCTATAATCCTGTGTATTTATTCACCGTGTAACAGGCTAATAAATGTTTATGTCAATCATATTTAGAATAACAAACAAAGTCAGAAACAGCTAAACTTGCATTGCTCACGGAGAATAATTTTACAGCAGGGAAGCACTGCTTGATGGCTAATGACATAACTAAACTACAAAACAGTATTCTATTCCTCAGGGAAATGACATGCTTTCTTTTCATGCAAAATCATTTTCCATTTTTCAAGTTTCCTTTTCTTCATAACACTTCTTTAATTTAAGAATGTTGTCAACATTTTCATCAAGATTCAAAACAAATACTGAAAACTACAAGATAACAAGCTATCATTACAAGGTGAATTTGTGGATTTCCGGTCAAGATGGTGGCGTAGTTAAATGCTGTGCTCACATGCTCTCAGGACCATATAAATCACAGCTAAACCACAGACAAGCATTATTGAGAATTGCCCCAAGTCTATCTGAACCAAAGCCTTACTACTAAGGATATACAAAAGAAGCCACCTCGAGACTGGTATGAGGGGCAGAGACATGGAACGGGCTGGTTCCACACCCACCTGTGACCATTAAAAATCAGGAGGGAGGGCCAGCTGAGTGGCTCAGTAGGTTCAGAGCTCGCTCAAGATTTTGAGCTCTGAGCAACAGCGGTTCGAGTCCCGGCTCGAGCTGAGCAGCCACTGAGCTGCCAACAGGTGACAGGATGGCTCAGCTAAAAAGAAAAAAAATCAGGAGGGATATTTCAGCTGTGGAGGTCCCCTCCTGAGGAGCAAGGGGTCCCAGCCCCTCCCCAGCTCAGGGTTTCAGTGCTGGGGAGAAAAGCCCCCATAACTTCTAGTTGTGAAAACCAGGAGGGATTGTGGCTGAGTGAGATGGAGGGAGGCTGTACTCTCAAGTGCTCCTCTTAAAGGGACCGCACAAGGACTTACTCACTGACACATGCGCTTGCTTTCAGCTCCAGTGCTGGGGCAGCAGTTCAAAAGGCACCAGGGACATACAGGAAGGAACAGAATTGTCTAGCTCCAGGGTAAGAACTGGAGAGGAAGCTTTCTCCTGGACGGAGGAACTGGCTGAAGCCATTGTTTCTTTGTTGAGCCCTTCTCCTTCCCTGCATGCAGATGCTGGCAGCTGCCATATCTGAGTCTCCATCGAACTGTCTATCATCTTTTGTCTGCCCCGCCCTAGTGATTCCCTGAGACCTTGCTCCACCCAACTTTTGGGCACACCCAAACTGCTTCCAGTGGCTTTTCCGTATTAATGGACTGTCTTGGTTCATACTATGGACTTTCGTAAACTCCATAACAAAACCCAAACAAGGAGCATCTGGCTTTGGCATGTCCAGTACCTCTGGCAAAACAGCCCTAAATCTGACACTAGTGATAGCTGGCCTTGGTTTGTGACTTGGCATCTCAAGGGATGTCCAAAGACAGTGTAGGTGGTGGCCATCTCTGGATTGGTTTGTGGCTTATGCCAGGTGGCCCCTAGCAGAGCACGGACTGTGGCTGAACTTGGCCTGCAGTGGGTCCCCTCCTAGGAGGCCCTGTGGCTGGCAGGACCAGTGGCCAGCTTAAGACTGGGCTTAAGCAACAACTGGACACCTATAAGGATGACACACCCAAAGGGCAAGCTGGGCAGGCACCACAACCCCTAAAACAAACTCTACTTGGTAGGGTCAGCCCCTGCACAACAGCTCCTCCACTGCAGCCACAGCCAGTCCTCACAAACAATCATCCTGAGGGCAATCCCTCTCATTGATGTGCAAACAGCAATGAAGTATCAATTATAACAGGAGGCCACACAAAACCCATACAAGGGACAAACCTGGAACACGGTTCTGATGACTGCATCACTGGGTCCCACAGGACACTTACTACATGAGGCCACATACTAAGAACAAGAGGCATAGCAGCCCTACATAGAAACAAACACAGGGAGGCAGCCAAAATGGGAAGACAAAGAAACATGTCCCACATAAAAGAACAGAACAAGGCTCAAGGAAAAGAAGTAAAAAAAAAAAAAAGGAAAAAAGCAATCTACCAGATGCAGAGTTCCAAACACTGATTATAAGGATTCTCAGTGATCTCAGGGAGAACTTCAACAAAGAGATAGTAAACACAAAAATGGAGATAGAAAACATAAAAAAGAATTAGTCAGAAATAAAGAATACAGGGCCGGCCGAGTGGCGCAATGGTTAAGAGCTGGCTTGGGATGCCAGAGGGCCCCAGTTCGGATCCCACATATGAGGGCCAGTGACACTGCCCTCTACAGCTAAGATGCTGAACAGCAGCTCAACCTGGAGCTGGGCTGCCATGAGTTGCCGGCAACGGCGTAGGCTGCAGCCCCTGTGGCAGTGGGTTGCCATGGGCTACTGTATGTAGCCAGCAGCCAGCGTGAGCGGCCAGTAGCCACAGTGAGCGGCCATCCAGAAACCGGCGACTGATGTGCCTCACCCGGGAAGAGCGCAATGATGGTGCCAACTTGGGCCAGTGAAGCAACATCCTCCACAACTAGACTGAAGAACAAAACGACAGCAACTTGTCTGTTCCCCTTCCCCCAATTCCCCAGCAGTGTTCCCATCCCCCAACTCCCCAATAAAAATATATTTTTTAAAAAGACATAAAGAATACAATAACTGAAATGAAGAATACATTAGAGGGAATCAACAGTAGATTAGATGAAGCAGAGGACCAAATCAGTGGCTTCGAAAATAAAGTAGCAGGAAATACCCAATCAGCAAAAAGAAAAAAGAATCCAAAAAAATTACGAGAGTTTAAGAGGCCTTTGGGACAACATCAAGCATACCAACAATCACATAATAGGGGTACCAGAAGGAGAAAAGAGAAAGCATGGAATTGAAAACCTATTTGAAGAAATGACTCAAAACTTCCTAACGTGGTGAGGAAAATAGATATATGAGGAGTGAGACAATTAGGTTTACGAACTCATCCTAGAAAAAGTGCTACATACCTCATTGCTGAATATCACTACGATCACCTTTGAAGTACTCCCCTTGGGAAGCTATGCACGCCTGCCCAGTTCCCAGTCCACCCTTCAAAGCAATTTTGGAACTCTTTTTCTGGAATGACCATCAGAGCTGTCATCATATTACCGTTAATGTCCTGAATGCCATAAAAATGTCTTCCATTCAGTATTTCCTTTATCTTTGGGTAAAGAAAGAAGTCATTGGGGGCCAGATCAGGTCAGTAGGGAGGGTGTTCCAATACGGTTATTTGTTTACTGGCTAAAACTCCCTCACAGAGAGTGCCGTGTGAGCTGGTGCATTGTCGTGATGCAAGAGCCATGAATTGTTGGTGAGAAGTCCAGGTCATTTTCATCTTTTTGATGCAGCTTTTTAGCACTTCCAAATAGTAAACTTGGTTGACTCTTTGTCCAGTTGGTACAAATTCATAATGAATAATCCGCTCTGATATCAAAAAAGGTTAGCGACATTGTTGCAATAAGTTTGTGGACTTAATTGTCAGACCTCGTATAAGCTCAGAAAGTGCAGATTTCCAAACAAGATGAACCCAAAGCCCACACCAAGACACATCATAATTAAAATGCCAAAGGTTAAAGACAGAGAAAATCTTAAAGCAGCAAGAGAAAAGCAATTAGTTACCTACAAGAGAGCTCCCATAAGTCGATCAGTTGATTTCTCAACAGAAACATTGCAGAACAGAAGGGACTGACAGGAAATATTCAAAGTGATGAAAAGCAAGGACCTACAACCTAGGTTACTCTACCCAGCAAGGCTATCATTTGGAATCAAAGGACAGATAAAGAGCTTCCCAGACAAGAAAAAGCTAAAGGCATTCCTCACCACCAGATCAGTATTACAAGAATTTAAATGGACTTCTTTAAGACAAAAAGAGGAAAAATATGAAAAATAGGAATAATAAAATGGCAATAACTACTTATGTATCAACAATTACCTTAAATGTAAATGCATTAAATGTTCCAGTCAAAAGACAGGGTGGCTGAATTGATAAGAAAACAAGACCTTTATATATGTGGACTAGTGGAGACTCACTTCAGATCAAAGGCACACACAGACTGAAAGTAAAGGGATGGGAAAAAGGTATTTCATGAAAATGGGGAAAAAAGCTGGAGTAGCAATACTTATACCAGACAAAATAGACTTTAAAACAAAGGCTATAACAAGAGACAAAGAAGGACCCAGTGATCCCACTTCTGGGTATTTATCCAAATAAACCCAAAACACTACTTTGAGGGGATGTGTGGATTCATTTGTTCATTAAAACACTGTTTACGTGTCAAAGATGTGGAGGCAGACTCGGTGTCTGTCAATGGATTAGTCATTAGTGGATAAAGAGTAGGTGGTACATATATACAATGGAATATTGCTCAGCCATGGAAGGGAATTGGCTCTTGCCATCTGTGGTGGCATGAATAGACCTGAAGGGTTTTGTGTTGAGTGAAGTATGTCAGACAGAGAAAGACAGATGCAATGTGATTTCGATTATATGTAGAATCTAAAGAACAAAATAAACAAAACAAAATAGAAACAAACTCATAGATACAGAGACCATTTTGATGGTTGCCAGATGGGAGGGGGTTTGGGAATGGGTGAAAAAGGGGAAGGAATTAAGAAGTACAAATTTGTTATTGCAAAGTAGTCATGGGGATTAAGGTATGACATAATAAATATAATCAGTTATATTGTAATAATCATGTATGGCGTCAGATGGGTCTAGATTTACCGGGGTGATAGATGGTAGGGATTTGGGGGACAGGGTGAAAAATGAGAGGGGATTAAGAAGTCCAAATTGGTAGTTACAAAACAGGGATGGGGATGTAAAGTAAAGCATAGGGAATATAGTCAATAATATGATAATAACTATGTATAGTGGCAGATGGATAATAGACTACTCAGGGGGATCACTTCTTAAGTTATATAAATGTCTAATCACTATGCTGTACACATGAAATTAATATAAAATAATATTGAATGTCAACTGTAATTGAAAAATTTTAAAAGGGGGGGACAAAAGTGAAGGGGAATAGGAGGTTCAAATTCCAAGGTATAAGACAAATAAATCATGGGGAATATAGTCAATAATATTGTGATAGTGTGGTACAGTATCAGATGGTTCCTGGACTTATCATGGTGATCACTTCTTTAGGTATATAAATGTTGAATAACTATGGTGTACACCTGAAACTAATAGAATATTGTATGTTAGCTATATTTTAATAAAAATATTTTTAAAAGGTGAGTTTGTGATCAGAATTTGTGGCAAAAGACAATGAATGAATTTTAATTTATAATTTATTTTATTTTCATGAATGAAAATTTGAGCTCATCATATAAGTTATAAGAACTTCTGTAAAGGGAATCCAAGATCATTTTATTCTCTGAGCTATTGTATGTTGTGCTAGCAATCACTCCATAATTTTGCATGTAGCATTTTTTAATAGGAGGATTATAAGCTCTAAAACAAAATCAAGGAGTGAACTCCATTCCTGCCACTAACTTGCTGCTTGACATTGGGCAAGTTGCTAGACCTCTCTGACCTTCCATTTCCCCATCTGAGTGAGTACAAATAATACATTCCTAGTAAGTTTATTGTGAGAATTAAGTGAGATATATGAGATTAAGTGTAAGGGAAAAGCCTAGGAAATTGCCTAGTACAAAGGAGATTGTCAGTAATATTAGTTTTATTTCCACCCCATAAAAAAGCTAGAATCAGAGAATTCCTCTTTTAAGATGGAGTGAAACCCTGGGTTTTCAAATGAACACAGTCACCATCAATCAATGGTTGATTAATGCGTCTTTCTCTTTCTAGTACATATATTCCATGAAGAAGACTCTGAGTGTGTTTTTGCTCACCATTAGATCCCTAAAGTACATGGTATATATTAGGGGCTCAATCCATGTTTGTTGAATGAATGAATACAGCACTGAAATCCAGAAAGTAAGAGTAATTCCTGTGACAGGGAAATTGTAATGTTACAGCAGTTAAAAGGTGATCATGATAAAGTACTCCAGGATGTCATGGCCATGTTAAGCCATGCAGGAGAACTTGTTGGCTATACTCATCAAGGCTCTCAGTAATTTCTCCAGACCCCAATCCCACTAGATTCTGATATGAAAGACAAGAGAGGCCAAGAATCCAAAAGTCACTCCTTCCTATCTACAGACTTTGTCATGTTTAAACACTAGCTGCAAGCCATCGTGCAGAGGGTTGCCCCACTACTTTAGTCAGTGTAGCAAAATGTTATTTGGTGTCAAAAGTGTAGTTCTGTCCAAGAACAGTGAGGTCACAATGACTTTTGAGTATTTTCCAGAGAAAGAATGCAGTTCTCTCCAGCTCACCATACTCATCAGTTTCATTTCCAGTTGTTTCAAACTATAATCAAACTACTTCCAGTGTGGGAATGGGATCTGTCTGGTCTTTGTGCATTCTGAATCCATCTATGGCATCATTGAAGGGCTTTTAGTTTACTATGCTTTTTTCCTTTGGTACATGTTTTGCCCATGCTATCTTCTCAGCCTTTGATTCTTTTTTTTCCCCTATGAACACAGAAAGCTATATCCTGGAAACTCAATCAGAGGAGTAAGCAGTATCACCTAGTTCAAGAAAACTGGAGTAAGACAAACTGGTTCAGATTCTTAGCTCCCCCATTTACTAGATGTGTCACTGTGGGCCTCACTTTTCTTGTTTAAAAAATAAAGTTAATGATGCCTACTCTATCTACTTTATATGGCCTATAAAGTGTCATGGGACAACAGGTAGAGTATATACTTTATCCAGCAGTTTCAGGAAATAACCCTTCCCTCAAGCCCAGAGATGCTTCAATGACTTCTCTGCCATGTTCCAGATTGCTACAAAGAGGGGTATCATGTCATCTCTACATTCTTGCTGGAAACACTTGCGGTCAAGTACATTATGCCACAAAATCTCTTTTGGTGGACACACTGATCTGTCAGGACTTCTGGATACCCAGTGTATGATGTATATTCCCATGATACATGAAGCCTGGACCATGGAGGTCCTCTTTCCCAAAATAATCCTAGATCACGTGAGTTTCAATTATTTCATTGAACATTTACAAAGTGTATATTAGGTGTTTTAAAACTCATCTAGACATCTACATACATTAACTCATTGAATTCTCACTTCATCTTGATGATGAAGGTACTATTATTATCCCCATTTTATAGGTGAGGAAACCCAGGCTCAGAGAAGTTATGTAACTTATCTAAGATCAGACAATTATTAAGTGGTAGAGTCAAAATTCCAACCTAAGACATTTGGCTCTAGAGTCCATGCTCATAGTCACTGTGTTATACTTTTCTACCTTCACTTTTATTTAAGTTGACTTTGAGACATAGACTAACTACGGATTTGGACTGCAACTTCTTCTGTTCATGAGTAGGTATCTCTTGGTTAAATTAAGAAAAAGGCAACTTTAAAAGAGTAGGAAATCTTTGTGGTATTTTTATTTGCTCCTTACCCCACCACCCTCCCTGGCTCAGCATCTGTCTTGAAGAGCAGCCCACAGTCACAGTGTGGGACCATGGCTCCTGGTTCCAGATGGAGAACAAACCTTATTCTCAACGAATGGTGTTGTTCTCTTCTAACCTGTCTGGGGGCTGCCTAAAGTACTGACACAAGGTGCTTGTCTTTATTTAGCCTAACTCAGAAGTCATTCAGGTCTGAAAAGCAATAAGCAATCCTTGGAAACATTCTAAGGCAAAGAACCCACAGCTGCCAGGGGCAAAAGATTACAGTCCAGGCAAACAATAGGGCATCAAAAGACTGAGAAGATCAGCAAGGGAGAGAGTTTCTTTGGGAAATTTGGGCATTCAAAAGTGCCAGTATATGCTGGGAAATTTAGCAAGCCACATGCATGCCCAGGGCATAATGTGTGCTCAGAAAAGACCTGAGAAGACCCTAAGCTTTCCTCTCTGAGCTTAATGTAAAGAAATAAAGGTTAAGGCTGAGTTATAAACAGGCTAGCTAAGTGTTCAAGGAACGGCCAGCACAAAGCAAATCTGCAAAGACTAATAGAGGTTTCCTTCCTTCCTCCCTTCCTTCCTCCCTTTCCTTTCTTTCTTTTTTCCTTCCTTCCTTCCTTCCTTCCTTCCTTCCTTCTTCTTTCTTCCTTTCTTCTCTTCCCGTCTCTCTGCCTTCTCTCTCACTCTCTCTCAACTATGTAGTTGTACTTACCTCATAAAGTTGTTATGAAATTAAGTTCCTTAATAAAGGTAAAACATTTATAATAGTATTTGAAGCATAACATATGTTGCCATTAGTATTCCTCCACTCATCTTTTAAATTTTGTAGTCCCCGAAGGATCTTTCTTTGTCTCTCTGCTTCTTTCCACTATTGAGTCTACCTAAGTCACCACTGCATATCCATGGCTTCAGCTAACACCTATGTTCCTGTCAGGTTTGAGAGTAGTGACAGCATCAAGATCTCAGAATACCCAAGTATCAATATCCTTGACCTACCGTCTAGCCACTTTACATTGCTGTAATATCCCAAGACACATAACATATGGTTTCAAGGTTTCTCCCAGAAAATCCTCACATCAAAGAGTGATCCCACTTGGTGAGCTAGACTGAACTACGTGTGAGTCTTATCCTTGGTTCCTTTACAATAGTAGTTGCTAACACTGTGGGAGCATAGATCCATTGAAGAATCTAACAAATGTATTAACAACTATGCCAGGAACATACACATATAAACCCAGGGTCATGTAATTTCACAAACTTCCCAGGCCCCCTTTATCCCATCCATACACACTGGGGTGGGGTCATAGTGACGGATCCCAGTTTACAAATCTCTATTATAATTATATCTTTGTTTGGGTCTCTGAGTCTTATGCTTGTGGTTGAGTGAGGGGGTCTAGAAATAAAGGCAGAGCCAAGGAAAGTAAGAGCCCTTATCTATAAGGCATTGATCTGAGTTCGCCTAAGCCATCCACCCCAGGCTTCCTTTCTCTTTGAGGTTTCCACTCTATGTTTCAACCAAAGGAAAGATACCATATTCCCCCATGTATAAGACGCTCCCATGTATAAGATGCACCTTAATTTTGGGGCCCGAAATTTGAAAAAAAAATGTATTACATCAAGTTATTGAACTCAAGTTTTATTCATCATAAAATTCATACAACTCCTCATCACTGTCAAAACTCCCAACCATTAAATGCTTGTCCTCATCTGTGTCTAATGACGAATCACTGTCTTCATATATTGCCTCAGTTCCATCTATGGCATTTGAAATCTACAACCACTTTATAAGATGCACCCAGTTTTTAGACCTCAAATTCTTTGAAAAAGGGTGCGTCTTATACATGGGGAAATACAGTAAGTCCAAGGGGAAGTAACTACCGTATTTGCCGGCGTATAAGACGACTGGGCGTATAAGACGACCCCCTAACATTTCCACTCAAAATACAGAGTTTGTTATATACTCGCCGTATAA
>NW_017731553.1:733118-825984 GCF_001890085.2 Hipposideros armiger | reverse complement strand
TCTATGTGAAGTGTACCTGGCGTATAAGACGACCCCCCACTTGGAGGCATATTTTTCAGGGCCAAAAAATCATCTTATACGCCGGCAAATACGGTACCTATTAAGAAAACATTCTCAATAAATCCTGTAACTCAGTTGACATCAGCTATTTGTTGTTATTTCATTGGATTCCAATAAAACACTTTTCTTTAATTATTCCACCCTTGCACATAATTGGCCTAGTTTTTTGTTTTAAAAAGTAAGATTAAATTAATCAAGGAATGTAAAGTGTTCAGAATAACACCTAGCACATAGTAAGTTCTGTATAGAGCTATTAGCTGTTGTTGTTGTTATTGTAATATATGCACACAGAATGAATACTGAGGGATGTTTCCAAATATAACAAATCAGGTAGTGGGAGAGGAGAAGGATGGGAGATTAAAAAGAGGAAAAAGGAGAAGAAGAGAAAGACAAAGAAGAGGAAGAAGAGGAGGAAATAAGAGAGGAAAAAAACCCTTCCATTTATTGAGGAATTGATATGTTCCAGGCACCATATTCAATGCTTTATATTTCATTTAATTCTCACAGAAACCCTAAGAGGTAGGAGCTATTGTTATCCCCATTTTACAGATCAGTCGGAGTTGCGAAGAATTTAAGTTATATGTCCTAGCGCACAGAGTGAATGAATGATAGAGGTGAAACGTGAAATCAGATCCGCTTAATTTGACTGTCCCTCATATAAAGTCTAACGTGAGAAATTTATTTTAAAATGATTGTAGGAAAAATGTATGGTTTTCAATAATGAATGTATATGCTTCCCACTTAGTGACAGTGAGAACTATACTATGGATTGTGTTCTCTGCTTTAGTTTCACCACTCGAAAAGTTGAGAACCAAATTTGAAGCTCCACCATAGCAATTACGTTGGCTCTCATGCTTGGAATATTTGAGGGATTTTCCTTCCTTGGACTAGATTTTCAATTTTTATATCTATGTTTCTTATTAGTTCAGTGTGACTGTTTTTGTTATAATACACAAAATCTTTTGTGGCTAAAAATCAGGGCACAAAACCTGTACATAAATAAAATAAAATAAATATGTTCTCCTCCTGGTCTAAAAATTATTCCTAAACTCCACTGTATGCCTTTCATGTCCCTTTCAAACGCTTTCTTCATATAATACAAAGAAATCCTTTAGCCCAATCTCTATTCCATTTCAACTTGATAAGAGGGGTCCTCTCTAACTCTATCTTACTTATTTAGCAAACATTTACACGTGTTTTTCATTGCCAGGTGTTAAGTGCTTTACAATAATACTCATTTAATTCTCATTTCAGCCATATGAGGTAGGTTTCTGCTATCACTCATTTTATAGGTGGAAAGCTGACACACAGAAATGTTATATAACTTGTTTAATGTCACACCGATGGTAAGTTGCTGAGCCATGATTTAAATTCAGACTGTCTTGCTTGAATCTACACCTTCAAATAAGGCTACACTATGTGAGCAACCACCAATAAGGTCATGTACAATTCATGATATATATATATATATATATATATATATATATATATATATATGTGTGTGTGTGTGTGTGTGTGTGTGTGTGTGTGTGTGTGTGTATAATAGATGCTCAGTAAATATTTGGTGAATAAATGATTAAATGAATAAATGAACCTCAAGACTTGTCCAGGCTCACCTTTACTTGCCTCGCAAGCTGGCCTTATTCTACCTTTGCTTTCACAAGAATTCTGACTCAGCTTGGTCACTGGCTTACAGCCCTAATACTGCCACTCTAGACTTGGCATCTGGTACCTGGTTTTTCTGTCATGACCCTCTGTAGCCACTAAGGACTTAGGCTCAGATTGACCCTATGATTCTCTCAGCTCTTGGAAATGTCTAGTAGGGCCCTGTTCTAGCACAAGCCCCTTAAGAACAAATGGGAAGCTGGTCCCATGTGTCTGGAGTCCTGAGTAGGACCCCCCCCCAGGCACTCTCAAAAGGGGAGTTCAGAAATTCTAATCAATGGTGTCTATACTGCTCTGGGATTACTGCATAGCATTGCCTTGTGCATGCCCATATGTTCTGTTTACATTTGATAGAAAAAAAAATCCAAATATGTAACTGACTCATGAGACAGCTCAAGTGTGCTCCTAGGGAGAGAGTTTATTGGAAGAAGTGTAGTTTTAGCTTTTGGTTATAAAAACAAGATTGCCGTCTGAAAGGCAACAGGAGACGTTTTTTTAAAAATCAACCTTTTTTCAAACATTGAAACTGGAAATATACGTATTAGAGAAGTCAGAGCCCTTATTTCCTGATGGAGCTATACGATAAAACTGCTTATTTACATCACCTTTCATTTCTAGCTTATATTGGCTGCTCTTTCGTTAGTATTTTAGTGAATCTGATACTATTAAACTGATACTGTTTAAAACAATTTGAAAGTAAAAATGTTTCATTTTATCCAATAATTGTTAACAATTATCATTCTACAAGGTCTCCAATCAAATTGTGACCCTCCTCATGGGGATCCTCACCCTCATCGCCCTTCCTCTGCCTCTCTCTTTCTCCTTTCCATCCAGAGTTCACCTGGTTCACAAAAGTAGGATGCAAATGGTATAGAGAACCCCAATGTCAACATGGAATTAAAAGTGACCCAAATAGGGCATCAATCCTGATTAATCTGTTTAGCTGGGCTTTCCCCAAGTAATTAGCACATTCCAGAGCATGCTAAACCTAGCTTGATAAAATGAGGAAGAACTTGGAGTGAGAGCACTCCTGTACATATGACAAGGCTTCTTGCTCCCTATTCCTGCGAGAAACTCCCCCTCATGCTCTGGGGACCCTGGAAGAACCCAAGTTTTATAAAAGATCTCTCCAGGGTTGGGGTTCCTAACTTGCAGACAAAAGAGAGCAGTGAGAAACAGGACTCTAAGTAACAGAAAAGCCCAGAGAGTGACAGTATCATTTGTCCTGTTCAGGGCTGATGACAAGGGACCTAGACAACAGAACATGTTCACTGCCTAAGAACCTTCCTCTGTAGACACTAGGAATACCTAGAATTCCACTGGCCAAGTGAAAGACACTGTCCCTCTCCCGAAGGGTCCTGTTTTAATTAAGCTCATCGGTTGTGAAGAAGAGTGACTTACTCAGATTAGCTTAAGTAAGGGGGATGAGGGAAAAGGAGGGTACTATAGCTATGGGACAACAAGGGAGACAGAGCATTCAAGAGAATCCATGAACTGTGTAGGAAGGTCAGCTGACAAAGATCAGTGCTCCCCTCCCAAAGTGCAGAACTACTATTGGGATGAGGCTGTCCAGCCAGGAACTTTATTTCCCAGACTCCTAGGTAGAGCCATGAAACTTGTTTTCACACATGTAATGTGGAGAAGCTGATGTGTGTCACTTATAGGACAAAGTGTATAAAAAGGAGGTGTGCCTTCCTCATGGTCTCTTTCCCCACCCACCAGATGAATGGAGGAGGACTCCGAGGAACCTAGAAGAGTGCAGAGCCACAAGATGGAAGGAGCCTAAATCCCTGAATGACCACGTGTGAAAGGGTGCTTCATTCCAAGTACCCGTATTAGACTGCGAAGTGAGTGACAAGCTTTGATTGTATTAAGCCCCTGAAAATGCAGGTTTATTGTTACACCAGCTGACCATCCCTTCACTAATACATCCAGAGATCAGGTTATATGATTACCGGAACTGGATAAAGACAGCTCTGCAAACCTGGCTAGCAGGAATCCTTGGACTTTTTCTCTAGTGCTATATTATTTATCTGACTCATCTATAACCTGATCTTTCTTTGTGTTCTTTCTCACTTCCATCGGGCTTCCTTCTACTTTCTGCCATTTTTTTCCTATGGTGTAGCTACAGCCTACGCATAGCTCCTGCTTCCTGATGACTTCAGTTTGCTTCTATGTTCTCGAAAACCTCTTCTACTCGGCCTTTCACACCTTAGAAGCCCATTGCCATCTAGTTCTTTTTGTATGTCCCATGGCAAGAACCTGACTGTCTAGCTTGTTCTTGTTGGGTAGAGCTGTCTGTGCTGGGCCACCTTATAGGCTAATGGCTAGTCTAATGTATGACTGCTCTTCAATAAGCTGTAGTGTCTGGGTGGGAAGAAAGGTTAGGGTGGGATCACATGGTATAAAACCTGGCTGCTTAGGGCTGGCCCACTAGGAAGGGCTGTAAAACAAGGTAATTTATAAGACAACAATGCTGTGGAAATGGCAGAAACTATGACTGTTTAGTACAAAAGTTCTGGTAGGAGGGAAAGTTCTCCCCTAGTCGTTGCAACCAGAGGTGGCATCCACATAGCCCCTGGGCCTGAAAGGCCCCCAGAAGACTGAGCCCCACCAGCTGCTGGGACCTAGTATTAGTCTTAACACCCTAAGCTCAGACGCTGTCTGCACGAGTCCCATCTACTGGCATTGTGTTCCCAATCCATAAATCTATGTAATCATCTCAGTTATGAATTTATACTACAGTCCTGCTGGGCAGTGAGACGTATCCTGATCTGCAACTCATTGGGCTAGAGCCATGACCCCTAACCATGCTCTAGTTAGCCCTCCTCCCTAGAGGATGGACCCTTCTCTAGGTTCTCCAGTCACAGTGTGGAGTCGAGTCTTGCTCCAGGTAAACCAGACTACCGTACACCACTTTGCTGTCCCTCTTCTCACTTCGAGGGTCACCACTCTCTGGGATTCCTGCTGCTGTGCCCCACTGGGCTTCTTTATATAGTGACACTGGCCTGGAAGGAGCCCAAACCCACTTTTTCCTCTCTGTCCATGATGCTTTTGATTACACTTAGTCAGTGCATGGACAGAAAAGGACCGCCCTTTGCCAAAGTTCCAAATTGATGTGCTAAACAGCTTGGCCCTGGACAAGGAGGTAAACCAGCAAGGAAGAACAAGTCGCCAACAGGAGATAAAACACTGGCAGACTTGAAGAGAATGAGTGATATTTTAACTCGAGATAGAGAAATTGCATAGCATGAAGTCATGATGGCATCTGCAATTTCTCTGGGAGAAAGAGGGATGGAAACTAGCATTTCTTAAGGAGTGAATCTAAGCTAGGCAATGTGCCAGTTGCTTTACACATATGTTTCATTTAATCCTCACACCAATCTGATAAGTATTACCATCAGTCATTTTATAGACAAGGAAATTGAAATGCAGAGAGCACTTGCAGCATGTCCATGGTTATATGGACAAAGTGGCAGTGCAGGAATTTAAATCCTGCTCTATCTGACTTTTTTTTTCAAAACAGTGTACTTTGCTCAGTACTGCATCACATAACGTGTTCAAAGCACATACCTGGCTGTGGTGAACATGTTTTGGGATGTCTGCCTATACCACCTATATTCTCTTCTAGTGACAGGATGAAGGTAGTACCCTCAAAGAAGAGAAAGGCAAAAGTCAACACTCAAAGAAGCTGGGTATTTAGGTCAATTATCTTTTCCTGTCTCCCAGATGCTTCTCTGTGTGGTAGCAGCAAAAAGGTACCCAAGCAGGCTGTGGAGATAACTGCTCAAGGAGCTGTTCGGAGATAGTCCTAGGAGGAGTGGGTAGCACTGGCACCATGTTTCCATCTTTAATCTCTTAATCATATTTGCTTATGTTGTCCAGCTGTCTTAGCTTTCTTTTTCAGACCTTTACTTTTCGTATACCACAGTGTCTTGAACATTTACTATGTGCCTGTACTATTTCAAGTGCTTTGCATGCAAAAGCTTTATTGGTCCTCCCAAGAATCCTATGAGGCAGGGGAAGGGTGAAAAATAAATCTAAGACCAAACTGGTAAATGAATGGCATGTGCAATAGCAGTGTTCTCCCGCTATGTTACAGATCAGGAAGCAGAAACAGAACAGTTAAGTAATTTCTGGGGGTCACACAGCAAGGGAGTGGCAAAGCCAGGATTTACACCCATCCAGGTAGCCTGTCTCATGGCCATGCTCTTAATCATTGTTTTTACTGCCTCCTTGTCCTTATAGCCTCAGCTTCTGATCTCTTGCTTCAACTCTTCACTGTGGCCTCACACTTGACTATGGCTCTGAAAATGGATGTTGTCCTGGTGGTCCTGGAGTGTGGCTCCCTTCCTCTGTTAAAATACATTCTGTTCCTTCTAGACAATTCTCCAATCCAACCCAGCCCACTCTCTGTACCATACCCTGGCCACAGCTCGTGTGATTTTTCTCCATCCTGGCACTGGGGACCAAACACAGCCCAAGCCTTCCATTTGAGAACTTGAAACTTCAGATCCTCCTGTTTCCCACCAATCACAGTTACTGCCCAGAACTTTCTGCAAGGACAGGTTAAAAGCAAAGAGCTCCCTCCACCAGCCTACAAAATAGGGCGCTTTTTTTTCCCCAATAAACAGTTACCATAGTGGTACATTGACTGCTGAACCATTTCTTTGCAACTAGGAGCATTTTTAAAGGCCACAGTTTTAAGTCTTTCAATAGAGAGACTCAAAACAAGTCAAAGTCGCAATCCCTTTTTAGTAGTCCTGTTGTAACCAGACAAGCCTCTAGGGTGGGAAGAAGTTAGTTCTTTAACAAGGGCCAGCTCTTAATTACGCTGCTTCCACGAATGCTGAGGCATGGTCTGCATTCAGTGTGCTCCGGAAGATTGGCAGCAGGCTCTTTGTCATCTAATCACCTGGTAAGAACATCATCTTTGCTTAGTCTTTCCAGCCCCTCTGAATGGTCAACGTTTGGAGTAAGTATTGCAGAACAGAGAGGGGATTGTTAATTATTTCATGGGCCTTCTCATCCACTGGACAATAGATCAGGCTGGACGTTTATTGAGTGATGGGGAAAAGGGGGGAGGTGGGTGCAGTGGTTTCAGGATGGCCTCTGGGTCAGAAGGTCAGGTTTCTAAAAGTTATTGTACAGACTGCTGTTGGTAGCTCTGCTTATTAGAGAGAATTAGATCCTTTGTGTTGTTTGTAAAAGCGAGAAAGTCCCAGCCAGACTCTGGCTTAAGTGAAACTTTTATTGCTGTCAGTCACACGGCCCCTCCAGTCTGAATCCTCTGTGGGAGTTCTTCTTGAAAGCCAACTACCTTTCCTCATTCATGGATCTGTCTAGGTAGACCCAAAACACTTCAGAGAGCAAAGAATTCCTTGTCATGGCTATACAGGTGTTTTTCATGAGATGACATGTTTAGACAGTTGTGAAAACTGTGGGTTGCAAGAATTCTTAGCTCTCATCACCCTTTATTGTAATTATTTCCTTACTGCTTGCCTACTCCACTAGGTATAAACTCTATGAGAGGAAGGACCACATCTATGTTGTTTCCTGCTCTATGCCCAGGGCCAAGCACAGAGCTTGGCACACAGTAGAAAATACATATTTGTGGAATAAAAACAAACCTTTATATATTATTTAATATATGTGTCCATGTAATGTTCTAAGGGAGATTTCCTCTCTCTCTCTCTCTCTCTCTCTCTCTCTCTCTCTCTCTCTCGCTCTCTCTCTCATATATAATATGATGTATATTATATATAATATATGATAAATTATACATATTATATATAATAAAAATTATATGGGCTAGTTTCAATTATAAATCCCAGTTTACAGATAAGCAAACTGAAGCTCACTAATGAATGATAAGTAACACTATCCCCAAGGCCACAGAGCTAGTAAGTGGCAGAGCTGGAATTTGAATCCAGGCAGTTGGGCTCCAGTGTCCTGGCCATGTTATTAACAACTATGCTCTATGCTAAGGGTAGTGTAGACATCAAGAATGGAAATGGAGAGCGGCCAGTTAGTCCAAGTGGTTAGAGTACAGGTTCATAACACCAAGGTTGCCGGTTCGATCCCCACATGGGCCACTGAGCTGCACCCTCCACAACTAGTTTGAAACAACTACTTGATTTGAAGCTGATGGGTCCTGGAAAAACACACAGTTCCCCAATTTAAAAAAAATTCAGAATGGAAATGGAATGTTTTTCCTCATGTGGAGAGTAGCAAGACAGAAAGATCACCTCAAGGTTTGTCCAAATCAGATTTACTTTATTTACTTTAAACAAAGAAACAAGCGTCTTCATTTCCTCAAGTCACTGAGTAAAAGGAGGAAGATACTAAACACAGTGGGCAAGCAAAAGCTTGGGGTGAGTTCTGTGGGAACCTGGGGAGGCTGCCTTGCAGACCATGGAAGTGAAGAGAAGAGAAGCAGGGTAGTAGAGACACAAAGGATGGGGGTTAGGGAGAAAGATTGGCAACAGGGAGCAGCAGCCTCTTCAATGGCTTTAAGAAGGGATAGTCATCTTGAGCAGCAAGGTAGAGACACACAGAGAGTATCCAGCAAGGCCAAGGATGGCATCTTATAATCAGACTTTCTGAGTGTCTCCCATTGGAAAGAGGGAGACAGCCAATCCCCCAGGCCTGTCCCTCAACATTTCCAGCAGCAAACAAGAAGGGGACTTTTGCAAAATCTCAGAGCAAGTCCTGTTTCCCCCAGGCATCTTAACAACAAAAGCACTCATATCCTTATTTCCAAATTTACAGAATTCCACGCTGCTGCTGAGGAAAAGAAGAAAACAAATGAAGAGCAAACGAGAAGACACTGGCATTCTAAGGAGACACAGAGAGGTAATAAAATTGCCCATATTACTTACTTAGGTGGTACTACATATTACACTAACAGCGTTCATTTAGTTCCTGAGTGTCCCATAGGGTATGCACTCAGAACTGTTTTAAAATATTCATTTACTTTAAATCCAGTTATCCGTATTTCCATTCTGATGCACCATATATTCAAGAATGCATTTAAATATTCTATTAAAATGGATTCATTTTCAAATAACATAGAATCCACCAAAGTAATAGCTAACATTTCAGCACTAAGCCTTCATCACAGCTACGTCAAACCCTTGATACCCCCTTCATTTCTTTCTAATTCTGGCGCCGGTAACCATAGCAACATACACTGAAACCTTTCAAGCAGAACAGGACTGACAATCACACTAACAGCACAAATACCTGAGCTGAGAAAAGAGAGGGGCGGCCCAAGTAGGTAGCTGGTGAAATTAAAAGCTAATGACAAGAAAACAGCTGGAAACAAGCGCCAGTTTACAGCGCTGCCTCCTTCTAGCATATGAATGGTATGTAGAGCCCAAGTTGATTTATGCTTTATTAGTGACATTGCCATCAATGAATACTTCATTAGGCATCATCTCATCAAATAAGTGGTGTGGAAACTTAAGAAAAATAAGTTGCTTGGAGGAAAATTCAAGGGCTGCATCCATTTGCCAAGGATTTGCACCATGCATGTTTTCTGCTTGTCCATGTAGTGAGAGAAAGAAAAGTGAACCCCTCTTACTTAATCCGTCTGAAATGTCAACACGTGTCTTTAAACTGCAAAGAATTGTCTGCTATTGAGAAAAGACTCCCATTAGCCAATTAGAGTAATTACATGGATTAAGATTTCTTGTTTTTGGTGGTTTCTTTTTTTTTTTAATCCCTAATTCTTTCTTGCCCAGGAAAGGAAGAATAAACAGCTGATATAGCCACGGAATTAAACAGGGGCATACTAGGGCATTCTCATTTTCAGATCCCAAAATGTAATTGAAATTTTATGCTTACCTCAACACAACAACATGTGATGATTTCTGTGCAAGGGAGGGCATAAAGGGTCACATTTCCCCAAGACTTCAATTACAGTAGCTTCTATCATCCCTAAAATAGCATTTGGTCTCAGAAAATTGCCTTTAATGGTGCAGGTGTTTATCGAGAGTATCCATCATGCTTAGTCCCAAGCCCTCCATATTAATTCACCATTTTCATTAGCAGAAGCCTTTTCTTCCAGATGACAATGAAAAATAAACATAATGTCAAACGGATATGCTGTTTTGCTATAAATCAGAAAGGAAAAAGAAGCTGGCATTGGCTGGAGACAGGGGACACGAGACTCCGGTACTTAAATGTACACAGCGTGGATCTCTGGAGCATATTCTTTTTATTTTTTTAAAAGATTTTATTGGGGAATTGGGGAGGGGAGCAGTGTTGGGGAGTTGGGGAAGGGGAACATTATGTTTCTCCAGGACCCATCAGCTCCAAGTCAAGTTGCTGTCCTTCAATCTTAGTTGTGGAGGGTGCAAGCTCAGCTCCAAGTCCAGTCGCCGCTTTCAGTCTAGCTGTGTGTGTGTTGCGGGGGTGGGGGGGCAGTGCAGCCCACCATCCCATACGAGAGTTGAACTGACAACCTTGTTGCAGACTGAGCCATGCGGCCGCCCTCCAGCAGCTCGCAGCTGCTCAGCTCAAGGTGCTGTGTTCAATCTTAGTTGTGGGGGTGAGGGCGTAGCCCACCATCCCATACGGGTGTCGAACTGGCAACCTTGTTGGTAACAGCACGTGCTCTCACCAGCTCAGCGGCAGCTCAGCTCGGGCGCAGCTCACTGGCCCATGTGGGCATCCAACTGGCAACCCTGTTGCTCAGAACTGGTGCTCTAACCAACTGAGCTACTTGGCCGGCCTTCTGGAGCATACGCTGAACTGCATCCCCATGCATGCCCCACTCTGCTCACAAGGAAGTCTGCCCATGCCCAAGGAGCCACTCACAAGCCATGCCAATACCTACCAAGCAGACTATTTCCCCAACCCGATGCAAATGCTTGGCATTATCACCATTAAGAAGGTGACCTAAAATGCCACTGAAATCAACTTAGCCGGATTCAGTTTGCACTATTTCTGCTGCTCCTATTTCCCTGGTCCTTTAAAAATCACAATAATGAATGGCCAACTGTATATGGCAATGTCTCTATGTGCACGCACACACAATGCCATATCCAGAGGTCACCACTCTGGGAGCCTCACTTACTCATGACATAGCCAAGAACTAAAGAGTCAGAAAATAAAGGCCTGTCTACTTACAATTATTTCAAGTATAATTTTAACAAGCAGGGTTCAATTCAATTCAACAAATATACATGTTGGACTCTTGACCCATACTTCTAAGGGCAGGGAAGGGTCTGGGCCTAATTTCCCACAGCTGCCAGTCTCTGTTTCCAGAGCAAGAAAAGACTTTTCTGTATGCTTTTGGCTGCAAGGCTTTGTCTGCTAATTAACAGGCCCTCCATTCCATCGAGGTATGTTCCCTGGTGATGCAGAAGCTGGTTGTTAGCAGCCAAGCCCTCTAAAAAATCCCTTCGAAGAACATACGCCCTCAAAGAATTACTATATTCTGTATAGGCCTGTATTTGGGGGGAGATGCAGAGCCTCTGTTTATGAGAGGCATTAGTTCTAGCCCTTCTAGGTTAGGAATGATGATTTTGCCCATAATTTTCTGTTAGATGAGAAAGGTCATTGGAGGTCATCTACTCCACTCACTGCACTTTACAAACGATTAAAAGAAAGCTCAGAGAAATGGAAGAACTTGAATTCCTTGAACATGAAAGTGATCAAGTTGCTTCTCAGTTAAAACCCCTTTTTGGCTCCCATGTCCTCCAGGACAGAGGCCAAACTCCTTGGCATGGATTACAAGGCCTGCAGAGCTAAGCTGTGGGACCCAGACTTTGGTATTTTCTATAAACTCCCTTGAGTGATTCTAACATTTTGCCAAGGTTGAGAACCTCTGAGTTGGGTGATTTCTGAGCTTTGTGAAACTGAGATCACTTTCCATGGTGCTGATGGGAGGCGAGGTTGTTAATGATCATTAATTTAAGGATAACTTTAAATGATAGTTAGAATTTCAGTAGGTAGATATGAGGAGTAAGAAGTAGAGAAAGTCAGGTCTGGTGGCCCAGCTGAGCAGGTAGTGGCATGGGATTATAAATATTCTTCTGTATTCTTTTGCATGGGATGGTGTAGATGGATGACAAGACCATGATTCAGAGTCTATATTTTTATCTATTTCTATTTACATTTTGTCCAACAAATATTTCAACTCCTCCCAATATGCACAAGCATAGATACTTCAAGTAGTAATTGTATGAACAGATATTCCTTCAGATTTGGAAGCAATTTCTATGCATTTTCATTGTAGAATGCAAAAGAACCAACTCCAAGGCAACAAAACCAATAGCAAATAAACCTTCATCTTCATAGAGGTACAGGAATCTCTACATTCATCAGCGTGTATGTAGGGGTGAAGTGAGGAATTTATTAATGTTCATATTTATTGTTTCTATAGAGATGTAAGTTTACACTTGACATTTTAGTAGTCAGTTTCTATGATTTCCTTTGGCAAATTAGTTGGAATCTAAACCAGATATGCAACTATTTAGTATTATTGCAGTATATAACCTGAGGATATCTTTCAGTTCTGAAGTAGAAGGGAATAAAAGATTTAAATGTTTGCACCACAAATTCATGGTGATGCAATTAGGATATAAAGGCCCCAAAAGACCAGGATTTTATAGGTATGATTTATAAAAGACTCAGTTAAAGATGTTTGAGAGGTTATCTAACAAAAGCTGTGATATTTGATGAGGTTAAATGTGAAATGCCAGAATAAATATTTCAAAGTAAAACAATCTATTCACTTATTCAACACTTGTGTCACATTGTACTAGGCATTGGTGGTACAACAGTTGGGTAAACAACATCCTTACTTTCAGAGTGTTTGCAAGTCTAATGGAAGAAATAGCAAAATGACAACAGTATGATAGATGTAAGTTTGGGGAAAGGGCAGGATATTGAGGAGCACAGAGCTGAGTCAGTTGACCAGGATCATAAGAGAGAAAGGCTTCCTGGAGTGACATTTGAGACCTAAAACATAAGTGCTATTTATGGTGTGTGTGTGTGTGTGTGTGTGTGTGTGTGTGTGTGTTTGTGTGTGTGTGTGTCTGCATGGCAATAGAGGAAGCTAAATGAATAGAGGAAGCCAGACTAAGTTTTGAGGCTGTTACAAGCATTCCATCACAACAGCCTTGTTGACTGGAAGTAGCTGTGAATAAACTGGTTTGGAACGAGTATCTTTTGAGAGATGCTCTAACATAGTCACTCAGTTGCTTTATTTCTCTGTGTGAACCTGTCTGAATAACACTGTGTAGAAGTGATATCCATGGGCTGAACTATGAAAATGGAACAGGGTATTTCCCTTGGAGGCCCTCAAACTTTACCCTACCTTTGCTTCTTTTTTGGTCAAGGAGAAGCCAAATAAGGGTCAGCTTACTCTAACCCTGGCAGACACAGAGAGACAGAGGAGTTTATTAAATAGATTCTTAATGCACAAGGCTCTTTGCCTCAAACCTCATGGAAATTTGAACCACATCAAGGATTGTTGGCAATAGAGAGAGTAGGGTCACTGGATGAAATCCTCTCTGGCTAGCAAAGTAAAGTGACTAATTTGACTCATGGCTGACATGGTGCTTGCTTCTTTGCAAAGAATTACCTCAGAGATAGGATGAGATTTCATAATGTTGTAAAGTGTTCTGAGTTGCTTGTACTCAAGATATAATAAAAAGGCAAGGTGATTTTGTAACAAGCACTCAGATGCTTCTGAGAATACCACAGGGTTAACAAGTTCAAAAAGATTTGAACAGTAATGGCAAAATGCTTGCTCTTTCCTTTTTTTTTTTCATTTTCAGCGTCTTTGCTGGGGAAAAAAAAAGAAGCATAACTGAGTAAACCCTACAATTAAGACCTCTTTTGAGTGACAATCTCTTTAGTTCTATATCGTTAAGAGAACCCCTATGGGGTTAATAGAAGACTTTGCCTCCTCAGCAGTTACATATTCCATTTAAAACTCTGGGTAACAAATCATTACCAGGTCTTCTGGGACATCATTTTTACTGCCTTTGGAACCTCTTTCTAGAAGCAGAGCATTATCCTGGCACTGCCCACGAAGTGAGGTGCTACTAGACCCTGTGTGACATCCAGGGCTACCATCATGTCTGAGAGCTCACAATGTCACTCCAAGAAATGAGCCAACCTCAGATTGTCAGGAATAAAAGGGATAATAGAAGTAATATAGTGCAACTTCCATTATTGTGCAGGTGGAATCAAAAGCACTAGCAGCTTACTCAAAACCATGGGGCTAGTCCCAAAGCTGGGACTAGAACCCAGGTATCATTTTTATTTGTATGTCTTCTTAAGCAGGGACACAGAACAATAAAAGTAAGAGCTGCTATTTGCTGAGCATTGACTGTGTCCAGGGCACATTACATACATTAGACCATTTAAATCTCACAGTATCCTTGAGAATTAGAGACTATTATTATTATTCCCATTTTACAGAATCAGAAACTGATGAACAAAGTAACTTGCTCAGGTCTACACAACAAGCAAGAATCAGAGCCAGACTTCTAACTCAGACCTATGTGACTGTAAAGCCCATTGCCATCCTGATTCTAGAATGAGGTGAAGAAAAAAAACAGAGTCAGGAATAGGCTCTTAAGTATCCTGCCAGGCTGTATTTAAAACTTTGACTAACAGAGAGCGCCTTGCTAAACCTGGAGCCTAATTAGACCAAAATACCTCTCCAAATGTAGTAAACAAATTTTTTGTGTGTGGAGAATATTGCATTACTATGCAGGCTAGTGGCATGAACTTAATGATCACTTTGTCACTCAGAAATTTTTATTGGAAAGACACATGTTGTAAAGGGCTTTGACCTGCAATTGTCTCAAGTTGGTGAGGGCAAATGGAACAAAAGGAAAAGAATTTGAGCCAAGACAGCCCTGGGTTGCTAGTTAGTTATTCCTCATGGCATTCCGTTTTTTCAATTTCTCCTTTTATTTGAATGCTTAGCACATCTCAGTGTAATTTTTTGTTCACAAATCTTTCCTTTCAGATAGAATACAGTCTCCCTAAAGAGTATGGATCTTGTATTTTCCCCTTCGTATTCCTGGAAACAAGTAGTATCTGACACAAGGTGGATGTTCCTTAAAAGGTTTGTGGAACTAAATACATGTTTGCTGAATGAATGTACTGTAGCTAAATCAATAGGATTTTATAGGCCATCTTAGAAACCAAACCAAATGGGGCTTTTGGTGGAATACAAGATAGAACATAAAAGTTCTAGTCTCTGGGACTCTTTAGCTACTTTAAAAAACTTTGGGGCTGGCCGAGTGGCTCAGTTGGTTAGGAGCGCTAGCTCTGAGCAATAGGGTTGCCAGTTCGAGTCCCACATAGGCCAGTGAGCTGCGCCTGAGCTGAGCTGCCACTGAGCTGGTGAGAACGCGTACTCTTAGCAACAGGGTTGCCAGTTCAACTCCCATATGGGATGGTGGGCTGCAATCCCCCCACCTGCAACTAAGATTGAACACAGTACCTTGAGCTGAGGAGCTGCAAGCTGCTGATGGGAAGCCGGATGGCTCAGTGTGCAGCAAGTTTGCCGGTTCGACTCCCACATGGGATGGTGGACTATGCCCCCCGCAACTAGATTGAAAGCAGTGACTGGACTCGGAGCTGAGTTGCACCCTCCACAACTAAGATTGAAGGACAACAACTTGACTTGGAGCTGATGGGTCCTGGAGAAACACAATGTTTCCCTTCCCCAATTCCCCGACACTGTTCACCTCCCCAATTCTCCAATTAAAAAAAAATCTTTGGAAGTGAACAGGGTGTCCAGTTCAATTCCTAGAAGTCTCTCAGACTACTCTGCCTAAGGAGACTGAAAGTGAGCCTGGTTCATTCAGTTTTGGATACTAGGCTTAGCTATTAGGAGTGCGGTTGAGGATCTGAAGAGTGACAGAGCATTGAATGATTCAAGGGTCTATTACATGCCCTAGACTGGCCTGAATCAAGGACTGTACAGCAGGGTTTTTTTCCCCTAAAACTTCACATCATGGTACTACATAATGATCAATGAGACCCAGTAATTTAAAAGAGAACCTAATTTAGCATGGTACATTGTGAAGCCACCTATCAGGCATGGCAAAAGAAACCAGGGAAACTTGCACTTGGCTTTGTCTCATATTTCATGGTTTCAAGGGCTGCAACGTCAAGTGAAACTTCAAGGGGGAGGCAACTTGCTCACATCACCACCCATTCTCCACCTTGTTCATCTTGAGCTCCAAAAGCCCCCTCTAAAATGAAATCCTAAACCTGATGTTTCCCTGTTTTGAAGGTTAAGGTGAAGTATGTGAGAGAGGTAGGCCCAAAAGTGCTCAGGCAGCACAGAGTGCTCAGTGTGCCACCTGGAGTCTCTCCATGCATCCTCGTGGAGCTCATTTGAGAGAGAAGGGAGCTGCACATTATTTATGAGCACTTAATATATCAGCATAGAAAGTCTCAGTTGAAAACATTTTTACCAACATTGGAAGAGTGTGGACAAAAAAAGGGTCACATATTAAACCTTATAAGCTCCGGAGAGGCCAGCATGGCAGGGCCTACAAACTCAGAGACTGAAAGTAACCCCATAGGATGGTCTGAACATAAAAATTCCTAACTAAAAGTGGGTCATGGTGGGTAGTCACATCCTAGGCCTGTAGCTTCTTTGACAAAGGTCAATCTTTACCTTAAGTGAGCCTATCTATTGTCTTTTTGCATTTAAGATAACAAGCCTTTGAAGTGTCAGAGCAGTTTTCTTTCTCAGACCTCTCAGGGCACAACAGCACCAGAACAGGAGACCACAGAACCCCTCATTGTTATTGTTATCTTGTTCCCCAAACACCATCTCATTGTGTTGTTATTTGTTAATTATTAACTATCCTGTACCCACCACTGTAAAAGGAATCTGTACAAGGTGTGATCAAACAATATGGTAAATGTTTAAATTTTTAAAAAATATATTACAGCGAAAGACACATTGCCATCAATCCAATCCGCCTCAAAATACTCCCCCTTGCTTCAAACACACTAATCCCAACATTCTTGCCACTTTCTGGAGGTAGTTCGGAAGTCCTCTTTCATGAGTGTCCTTAGTTGCACTGTTGTGGCTGCCTTCATGTCTTGAATCGTTTTGACTTTGGGGAAGAGCCAGAAGTCACACGGTGCCAGATCCAGTGAATAAAGTAGATGAGGACACACTGTAGTGTTTTTATTTGACAGAAATTGCCATATACCAGAAGCGACGTGTGACACGGAGCGTTGTCATGATGGAGGATGATTTACAGCACACTTTAAAACACACCTTCTCTCAACCGTAGCTCACACCCAGCTGACTGCACTGAACAAGTTGAAACTTGTCACATACTGTTACTCAGGTTCGATGTACCAATTCCCATATTGAAGATCCCTGCCTTTCCTTCGATGGCACTTGACAACAGCATTCACCATATTTGTTGAAGAATGGGATTAATGTGTTTGGAGGGATTAATGGCAATGTGTCTTTTACTGTAATATTTTTTAAATTTAAACATTCACCATATTTTTTATCACACCTTGTATCTCCGTTTTACTTTTATCCAATCCTAGAGATTTCCCTTCTTTGCTTTCTCCTGCCCCCTTAATTTACCACCAATGGATTTCACGTAACCCTCCTTATGTCCTCTCCTTTGATTCTAATGTATAAAATAAGCTGCAAAACTGCCATTCTCTGGAGAATTTTCTCAATACATTGAGATTTTTCTTCATAACAATTGTCGTCAGTTTGGTTCAGATAAACTCATAACAATTCTCTACAGATTTGGACATTTCTACATCACCAAGAGTAACATGCTATTCTTAAGTAGATGAATCTGTGCTTTAGAAAGAGGTGGTTCAAATAAATGGCCAGTTTTGCTATTACAAGATTTTTTTCAACTATATCCAGATGGAGAAAAAAGAAAAGAAAATTAACTGGGATCACAGGGCTCCCTCCATCTTGGGTGCTAATGTTTTATTGACTAGTTATAATGAGGGCTTCTCTGTCCCAGAGTGAGGAATAGGCTCATTAAAACTGGGAATAGGAGAGCAAGCTTTCAGCTCCCTTGTTTTTTAAACTTCACCGGTTTTTAGAAATACTAAATGAATTGCCTGACAAAACGATGTTATTGATTTCAAAGTGTGTCTGCATTCTTGTGCTTGCATTTGCATTTGAATCTGAGCTACTTAGAGTGTCAGTTGTTGGATGAAAGAATGGAAATGAGAGTACTGTGGTAGGCTCAAAAGACTGATGTGTTGACTCTTCCACTTAGTCACTGTAGAAATAAGCCTTATACTAACCTTGGCTTCTTCTTGATCAAAACACATCAATTAACATGGTTTGAACATTGCTTTCTTCTGGGTTAGAAGAAAGGAGGATCCCAAATTTTAAACCATTAAATAAGATGGCTGTTCTACAATGTAACCCTATTAGGATGCCAGACAGTAACTGCAGAAGGGCCTGTTAATGTACACTTGCAAAGATCCAAGCCCAAGTGCATATAATGCTGAAACAGTAAATAATCCAAAAATCACTTAAATTTGGTTCTGAGAATGCACTCTGTGATGTGTGTGTGTGTGTGTGTGTGTGTGTGTGTGTGTGTGGCAGGTGTGGCCTCCTAATTACTTTTTCTTATGCTAATATTAGCATGGATTGCTATGCCTCAATCACATGATTGGTGGCAGAAAGAGGGAGACGTCAAAGACAACTCTGAAGATCAGAGTCATTATTAGGAAGAGAAGTAGCTTTAAGAGAGGACATATCAGATATTTTGATTTGGAGTTAACACTGGAGGACCAACTCAGTGAAGATGTCCAGTCTTGAGGACTGGGGCTCTATATCTTCCACAGAGGGCATAGAATGGACTTTCAGGCAATGGCCACAGGAGTGGGTAGCTGTGAGCAGAAAGAAGATAGCAAAGGAATCACAGAAGGTGCTATCATTGAGGTAGGAGACTAATCAGCCTTCTTCTACTATCAGTTCTAGATTTGTAAGGAGGAAACATTTTGAAGAAGGAGAGCATAACCAGTGTTATGAAAAGCTGGAGAGATGTTCAAGAGAAAAGGATTGCTACATGGCCAGTAGACTGGAGTTTATAATTCTAAGAGTAGAGTAGAATGCTCAGAAATCAAGTTGCAAGGGGCCATAGAGTGGAGGGGAAAAACAGATGCAGCACAGATGGAAAAGGATTTAAAGAGAGTGAGAAAAATTAACCAAAATAGACCTGCAACAAATCTGGGAAGTGGGATCAAGTGAAAAATGTGATTGCATGTCTGTTTCAAGAAAGAGGCGACCTGTACCCTTTTACATTTATTTTGTAAAAGAGACTGAAAATAGCTGACAAAGGAGGTAACTGGAGAGGCATGGTTTTGAAGGCAATGAGACACAATGGCATTGGGATTGCCAGAGGTATAGGGAACCTCAGAGAAAAGAAGCACATTTTCCTCTGAGACTAGTTGGGAAGTGATGTGAGAACAAGTCTATGGAGAGGCATGTGGAGGAGGTAGAAGTGGGAGCTCATATTATCAGACAGTAGGAGGTGAGGGGTGGGATTGCAATTGTGAAGAGACCAGGGGAATTTGGAATGATTGGTGGCAGGGGTGTCCTAGGAAATCACAATTAACCAACTAAAAAGACTGTTGAGCAGCAATGGGAGTCCTGATGGAGTAATGTAATCACATTTGCATTGGACCAAGTCTGCCCAAGTCTAGCAATATTTTCAGGCCAAGAAGAGAATCAAGTCGAGGATCAGGGAGGAAGGTTTTAGGAAGGCAAGTTAGTGGGGCTTGATCCAGTGACAGAAGAAGTGCATGAAATAATCCTTAGGTGCCTTTCTCTTTAGGATCCACAAGATGATGCTGCAGCTTTGTAGCTGCAGGATGTTGGTGTCAAGAAAACTCCATTCATCTTTGCACACATTTGGAAACTGAGAGAACTGTGAAATGAAGTGTGCTTTGAAAGAAAACACGGAGTTTTAACTAAAGACAGGCAAAAAATGTGAAGAGGCCAAAACATGCAAAGAAAAAGATGAAAGGAATTTCGGGGACTTGGTATAATTTATTAAATCACACTGAGGATTGGATTTTTCCATCTCCCCTCTTTGAATGAAAAACCAATCTAAAATTTCCTGTGGAACATAACATAGTGTGCGAGTACATGTTTGCAGCTTCTGCTGTTATTCCTTGACTAATATCTCATGACTAAAAGAAGTCGTATACCATAGAGGTGCTAGGTAAGGACTCTGGAGGCCAAGTGTGTGGGTTTAAATCCAAGACGTTGAGACCTCTGACAAATTTCTTATCCTCTGTGCCTTAATCTTTTTCATGTGAAAAACAGGCACAATAAGTGGCTATGTCTCATAGGCCTGTTCTGAAGAGTAAATACATGAGACTTTATTCATTTAATATGTAAAATACTTAGAGAACACTGGCAGAAATTTCACCATTGGTATTATTAATTGCTTTTGCCCAGTATTTTCATATTGGGTTGTCGGAAAAGTCATGACGCATTTTTGCAATGAAAAACATAGAAAAAATATGTCATGATTTTTCTGACAACCCAATAGAATATAGCTTATACAACCATTAACATGTATACAATTCTTTTGCTTTAATTCGTGTGTTTTTCTTATGTCCCTCCTTATATTGTAAGCTCTTGGGAGGCAAACATCACATCTTATACATCTTTATATTTATCCCTGTCCTGATTATCAATAGTTGTGCACAAACAACCCTCCAACTTAGTGGCATAAAACAACTATTTTCTTATACTCATGGATTCTATGGGTGAAGAATTTGGAAAGGAAACAGCAGGGTTAGCTCTTCTCTATTTCATGATGGCTTGAGGCTCAGTTCTATAACTCAAATGATGAACAGCTAGGGGCTACAATAGCTGGCACTGAGGGACCCATTTCTGAGATGGCTTCATGACTCCCATGTCTGGTGCCTGTGCTGGAATGGCTGAAAGATGAGCTCAGCTGGGACTATCCACAGGAAAGACTGCCTGTGTCTTCTTGAACATGCCAGTCTCAGGGTAGTTTGCCTCCTCACATGGCAGCTCAGAGCTCCAAAAGCAAATGTTCCTGAGAACAAGATGGAGTACTTCGGCCTTTTATGATCAAGCCTCAGAAGTTACATTGTGTCACTTCTGTCATACTCTACAGGTCAACGCAGCGATAAGCCCACCTAGATTTAATGAGAGGGAATGCAGTCTCTACTTATCAGTGAGAGGAGTGTAACAGAGTCGTGGCCATCTTGATAGACTGCCACAACACCCCTCCATGGCAACTTTTGTTTATAATACCTCAACCTCTTTCATAATTGTACCCTCTTTTTCATCCCCTTTGCTACTTCTCCAGTTCAGGCCCTTGTCTTTTCTCACCTGGAACACTGCAATCATTTTCTAAAAGGTCTCTCTGCTTCTACTCCCGGCCCCTCTTAACCACTTTCTATAGAGAAGCCAGAGTGAATCTGTAACATCATAAATCAGATCCTGTCATTCCTTTCCTTAACACCCATCCATCAGTATTTTCCCATTGCTTTTAGAATAACATCTAAGCTCCTTACTGCTCCTGCCCATTTCTCTGACCTCCTCTCTTATCAATCTCTGCCTCATGCTTTACAACCTTGTCACTCTGACCTTCTCTTGATTTTCCTCCAACAGTGTTCTCTATCTAAGTAAGGAATCAAAGTGTCACAAAGGTTCCATTCATTTCTCTCCACCTCCACCGCCCTTGTCCAGACTCCTATTATCTCTCTTCTTGACCACAGCAGTAACCTCCCAGCTAGTTTCCTTGCCTTCTATTCTTGCATTCCCACAATTCATCTTCACCCTACCCCTAGAGGGCTCTTTGTAAAACGTGTACGTATATCCCATAAGCACTTCAGACTCGAAGGTTTCAAAGCTGAACTCAAAACTTATCTCAAACCTGCTCTTTTTTCTGTATTTTTTCCTTCAGTGAATGGTCCCCAATTCTCAAATCCAAAACTGTGGGCTTTATCCTTGACTTCTACCCTGTCCTCCACCACTCACAATTAGGCACCAAGTCGTTTAAAGCACACAATGTAAAGAATAGCACTTAGAAGAAGACAGTCCTGGGCTCAAGTCCAGGCTCTGCTATTTATTTGCTATGTAATTTGGGGAAAGTAACTTCTGAGTGCTGATATTTATGGCTGGAAGACTGAAAAAGTAATAATATATATTTCTCAGTATTGATATGACTTTTCAAGGAAATAATTCTTGAAAACTATTTGCATAATGATTACCATATAAAAAGATCAATAAGAGCTCTCTATATGTTAGTTATTTTCTTAGTAAATTAGATCCTTAATCTGGTTTACATAGATAAGGTAAAAAATAGTATTTGTGGAACTGAGAAAATTTTAAATTGATGATTATTAAATGATATTAGGAAATAAATTTTGTTGGGTGTATAAAGTAGTTATGATTATTTGAGAAAATGTTTTGAAATTTTTTAGAGATTCGTATGGATATATTTATGGTTTAAATATCTAATTTACTTTATATTGCTTCAGGGGAAATATATATATGCGACAAAATATTAACAATTGTTAAATTTAAATGATGGGTATTCATTATACTGCCTTCTATTTTTCTTTATGCTTGAGATTTTTAATAAATAAGAAGTAAAATAAAGAAAAAATAATAAACACAAGATTAAAAAGTCCATCTGTGATATCATCCAGAATCATCCACTTCTCTTCATTCCCAGGCATTGTTCTAGTTTAGAACTTGGCAAATTTTTCTCGATAAGGGCCAGATAGTAAATATTTTAGATTCTGAGGACCTTATGACTGCTACAATAACTACTCAACTCTGCCATTGTAGCACAAAAGCAGCCATTGACAATACATAAATGAATGGGTCTGGCTCTTTCCCAATAAAACTTACTTACAAAAACAGGTGGACGGCCAAATTTAGCCCATGGGCTGTAGTTTGGTGACTCCTGCTCCAATTGAAAGTCTCATCAACTCTACCCCAGAGTATAAGGATTGAACCCTCTAACCCATCTCCTTTCCTTCGGACTTATACCCACTCTGATCCATTCCCCACAGAGCAACAGTAGCAGAGTTTTCCCACTTCTTAGAATGTTGCAATAGTTCCCCATCACCTTCTCATTTTCACTGCCTCTCCAACCTTAACTATCATCAACTCCCAAGAACCCGCACCCCCACACACAGACACTCATTTTTTATACATGTGTCTTTATTTTTATTCTTTAAACAACTTTATTATGATATTTTTGCAATATAAAAATTACATATATTTAAAGTACACAACTTGATGTTTTCATACATGTGTTCATTGTGAAAAGATCACCATATTCAAACTAAATAACTTATCCATCACCTCTACATAGTTACCATTGTGTGTGTGTGTGTGTGTGTGTGTGTGTGTGTGTTGGTGAGAAGATTTAATTTAAGATGTATCCCTCTGGTAAATTTCAAGTATACCTCACTCCTCCATACACACTAAAAGGTGAGGCAATGGATGTGTTAATTAATGTGATTGTGGTAACAATTTCACAATGCATACCTATATCAAAATATCACATTGTACAGCTTAAATAATACACTTTTTATTTGTCAATTTATACCTCAATAAGGCTGGGGGAAAATTTTAATATAAAGCATTAGGAATTTCTAAAAAAAGAAAATCACTAGGGATAATGAAAGGTTTTGTTAATGTGAGTGTGTGAATGAAGTGGGGGCAATATTCAAAGATTAAGATGCATAGATACAATAAGCATCCTAAGAAAAATTATATGATATGAAGTGCTATGATATCTTCAACAAGCTTTTTTATTTCAGAAGAAGAAAAGACCACTTATGGTGGAGAATCTCAAGAGAGAGATGAGGTTGGAGATAAACTTCAAAGGATCAGTAAAATTTTACCAGTGGTTGTTGAAAGCATTCAAAGTAGAAGGAATAGCAGAGGCAAAGGCCTAGAAGTGAGGAAGTGCAGGTAAAAGTGTCCAGGGCAAGGGAATGATTGTGTTTAGAAAAAAAGTTCAGTATAGTATATACTGGGAGATCACCCAGGGAAAGGAAGTCAGTCTCACCCTTGACCCTCCAGGTGATGATTTCTATCAGACACTGTTCTACATGTGGCCATTGTCCAGTTCAATCTCAGTTAATTTTTGGATTGAAAGGAAACACATTTACATCATTAGACTCCACAGATTTCTCAAATTTTGTTCCACTTGGCATAAAATTAATATTGATATTGATGTCAAATTGAAAGATGTAAAGCAGTGGTTCAGAGCGGACTTGGGCTAGACTGCCTGGGTTTGAATTGCAGCTTCACCACTTACTAGCTTGTGACATTAGACCCATTACCTAGTGTTATGGGTTGAATTGTGTCTCCCCAGCCCCTCCCCCAATTTATACGCTTAAACCCTAATCTTCATCACCTCAGAATGTGACCTTATTTGGAGAGATAATCTTTACAGAGATGACCAAGTTAAACTTACAGTGGGCCCCAATCCAATATAACCAGTGTCCTGATAAAAATAGGAGGAATTTGAACACAGAGACAGACATGTACAGAAAGAAGATGATATGAACAGATGTAGCAAAAAGGCATACATCTATAAGCCAAAGAGAGAGGCCTGGAACAGATTGTCCCCTCGCAGCCCTAAGAATGAACCAACCCTGCTACCACCTTGATCTCAGACTTCTAGACTGCAGAACTGTGAGAGAGTACATTTCTGCTGTTTAAGCCACCCAGTTTCTGGTACTTTGTTATAGCAGCCCTAGGAAACTAATACACCCTAACCTCTCAGGCAGCTTCCCCAATTTTAAAATGAGTATAACAGTAACTGCCTTACAGTGTAGTTGTAAGAAATAAAACATAAAACACATAAAGTGCTCAGAGTAATGCTCAAAATAAGTGTGTGCTATTAATCTTATGGATTTTTTTTCTGTGAAATCATTTATCTTTCAATATCCAGGTAACTTCCTTGTGGATATCTCCATAAGGAATGCTTAGATATTTGTCCTTTACTTTAAACAAGCTCCTCTTAGTTTGTAATCACTGTCTCACTTTAAGGTTGCTTCCTATGTGTAAGGTATGATAAAACAATACAGTCAATGTTTAAATTTAAAAAATTATTGCAGTAAAAGGCACATTACTATTAATCCCCCTCAAAATACTCCCCCTTGCTTTGAACACACTTATCGCATCGTTTGTGCCACTTTCTGAAGCAGTTCTGGAAGTCCTCTTTCATTATTGTCTTTAGTTGCACTCCTGTGGTTGCCTCGATGTCCTGAATTGATTCAAAACATTTTCCTTTCATGGTCATTTGATCTTTGTGGAAAAGCTAGAAGTCGCCCGGTGCCAGATTCTGTGAATAAGGTGGATGGGGCCACACCATAATGTTTTAACAGAAATTGCCATATACCAGAAGCGATGTGTGACACGGAGCGTTGTTATGATGGAGGATGATTTATGGCACACTTTAAAAACCACCTTCTCTCAACCGTAGCTCACACCCAACTGACTGCACTGAACAAGTGGAAACTTGTCATATACTGTTACTAAGGTTCGACACGTCGCTTCCCATATTGAAGATCCCTGCCTTTCTGTTGGATGGCACTCGGCAGCAACATTCACTATATTTTGTGATCACAACAGAAAGGCTCTGTGTCACACATTGCTTCTGGTATGGCAATTTTCTGTTTGAATTGATTCGGGACATTGAGGCAGCCACGACAGCACAACTAAAGACACTCACGAAAGAGGACTTCCAGAGCTAGTTGAGAAAATGGCAAGAACGATGGGATAAGTGTGTTTGAAGTGAAGGGGAGTATTTTGAGGGTGACTAATGGCAATGTGTCTTTTACTGTAATAAATTCTTTTATTTAAACATTCACTGTATTTTTCAATCACACTTTGTATGTTTTTACACTTTGCTTTCCAATCAAACTGCTTCTCAGTACAAACGTATGTACTTTGTTAAACATAATATATTTTATATTATATTTTAATATTTATATAATAATATAAACATAATAATGTTGACTGAACTCCTGTGACTCTGTCAAATAGACTCCCCACAAATTCGTTATCCTGGTATTGCTTTTCAGGATGCACTCTCAAGAACATACCTGCTTCCCATTTCTACCTGCAAATAGCAAAACAATATCAACTGGTAGAGATAATTACCCATCTGTGAAATAAATTGTTATTTCTTTCTACTACAGTGCAGTGCAATAGAAATGTCACTCTGAGTCAGGTTATATTAAGTAGCTTTATGTCACATGACAGTGTGAACTGGCACATGCTATGCTTCTGGATTAGATCTGGGGTCACAAATCTAAAGAAACACTTTTGTACAGAAGCAAGTACTAGTGGCTGTAAGTAACAAACCTACTATTCATATTTTTTTCCTTATGTGCTTTTTTTTTAAAGATTTTTATTGGGGAATTGGGGGGATGGGAACAGCAGTGGGGAATTGGGGAAGGGGAACAGACAAGTTGCTGTCGTTTTGTTCTTCAGTCTAGTTGTGGAGGACGTTGCTTCACTGGCCCAAGCTGGCACCATCATTGCGCTCTTCCCGGGCGAGGCAGATCAGTCGCCGGCTTCCGGACGGCCGCTCACTGCTGCTGCTGGCCACATACGGTAGCCCATGGCAACCCACTGCCACAGGGGCTGCAGCCTACACCGTCGCCGGTGACTCCACGGCAGCCCAGCTCCAGGTTGAGCTGTTGTTCAGCATCTTAGCTGTAGAGGGCAGTGTCACTGGCCCTCATATGTGGGATCCGAACCAGGGCCCTCTGGCATCCCAAGCCAGTTCTTAACCATCGCGCCACTCGGCCGGCCCTCCTTATGTGCTTTTTTACTACTTTGTTGGGGCAATAATGGTGTTGAGATTAATTATAGAATTTAACCACATTTCTAATGTTAATTTTTAGCTGTATTGAGTGAGTACCTAGGTTCCTGTCTTTGCATGACAGTGGGGAAAAGACCTCTTACAGTGAGAGACTAATGTCTGGGAGTCTCATCCTGTCTTTGCTACTGAGTAGCATATGACCTGAGCAGAGTTCCCTTCTCTCTTTAGGCCTCAGTTTCTCTATTTGCAAAATTAGAGTGCTGAACTAAATGATCTCAATGTTTCAGCCAGCTCTACAGTGGTATGATACTCTTTAAGCTCTGTGATAATACAATGGAGGATACTGTAAGGACATAAAGGGCAGCTAACTCTGGTTGTTCTCAATGGCATTTTGGCTTTCTATCGGAAGTCTCTATTACTTGCGTTTTAAATTCTGCTTTAGCTCCCCATGAGACTTTACTGCCAGCACCAGAATTAGAGAGCTAAATATCTTATAGGTCCCAATAATTACATAATAAATATAAATATATTACTAGAAAGTTCTTTCACAAGTTAAGTGACATTCACATTCAATGAAAGGCTTCAGTCAAGCCCTGATGTGAGGACCAAAGACAAATGAGAAATAATTGATTGAGGGTTTTCATGTGTGTGATGAACAAATCCATTTTTTCTCCTTTAAACAATTATTTTTATTTTTTAGAATTTGTATTCAAATTTAGTTAATATACAATACTATATTAGTCTCAGGTATACACAAATGTTGAAAAACTCCATTTTCAACTATATATGAAATTTATATTAAAAATATCTTTTTTTTACAGTAGACAAAATTTATCTTATGGATGTTTTCTGTTAATGTGGATACTTGAAAATATTCATCTGTCATGAGACAGAATTTGACTGGCAGGAGAGAAAACAAAAGGGAAGAAGAGATCTGCGGGTCAAAAAGATGGCTCTGGGATAGAAGTATGAACACTCCATCCTCTGCCCTACTGTCCTCACACACTTACTCCAAGGGGATTGAGCAGATATGGTGGCAAAGATGTTGCAAGTACAATGAGAAGCATTTTTCAAAGATATCTGATTGGGAAGAAGTGTCTGAAAGGGTTAAATTCAGCCTAGAAAGTCAGAAGAAAAAGGTAATAAAATCTGTCCTAGGCTGGGCATATGCTAAAGAATGTGGGACTTAGAAGAGAAAGTGACTGGCATAGGTATGTGTAGTGGGGTGGGGAGTGGGAAAGGAAGCAGGGCAGGTAGATAACTATGGAGAAAGTCATTAGAAAAGACCCGGATTTTTCTTTCTACTAGTAGTTGAGGAAAACAGGACTGAAAAGCTAGTATTAATTTTTAACTCGTATTTGAAGCTGAGAACTGTCACTCTGCCTTGAAGTACAATTTGTTCTATAAATGGCTGGAGGGGGCACAAAGGGTCTGGACAGCTAGGAGGAGAGGCATTCAGGAAAATGGAAGGACAGGACAGCCTCCACGTTTTTGGCTAAAGAGGTAAACCCCTTTGATCTCAAGATTCCCAACCTGAGGACCAGGGACCTTGGAAGAAAAACTCATCATGCATTATATGTAGACAACATTCGTGTTTCTCACATACATATACACCACCATTTCCCACTACTTTTTGTTATGTCAGATAACTGTTTATCCCTTTGTGATTCATAAAACAAAACTCCATCTTGAGATTAATACACCCATGAGTCATAGTTGTATTGAGATGTTTTATATTTTATTCATCACCAGATCATGTGGAGTTACTTGACATTTTTTAAAACAGGTCACCCTGGAAGTGTTTGGGACCTCTCCTTTAATGTCTTGGATGGTGGCAACAGACAAGTCTAATAAAAGATGTGCTGGTAAAGGATTGCCTTGGTGCATTTGATACAATGTCCTTGACAAATTCAGAAAATTTTAGGGATACTGGTGGAGAGAATTTCTTAGAGGACTTGTTTCTTTTTATGAGGTGATGGATGTGGTGAGCTTTAGAGTATCTGATATTTCCAGAGCCAGGCAGAGAAGGTGAGAAAGAGACATGGGAGTTTTCTGCATTGCTGTGGGCAGCAGACTAGAAGGAGAGAAGAACAAGTATCAGAAAGTAGTCTCTCCTCTTTAGAGGACATTAAGTGCACAAAAGAAGAGCTAGGTTCCATAAGCTCTACCATTTGGCATTCATAGGGGAGGGGTGACCATCAGTCATCTCGGGCTGCTATAATACAATATCATAGACTGGGTGGCTTAAAAACAACAGAAATATATTTCTCACAGTTCTGGTAGCTTGAAATCCAAGATCAGGGTGCCAGCCCGGTTGGGTTCTGGTGAGAGCCTGCTTCCTAATTCATAGATGACTGTCTTCTGGCTGTGTTCTCACATAGTGGAAGAAAGAGAGAGTTCTCTGGGGTCTCTTTTATAAGGGCACTAATCCCATTTACGAGGGCTTCATCCTCATGGCCTAATTACCTCCCAAAGGTTCTACCTCCTAGTACTAGCACACGGGGGACTAGATCTCCCCATATGAATTTTGGAGGGACACAAACGTTCAGTTCATAACAGTGACTTTCTCACAGAATCCTGACCTTTCTTTTCTCTGAAAAATTTTCAAAGTTCCCATACTTTCTGGAGGAAAGTTATTATCTACATAATATTTTTAAACACACAGACACTCACAGTGCTTGGAGTCTCAGGAATGAGTGGCGCCACTTGAAATATGTTATATAAACTCTCTCCTTTCTTTAACCCCCCTCCACCCTCCACTCATACTTGTCATGATCAGATGAAGGATTTCTTTGTGCAAGTTCCTGACTGGGTAGCAGTGTACCAAATGTGTACCGCTATAGTTAAATTTCAAAGTATTCATTGAAATGTGGCTGTGCGTAAGCCGGAAACATAGACATTATGTATGCTGGGGAAAATGCTGCCTAGTACACTAATGGTAAAACACTCCAGCTACTTCCAAATAATAAAAAATGAATTTGTTACTGCTTCACATCAAAGGACTGGCATGTTATTCGAGTAATAAAAAGGAAGAGTGAATTTATTTTTGCAAAGATTTATTTTCAAGGGTAAAAGGAAAGCTAGCCTCTTTGGTAATATAACTTCATCAATGTGCAGAGGAGAGAAACTTCAATAATCCAAGAATGACTTGACTGGTAAGGCCATGATATAACTTGAAGAACACGTTCATTTAAAAAAAATAGTGAAAGAAGTAAAAACCTTGCTTCCCAACCCACAGCAGATTAGACATTATAGGAACCACAAAGAAGAAAAAGAAAACTAGGTTGAAAGAAATTCTTTTTGATATCTAAATCCTTCTGGAAGGTGCAGGACACATTTTAACTATAAGACCTGCCCAGATTTTCCAACTGTTTGGTCATTTCTTGCCATTTTCACCACTCTCTCCACAATTATTAAATATTATTACTGCATTTGCCACAGATGTCTTGCTTTTAAGGATTTCGTTTTAAAAGCTCAAGTACCCAAGTGTTTAGTTTTTTTATAATACAGCATATTCTAATGGGGTTCTTTAGCTAATGCTGCAGCCACCTCATGCCCGATTTCCATTATGAGTCATTATTTTAAGATGTGTAACTTGGCTACAGAAAATTGCTCTATAAAGACATCTGAACGGCAAGTTCTCATATGAGCAAGGACATTTTAAAATGATGAAATGTTAAAAAAAAGATAATAAATACCTTTCTGAGCTCTTAAAAGTTGAAAATGAGTTGTTGAGGTTTGGCCGTTGTTTTTTTTTCTTTTTTTTCTTTTTTTCTTTGTGGAAATAAAAGACAACCTATTAGGCCTCCATCTAGAGCAGCCTTCCTTCTAACTTCTTTACCCTTATAAATCAGGCTATAAAGAGGTGAGAATCAGCTCCAGATTTGTTGCACCTTTCTTTCCTAGAGTTGTGAATATTGCTACTTTCATTGGCTTTAGAAAAAAAAATACAGTGCTGTTTGTAGTCATTAAAATAGCCATTGTTTAAGGAAGGTCTCATTAATGTTCACTTCTTAAAATTCTGCCCTCGGGGCATTAAGTGGCGAAAAGAGCTGAGCTTTGGAGTGAAATAGCACAAAATTCAAATCCTGGCTCTGGACTCAGAGCCTCAGTTTTCTTAGGCCTACAATAGGGACTACACGGATTATAAGGGTTACATGACATAAGGCACACAATATCACTTAACACAGTGTCAGGTGCCAAGTAGGCACACAATAAATAGCAGCCAAAGTGATGAAGATGGTGGCTATGATTTCTTCCCTTGAAAACAAAAATACAGAATCTCATCTGGGCCAAAGAGATTGGCATAATCTGCAAATGCAACATTAATAAGGCAAGACTCATTAATCTCATTCCATGAACTTCAGTTCATGGTTAGGAAAGACACTTGCGTACACACGTACACACAAACACACACACACACACACACACACACACACTTAACTTTCCATCTTTCTGAGTCCCAGCTTTTCTGAAAGTGGTAAAAGGAAAGGAAGATATAATAATCAATGAAAAATAACTTCACTTATTGGCCAGTCTCCTGTGCTAATACCAACTCAATGTAAATTTATACAATGCCTAACGGAAAGCCCTCAAACAAGTATTGAGAAACTTCTAGTAGCCTTAAGATAGCTATGTGAATAGAATCTTGGGCCGGCCAAGTGGCGCTTTGGTTAAGAGCTGGCTTGGGACGCCAGAGGGCCCCGGTTTGGATCCCACATACGAGGGCCAGTGACACTGCCCTCTACAGCTAAGATGCTGAACAACAGCTCAACCTGGAGTCGCCGACAATGGCATAGGCTGCACCCACTGCTGCAGTGGGTTGCCATGGACTATCGTGTATAGCCAGCAGCCAGCATGAGTGGCCACCAGCCACACTGAGTGGCCGTCCAGAAGCTGGTGACTGATCTGCCTCGCCTTGAATAACGCAATGATGGTGCCAACTTGGGCCAGTGAAGCGGCGTCCTCCACAACTAGACTGAATAACAAAAGGACAGCAACTTGTCTTTTCCCATCCCCCAATTCCCCAATTAAAAAAATCTTTAAAAAAAAGAATCTCACAGGATAAAGCAGTTGAGAACCTCACTCCTTTAAATATCACTCCAATCCTTATCATCAGAAATAAGAGAAATCTTCTAACTTGTTCAATCCAGGCTTAAGTGATACAGAGGATAAGGTATCTTCTAACTTGTTCGATCCAGGCTTAAGTGATACAGAGGATAAGGTACCTCTGTAAGTGGTAAGGTACAACATACCACTATTGTGATGAAAGATCTTGGCATTAAAAAAGCAAGCTAATAATATGTTCCTGAGTTAATCCAACGAGATGTCTTGGAGTTAAGTCACATTCTTGTCATCTTGTGGATGTGTGTTGATACAGTTCACCATGTAGTCCTTGTACATACTTATACAATCCATCTCATTTAGCCAGCAACACTAAAATAATGGATTCTTGACAGTGACTTGGGTTGGGGTGTTGCATTTGCAAGCAAAACACACTCCACTTCCTCAATATTGGCTGCTTTAGAGGAGGCTCTTACAGCTGACAACACAACAGAGAACTTCATAAAGAAAGTCTCATGATAGCTGTTATTTATTATGCAAATTCTGCCTGCCATGGCAACATTGCATACAGGAGTTTGCTTTATTTGCACTAGGACATGGCCTGCATATTCAAATGAATGCAGCCGTACATTAAGCCTACATATTACAAAGATTTTGTTTTCCTTGACACTTACAGGGGAACAAACTGCAATTAATATAGCCTGTTTAAGCAGACAGCACCCAATTAGTTATCATCCATTTTCAGATTGGGATGCTAGACAAAAAACATGGAGCTGGGCTCCTTATTCAAAAGGAAAATACATCCAAACTACAGGTTTTCAAAGACACATTTAACTCACAATGGCAAGGATACTCACTTAGCCTTTAATGTGAAATGGAGTGTTAATTTTTCTCTGTCACCTCTTAATTGCTTCCTTATTATACTGTTCAAGCAGTTAATTGCTAGACTGAGTGAAAGAGTGTTTTCAGGGGAAAGGAAATGCCACAGCATGAAAGAAAAAAAATAGAAGCAGTTCGCTAGCGTAATTGGGTCTGATATAACATTAGCTATGGTATTCCTTTTAATGGTATCTACAAAAATTAATAGGCAAAGCCAAATTGTTTGTGATTTGGAAAGTAGAGAAAGATTAAGTCAGTTGGTATGCCACATGTGACTTTCATCGCTGTCATTTTCCAAACAAGCAAGTGGACTCTTCTATGCCACTCCTACCTGACCCATATGGAGGCTGCCTCCCCATGTGTGATGCAGATGGGGACACCTCCACTAGGAAGCTATTCCTAGTGCAGAAACTGGTTCCAGGGAGTTGTGTGGACATTTGTTTGCTGCCTTCCCTGGGTTAACTCTTCACAGTATAATTGAGGGAGAAGTGAAGGCAGAAAGCAGTTGTTCCCTATACATCTCAGGAAGATGGAGACCCCCCTACAATTCCATTTTTTTTTAATTTGGTATTTTCTTTTATTGTTAGTTTCAGGTGTACAGAACAATGCAATAGTTACCCTTTTCACCCTCACAAAGTAACAACCCCCCTCCCCCCATCTATTGCCCTCCCACCCCCGATATCATGCTTATCTATTACAATTCCATTGAATCCGTTCCCGCACTCTACTCCATGTAAAAATATGGAACGCTTCACGAATTTGCGTGTCATCCTTGCGCAGGGGCCATGCTAATCTTCTCTGTATCGTTCCAATTTTAGTATATGTGCTGCTGAAGCGAGCACCCCTACAATTCCATTTGTCCCTTAGAGGATTGATCTTTTCCTTTCAATACCATAAAAAATGGGAGTTGACACTGTCAGAGCTCGATTGTTCTTCTTCAGCAAAGAAATGGATAGTCAGAATAAAAGGCAAGAATTACAGACATTTTTCTAAACAACAAAACATAGATCACTGGCTTTAGTAAAGATGTTTGCATGCCAGTGTTAGAGAAGTCATAGTAAGTATTATTTTCTACATCCTATAATTTTATTAGAGCATAGCAATTATTAATGAAGAAAGATGGTAAAGAAAACACTTGCTTTAACAGTAAAGTTAGAAAAGATATTTTTGTTTGTATTGCAGTTTAATTATGATCAAAAGAAATAACTAGTTGAATCTTAAATTTAACTTCCAATGAAATATAGGAAAAATGTAAACCATTTAGTGAATTGTGTTCATTAGTGTTTACTCAATGATTAACTCATTAGCCTTACTCAATCAGCTGTTTGTGTTTGTTTACTGTTTGTTTAAATCTGCTGATCTTCCCCTAGTTTTGCCTCTGGAAAGGCAGGGTTGAGAGATGGAGAAAGTGATGGGGGAGGGAGGGTAGATACCTTTCATGAGTGGAACAATAATATGAAACTGTACCAGTGACCCACCTCCAAAGATGCAAAAACAGAGATAATTCAATCCTGAAGTAGACAATGCTCAATTATAAGGTAATAAACTACTAAGCAAGTAAATAAAATATTCAGCATAAAACATCACAAAGAAAATCTTCTAGGTTTTGCATTCTTCTGCATATGACTGCAGGGTAAATGATCTAGAATGGTTATTCTTAACCTAGGATCCATTCGTGAGAATCAGGAATCCATAAACAACATAAAATATTGCATAAGAATTCTATGTGTATTTTTCTCAGAGAGGAGTCATAGGTTTCATATTCATTTTCTATGCTAAGTAACAAATTACCACAAATTCAAAGGCTTAAAACAACACCCACATTTATCTTACGTTTCTGTTGGTCTGGAGTCTGCATATGGCTTACCAGGATCCTTTACAAGGCTGCCATTAAGGTGTGAGCCAGGACTCTGTTCTTATCTCCAGGCTTGACCGGGGAATGGTCGGCTTCCAAGTTAACTGGTTGTTGGCAGAATTCATTTTCTTGTGTGGTTCATGGCCGCTTGCTTCATCAAAGCCAACAAGGAGAGCAAGAATCTAGAGTCAGTCTGACAGCAAGGGAGTCTTACATAAGGTAATATAATCACTGGAGTGACAGAGAGCTCATCAATTTTGCCATACTCTTGGTTATAAGCCACATGTCCTGCAACACACTCAAGAGGAAGGGTGTACACGAAGCTATGAATACCAGGAGGCAGGGCAACTGGAGGCAACCTTAGCTTTTCAGATTTTCAAATGGATCTAAGATATTTTTTTAAAGTTATAAGCCACTGGTCTTGTCTACAGAGTACAAGTGTATTATTCATTATCTACTGTTAAGTCACAGATTACCACAAAACTTAGTATCTTAAAACAACAACAATCACTTATTATCTCTCATGGTTTCTGTGGGTCAGGAACTCAGACAAAGCACAGTGTAAGTGGCTTGTATCTGCTACAGTATATCTGACGTCTCATCTAAAAGACTCAATGACTGGGAGCTGGAATCTTCTGAAGGTTCATTCCCTTATATGTCCAGTGGTTCGTGCCTGCTGTTGGTTAGGGGCCTTGGTTCCTCCACACATGTGTTTCTATGTGTGGTCTTTTTATGGGCAAATTTGGGCTCCCTCACAGCATGGTGGCTGGGTTCCACAGGCAATCATTTCAAGAAATAACCAGAGAGAGAAAGAGGGAGAGAGAGGCAGGGAGACAGAGAGCCAGTAGAAGCCATATCATTTTTTCTGACCTAGCCAGAATTCCCATGGCTTCACTTCTAGTGTATTCTATTGGTGAAAGCAGTTACAAAGATTCACTCAGTTCCAAGAGAAGAGAACACAAGCTCCATTTCTCATTGGCAAAGGAGATGGGATAAATACGTGGATGGGGCCATTCTGGAAAATATAATCTGCCACAACAAATGAATGTAGGTTTTCATAAATATTTACTGGGCTCCTACACTTTTGCATAGGTAACTGATCTACTCCTTCAACAAATATTTATTGAGTTGTAACCCTAAGACTTAAGCATCCTAGAGAAATCCCAACACTAAACAGAAACTAATGACTTGTGACTGAGACCCCAGTATCTCACAGAACCTGTCCTTTTTCAGGGCCTTTCACCTTTAACAGACACAGACTCTCCAAACTCACAAGAAAATTATCTTCATCTTACAGTAGAAATGCTCCATAAATGGTTACCCTGCATGTTATAGATAATACCAAACTAACAATCATATGATTCAGTTCTTATTTGCTTATTTGACATATGTATATTGAATACCTACTATACACCAGGGACTATTCTAGGCACTGGGTTTACAATAATGAACAAGGTAGACATTGTTCCTGCCTTCACTGATCTCTCAGTCCAGTGCAGGAAACTAAAAACTAAACAAGAAATTACAATAAACTGTAATAAATGCTATCATGAGGAAAATATAGGTGCTATGGACTTGGGTCAGGAAATACTTCTTGAAAGAAATAACAATTACCTGCAAATGCAAACTGTAGATTCTATAAAGGCAAATACTCCCTACAATATACAATATAGGCACTTAGTGAGTGCTTAATGAAGCCTTGGTTACTATTATAGGTTGAATCATAACCTTCTCTTCTAAAACCTTCAGTGGTGCACAATTATTTTAGTAGGACATTTAGAGTCTTATGTGACTTGGAATTGCCCTTCTTTTCAGCCCCTTCCATCACCATACCCTTCCAAACACCCTGCACTCTCATCATTCCTAAACAATGTATACATTTTTACATTGCTACAACCTTTGTCTGTGATGTTACTGTAGCCTCAAATGCACTTCCTCCTTTGTGTGTGTGTGTGACCTCCTATATTCATTCATTAATTCATTTATTCATTTGTCAACAAGCATCTATTAAGTATATGCTACATATTCTATGTATTATGCTAGATGCTGGGGATATAATACAGAAAAAATAACATCCCTGCCCTTAGGAAACTATCCCACTGCTCTTAGCACAATAATTCATCCAATGCAGAAGTCCAATGTATGTTGAATTAATGAATTGATTGGGATGGATGGTTATACAGTGATGAATGTCAATTATTTCTCAGTAAAATTGGAAAAAAGATATGTATGCAAATATTGCTACTTGTTTAGCAAAACACTAGTCTGGGCATGATACATATAGTGAGAACTTGCTAGAGTGAATGAAACTACTCATACAAATGACATCATCTTTCAGTTCATGTGGGACAATGCAGTTATTCGTTAAAATGGTAATCACTAAAGCCTTTGAAACAACCCAATTTTGGGCTCATTTGGATATGTGCCAATTGATCTATCTAAGAATCACATATATTCTTAGTTCCAAATCATGGGCTTTCTATGATTATCTCTATATCTATCTATCTATCATCTATCTATGATAGAATCAAGAGCCTTTCCATTGTGATAAAAACATATGGTGAATGCTGCTGCCCAGCAGTATCCAATGGAAAGGCAAGGATCTTCAATATTGAAGTGGAGTGTCAAACCTTAGTAACAGTGTGTGACAAGTTTCAACTTATTCGGTTATGGTTGAGAGAAGGTGTGCTTTAAAGTGTGCTGTAAATCATCCTCCATCATGACAACGCTCCGTGTCACACATCGCTTCTGGTATATGGCAATTTCTGTCAAATAAAAACATTATGATGTGTCCTCATCCACTTTATTCACTGGATCTGGCACCATGCAACTTCTGGCTCTTAAAAAGGGGGGTAAAGATCAATAATATTTTGATAGCGTGGTACAGTGTCAGATGGTTGCTGGACTTATCATCGTAGTCACTTCTTTAGCATAGGGAGTGTAATCAATAATGTGATAATAACCCTGTATAATGCTAGATGGGTACTGCTGAATAACTATGATATATACCTGAAACTAATATGCTATTAATGTTAGCTATATTTTAATAAAAATCTTAAAAATATATATACAAAAAGTGATTCAGGACATCAAGGAAAGATGACTTCCAAAACTGCTCCAGAAATTGGGAAGAAAAATGGGATGTGTGTTCAGAGAGAGGGGAGTATTTTGAGGGGGATTAATGGCAATATGTCTTTTACTGTAAGAATTTTTTTTATTTAAACATTCACCATATTGTTTGTTCACACCTCATATATTGTGAAATGATTACCACAGTAGGTTTAGTTAACATCCATCATCTCATATAGATGGAATAAAAAGAAAATAAAAAAAAATTCTCCTTATGATGGGAAGGATCACATATCTTAAAAACATATAAATTCAGGAGATGCATAGATAGACTTTCCATTGATTTTCTTCTCTTCAGATAATACATTCATGGACCATTTGTCTTACTGTACATTTCATACTGCCTTCATTTTCACAACAAATTGTTCCTCTGTGTGACATGCACTGTGTTAGGCACAGCCTTAAATAAACTGCCTCCAGAGATTGACTAGGAAAACCACCGAAAATTACTCCCATCAAACTATTGCAAGATAATAGAAACAGAGACAGTGGGTTTTCTTATTCCCTCTCTAAAATAATTGAGGAATCAATCCTTATATCTTGATAAGTCATAAAATGTCTCTCCCAGTCCTCCCTTCTTCTGTATGGGCTTTGGCCTATGAGTGTGGTATTCCTGCGAAATGGATCAAACAGGATAGGAAAGTCAATAAGCAAGCATATGCAGGGCAAGATCACTCTTGGGGGAAAAAAAAAGCCTTCCTTCAATATACCACATGAGTGTGTCTTGCCCACCCACATGCCCTCACCACATGTCCCTGAATTTAACACCCTGTAAAGATTACCTGTGCTTACATTGACAAATAGCATCATTACAATTTTAGAGATTGAAGTACCTCTGCACTTCTGAAAATGAAGGAAACACAACAATGGCAGCTAATGGATATCCCATTGGGTTAGGCAAGCATGTTGCCCCCAAACTCAGTTATGACAGGTCTCTTCCAAGCCTCATCCTGACCCCTGAGTAGGGTTTTTAAAATTAACAATCCTTTTAATTACTTCATTTCTGATTACATTATCCAAATCAACCAGCTCTTAGGGCATGACACCTCACTCATTAGGAAAGGTGTTCTCTGAGCTGCTATGCACAGATTTGATAATGCATCCAGTCGCTTGTTCTATCACTTGTCCATTTAGTTCATTGGCTGACTGAGTTATTAATACTGCTGAGATATTAATACAATGCCATTAGCTTACAGGTTGGAATTCTGTGTTGCATTCTGTAGGTTCTCAAAGCTTTCAGGTAATTCTAGGTTCCTAGAAAATGTGTCCCTGGAGTCATATGGGTTTAATAAGCTAATAAATATCATCTGAACCTCTTTGTGACTTATTTCTGGCTACAGTATGAAGATGGCAAGGCTAGATGAATATAAAGCCACAGGGGGGAAAATCTGTGGTTATGGAAGTTAGTATTTAGGAAAAAAGATTCTGGCTATTGGCTGTTAACCAGGCACTTGGAATGGAGAAAAGAAAATATAAGCCCAGAATTTCCTAATATATTTCCATTGTTCCAGAGGATCGTTATTGTGATTTACTTCCAACCAACCAACAATTGTGTTTGTCTAGTTTTTCAAAGGGACTTGTTTATCAAAATTGTTGAGAAGCATCTGAGTGTGTCATTCTTTTCACAGTGTAGAACTACTTAATACTGGTGTGGGCAGGGATTATAATAATAATGGCAACAATATTTCATTTAAGGTTTTGGAGAGTTAGAGTTTCACAGTAAACTGATATTTGCAACCTGCCCCTCTCTTCTCTCCCCCTCCTCAAACTCAGCTCATTCTATCATTATAGTTTAAAACGTGTCTTCCTCTACCATATAGCGGTAATCTCTTCTGAAAGCACATTTCTTATTCATCCAAGTGTCCTCTCCCTATGTATAACAGCAGCATCGGCCGTGGTGCTTTCACATAATAACTGCTCAATAAATTGGTTTATTTGTTTGCTTCTAAAATTAACAAAAAGAAGAATGAACTAGATGGGAAAATAAGAGGCATGAGAAAAGACCCTGGGGACTCGGGAGGAGGGAATAACACTCAAATGAATCAATAATGAGAGTAAAATGGAAGGGGAAAAAAAAAACCTTCGAATTTTGGAAACAATAAAATAATAGATGATTTGGTGAATTCTAAAGGACCAATCAGATGTTATGATTTTAAGATGAATTAATTGATAGTGTCTGAACATCTGTGTGGATCATGATTGTGCTACTGATTCCCATTAGGACACGAATTCTGGACCACATTTTCTAATGTCGTTCATTGGTCTCTGCTGAGACATATGAGTTATTTTATGAAAACCTCTCCATTTGGCAAATAACAAGCTAACAGGTTCGAGTTACTTATGAAATCTGTAACCAGGAGAAATAGCTTGTCTTCACTCTTCAATGCAAAAGATTACTCTCATATTCCAAAATGCTTCAAGTGTAGACCCCATTTCAGGTTCCCATTTATAAATGAAAAGAGAGAGTACAAATAAACAAAGCGTGTCTCTCCACAAAGCTGATGATAGAGAAAAAGAGGGAGGGCAATTTAAAAATAAGCATCCAGAGTCTAGATAAACTGATATTCACTGTCTTTCTAAATATTATCAGCACTCCCTAAAACTAGTTCCTGTTCCTTTTAATCCACGTTTTCACCTTCTCTCTTCAAATAAGACCTCCGACAAATTTTTTTAATTATTCTCTGCTGTCAGCATAATCTTAATAATTCTAATAACATAGGCTTAATTTACATATGTAGAGCTCTCAAAACAGTGTATATACCCTGATTGACATTGAATTTACTTTTAATATAATATGTATGCCATACATTCCTTCCTGTAGTATAGCTTGTACTAGGATCTCTCACCCTGTCCCATATTTGAAATAAAGAATGCTATTTTACATAGCTGGTGCAATTTGAGAGTAAAAAATATACTAAGGATTGTAGATAATTAAAAATTGACAATCTGATGTCTGACTTTTATACAAATCCATTTTTATTAAGCTATGTATCCATTCCCACTTCTCGGCATTAAGTTCTTTACCGAAATCTCTTCTTTTTTTGTTAACTTCCAGTTCTCTTTTGTCTAAACATACCAAGTCCCCTATAGCCTTGAAACCAATTTAGCAGACAGTCCTTTTGTACAATTTTATAATCTGCAACATTTGCATTTCTATACATCCCTTTAATTCACAAAGAACCATACATCTCCTCCAGAGGAGACTGAAAAATGAAGCTACAGAAATATTAAAATTTTCTATAACTTAGAAAAAATGATTTAAAACATCTGTTCATAAAAATATAAATGATCCCTTTTTGTTGCTAGCTTCGAAAGGCTTCATTTTAAAAAATATGTAGAAGGTCTTCATTATACCACGAAAGAGTCAAGGGAGACAATTTTCCTTGCCAGCCCATGAATTTATGCACTTTCCTGTAGAGTTGGAAATTGCTGTTAACATAATCTTTCTCTGAGATTCCATCTCTGTATACTTTATTTGATGTCTGCTGTCACCAACTCAAATATAGGTTCTTATAAGAACCAGCGTAAGAACAAACATAGACAGGTCATTTAAAAAACGGGCTCTTTGTTTTCCCACTATGAGACTAAAGTTACTTTGTTCTACATAATAATCAGAACAAATGTAACTAACTAAACATATTTCAAAAATTTCCTTTTAATAGGCTATTTTAATAATCTTTAATAAGTTATTACCAAAAAGGATATCTGTAGAATAAATGCAAATTACCAATAATGATAAGAAATGTTAAAAAGGTCAAAGAAAGAATAAGAATGAATAGTGGAGAAGAATAAATGGTAGAAGTCCAGGATCAACACTGGGACTCTATTTAATCTTTCTGTAAATAATCAGGTAAGAATGTATAGTAAAATTCCCATGAGTACTGGTGACATGAATTATTAAGTAATTTTTTCTCAAAAAATACTCATGCTTACTATATACCTTCTATAGATATATAGAAATGAAAAGACTCAGTCCCTGCCTCAAGGAGGTCAAGTCAAATGGGAAGGGCAGAATCATAGATAATCAGTGCAATGACTGCTGTGATGGAAGTATAAAGGGATGGATAGAGAGATGGGGCACCAGACTCTGCCTTGGGAGTAAGGGAGGGCTCAGTCAACAAAGGGGTGAAGAGCATCTATAGTTGAAATCGTCCAGTATGTAACCTTCTCAGATTGGCTTCTATCACTTAGTAGTATCCATTTGAGGTTTCTCCATGTCTTTTCATGGCTCAGTAGCTCATTTTTTTTAGCACTGCATAATATTCCATTGTCTGGATGTACCACAGTTTATTTATCATTCAACTACTAAGGGATATTTTGGTTGCAAATTTCGGCAATAGTGAATAAAGCTACTATAAACATCCATGTGCAGGTTTTTATGTGGATATAACTTTTAAAACCTTTGGATAAATATCAAGGAAAGCAATAGTTGGATCATATGGTAAGAGTATGTTTTGTTTTGTAAGAAACTGACAAATTGTGTTCCAAAGTGGCTGTACCATTTTGCTTTCTCACCAGCAATATATGAAGCTTCATGTTGCTCCACATCCTCACCAGCATTTGCTGTTGACAGAGTTCCAGATTTTGGTCATCCTAATATATGTGTAGTGGTATGTAGCTCATTATTGTTTTAATCTGCATTTCCCTGATGACATAAGATATGGAGCATATTTTCAAATGCTTACTTGTCATATGTATATCTCCTTTGGTGAGGTGTCCATTAAGGTCTTTGGTCATTTTTTAATGAGGCTGTTTTTCTTATTGAGTTTTAAGAGTTCTTTGTATATTTTCAATAGCAGTCCTTTATCAGATGTGTCTTTTGGAAATATTGTCTACCAGTCTCTGCTAAATTTCTTGACATAGTCTTACACAGAGCTGAATTTTTTTTAATGTACTGAAGTCCAGTTTATCAATTATTCCTTTCATGGATCATGACTTTGGTTTCATATCTAAAAAGCCATAGACATATCCAAGGTCATCTAGGTATTCTGTTATCATCTAGAAGTTTTATAATTTTATGTTTTACACTTAGGTCTATGATCCATTTTGAGTTAATTATTGTTAAGCATGTGAAGTCAATGTCTGTATATATATATATATATATATATATATATATATATATATATATATATATGTGCATGTGGATGTCCAATTGTTCCAGCACCATTTGTTGAAAAGGCTATATTTGATTCATTGTACTGCCTTTGCCCCTTTGTCAAAAATCAGTGCACTGTATTTTGGTGGGTCTGTTTCTGAGCTCTCTATTCTATTCCATCAATCTGTTTGTCTATTCTTTCACCAATATCCCACTGTCTTATTTAAAAAGATTTTTATTAAAATATAGATAACATACAATATAATATTAGTTTCAGGTATGCACCATTGTTATTCAACATTTATATACCTAAAAAAGTGATCACCACGATAAGTCCAGAAACCATTTGACACCATACCACGCTATCACAATATTATTGAGTATATTCCCTAGTCTGTACATTACATCCCCATGACTTATTTGTTTTATGCCTGAAAATTTGAACCTCTTATACCCCTTCACCTTTCCCCCCTTTTAATTTTTAAATGACAGTTTACATTCAATATTCTTTTATATTAATTTCAGGTGTATAGCATAGGAGTTGGACATTTATATAATTTAGCAAGTGATTCCTGTGACTAGTTTAATACCCGCATTATACAGTTATTATCATATTATTTACTATATTTCCTATGCTTTACTTTACATCCCCATGACTATTTTGTAACTACCAATTTGTACTTCTCAATCCCCTCACTTTTTTCACTGTGCCGCCAACCCCCTTGCATCTGTCACCCAATAAATCTCGTACTCATCTGACACCATACATAGTTATTACGATACAGTAAGTCCCCGACTTACGAATGAGTTCCATTCAGGGAGAGCGTTCGCAAGTCGGATTCACTCGTAAGTCAGATAAAGTGAGTTTTATAAACCTTTGACACAAATATACAATGTAAAACCAATGGTTGAACAATTCATATTATAAGAATGAGTGACGTCTACCATCTTTTGGTTGTGATGACTGGCCATGACTACAGAGGAGGAGCTCTTGTGCAGGGGCTGACTCTATGGAGCAAGGTTCACTTTGGCAGAGCTCTGCTGCCTTTCCAGTCTGTCCTTTGTGTGTATCTACCTTGGAGGTGGCTGGGTGATGCTCCAACTCGGTCTGAAGCTGCCCACTGGTTGTGCCAGACCCAGGGCCTCCTGGGAGGGGCCCTGCCACTGGTCAAATTCAGCCAAAGCCTGTGCCCTGTCCTGAGCCACCTGGAATGAGCCATAAAGCAATCTGCAGATGGTCACCAACCATTCTGGGGTTGGAAGTACCTTGAGAGACCCAATTGTGAACCAAGGTTGGCTTTCACTAGTACCAGTCTTGGTGCTGCTCAGCAAGAGTTGTGGGACCTGCCAAAGCCAGATGTTGCTTGTTTGGGTTTCATAAACCTTTGAGAGATTTTAGGAAAGTCCTCAGCATGAGCCAAGGCAGGCCATTTGTATAGAAAAGCCACTGGAAGCGGCTTGTGTGTGCCTGAAAGTTGGGTGCGGTGAGGGTCTCAGGGAATCACTGGGGGAAGTGGGGGGCACACAAGTGGTGTTAGCCAGGTTGATGGAGACTTAGATATGGCACCAGCCTGCATCTGCATGCTGGGAGAGGGAAAGGCTGAACAAAGAAATAATTGCTTGCACCAGCTCCTCTGTCCATGAGAAAGCTTTTCCTGTAGCACTCATTGTGCTGCCAGACAACTCAGTTCCTCCCTGTATGACCCTGGTGCCTTTCAAGCTGCTGTCCCAGTGCTGGAGCTCAGAGTGAGTGAGTCCATCAGTGAGTAAGTCTGTAAGTGGGCTCAAGAGGAGCACCTGGGACTCCAGCCATCTTTGTCTTACTCAGCCACAATCTCCACTAGTTTTCACAGCCAGAAGTTGTGGGGACTTCTCTCCCTGGTACCGAAACCCTGGGCTGCAGAGCCTGGTATGGGGTTGGGACCTCTCATTTCTCAGGGGGAGACCTCCACACTTGAGATATTCCTCCCAAGTTTTAATGGTTACACACAGGTGTCACTCCACCCATTCCACATCTGTGCCCCTCCTACCAGTCTCGAGGTAGCTTCTTCGGTATGTCTTTAGTTGTAGGACTTTTGTTCAGCTAGACTTCAGGCAATTCTCAATGATGGCTGTTCTGCAGTTTAGTTGTAATTTTTATGAATCATGAGAGGAGGCAAACACAGCATTTACCTACTCTGCTATCTTGACTGGAAAAAATAACCCACTGTATTGATTACTCTTGCTTTATAGTAATTTATGAAGTCAGGTAATGTCAGTCTTCTGACTTAGTTCTTCACCTGCTATATTGTATTGGGTCTTTTGCCTCTCTATATAAATTTTAGAATTAGTTTGTCAATATCCATATATCTTGGTGGGATTTTGTTTGGGATTGCACTGAATCTGTAGATTAAGTTGGAAAGAACTGACATCTTGACAATACTGAGTCTTTCTATTCATAAACATGGAATATCTCTCCATTTATTTAGTTCTTTGATTTGTTTATTAGAGTTTTGTAGTGGTCTTTATATCTATCTTATACATATTTTGTTAGATTTATACCTAAGTATTGCAGTTTTTTGGAGTGCTAATGTAAATGGTATTGTTTTTTCTTAAATTTCAAATTCCACTTGTTCATTGCTGGTATATAGAAAAGCAGTTTACTTTTGTATATTAACCTTGTATCCTGCAGACTTGCCATACAGTCATGTACTATTTGGTTGTCGGAAAAGTCATGACACATTTTTGCAACGAAAAATATAGAAAAAATATGCCATGACTTTTCTGACAACCCAATACATGAAAATGTTTTGGTCAACAAAGGACAACATATACTAATGTGGTCCCATAAGATTATAATGGAGCTGAAAACTTCCTATCACCTAGTGACATCATAGCCAGCATAATGTCATAGCACAACACATTAAAATTGCATGCAATATTCAGTACAATAATATGCTGCACAGGCTTTTGTAGCCTAGGAGCAATAGGTTATCCCATATAACCTAGGTGTGCAGTAGGCTATACCATCTAAGTTTGTGTAAGTGCTCTCTATGATATTCACACAGTGATGAACTAGCCTAATGATGCATTTCTCAGAACATATCCCTGTTGTTAAGCAACACATTACTACAATCACTCATTAGTCCCAAGAGTATTTTTTTTTATTCTTTCAGGTTTTCTGCATAAATGATCATGTCATCTGTGAACAAAGACAGTTTTTTTTATTCCTTCCCAATCTGTATAACTTTCATTTCCCTTTTTTTGCCTCATTGCATTAGCAAGCACTTCCACTATGATGTTGAAAAAGACTGGTGAGAGGGGGACATCCTTGCCTTATACCTGATCTTAGTGGGAAAGTGCTTCAGTAGATTTTCAAATTAAACAGTTCTCAAGGGTTAAACTATATAGCCATTGGACTCTATGCTTTGGAGGGTAGTTGAGTAATTCTCACAGTTTGTCTTCAGTAGAGTTCACAGCAAAACATGAAATGTCAATGCTGAGTCAGGGAAATTAATGTCAGTATAAGTGGTTTAATTTAAGAAATATTCTGAAATTCACAAAACAATAACTAACATGTATTTGACATCTAGTATGTAACAGGTATCATACAAAGTGATTTAGACACATTCAGGTAGGTTAATTAAAAAGGGTTCTTAGCAAAACAAATAATTATCTTAAACTATATTAGCATATTAACAATTAGAAACATCAATAATATTGTCCTAGATTTATATCTTCCCTTTCTTCTAACTAAGTACTCTTCCAGAGATTACTCCCAATGCCTTAGGCAACTTACAGATTATAATTAATCATATTCTTCCTCACAGCATTCTTATATTAACTTGATTTTGACAGAGAGGAACCCAGATTTCTTAAAAAATGCAGTTTTTTGGAGTGGAATTAGGTGAGAACCAAGAAATAAAATGACATATATAGAGAGAGATAATTTTTGACAAAGAAGCCAAACACATATGATGGAGAAAAGAAAGACTCTTCAATTAATGGTGCTTGGAAAATTGAAAAGCTACATGCAGAAGAATGAAGCTAGATTGCAATCTGTCACCATATACCAAAACTAATTCAAAATGGATCAACATAAGACCTGAAACAACAAATTGCATAGATGAAACCATAAGTACTAAACATATGGACCTTGAGTTCAGAGTGGATTTTATGAATTAGACCTCAAAGATAAAGTAAAAGCAAAAATAATTGAATGGGACTATATCAAACTAAAAAGTTTCTGCACAGCAAAAGAAACCATCAACAAAATGAAGAGGAAACTGACTGAATGGGAGAATATATTTGCAAACAACACCTCCAATAAGGGACTAATATCCAAAATATATAAAAAACACATACAACTCAACAACAAAAAAATAAACAATCCGATTAAAAAATGGCATTTCTGGTCAAGAAGGTGGAGTAGGTAAATGCTGTGCTCACCTCCTCTCAGGACCACATCAATTACAACTAAACTACAGAACAACTATTATTGAGAATCACCTGAAGTCTAGCTCAGGCATCAGCAAACTTTTGAGACGGAAGAGCAGCCAGGGGTCAGCAAACTGCAGCTCATGAACTGTGGCTCTGAAGTTAAATTGGAAATGAAAATCACACTATCATAGTTTCATTTATAAAATTTTTACAGGATATTATTCACATAATAGTGATTATGTAAAAATATATTTATGGCTCTCGAATAACTTTTAAATTGTTGTGAGGGACAGGGTTGTCTCTTCCAGGGGTCAGCAAACTTTTGGGAAGGAATGTACCCAAAGAGCCGCATGTGGCTCGCGAGCCGCAGTTTGCCAACCCCTGTTCTAGCTGAACTGAAGTTCCAAAACCATGGACATACAAAAGAAGCCACCTTGAGACTGAGACATGGAACAGGCTGGTCTCACACCTGTGTGTAAACTTTAAAAGTTGGGAGGAATACCTGGACTGCAGAGGTCCCCCCTGAGGAGCAAGGGATCCCAGCCCCATACCAGGTTCTGCAGCCCAGGGTTTCAATGCCAGAGAGAGAAGTCCCCATAACTTCTGACTGTGAAAACCAGCAGAGGTTGTGGCTGAGTGAGATGAGGGCGACTGCACTCCCAGACACGCCTCTTAAAGGGCCCATGGATGGACTTTTTCACTGATGGACTCACTCACTCTGAGCTCCAGTGTTGGGGCAGCAGCTTGAAAGGTGCCAGGGACATACAGGGAGGAACAGAATTGTCTAGCTTCAAGGTGGAGGCTAGATGGGGCAGTTTTCTCCCAGGTGGAGAAGCTGGCTGAAGCCATTGTTTTCTTGTTGAGCCCTACCCCTGCTTGGATACAGAGGCAGGAAGATGCCATATCTGAGTCTCCGTCAAACTGGCTATCGCCTTTAGTCTGTCCTTCCCTAGTGATTCCCTGAAACTATGCCCCTCCCAACTTTCAGGCACACCCAAGCTGCTTCCTGTGGCTTTTCTGTATATACAGCCTGACTTGGCTCATGCTACAGACTTTCCTAAAATCTCTCAAAGATTCACAAAACCCAAACAAGCAGCATCTGGCTTTGGTGTGTCCTGTACCTCTGGCTGAGCAGCCCTAAGCCCAGCATTAGCAGGAGTTGGTCTTGCTTTGTGACATGGCCTCTCAAGGGACCTCCAAGCACAGTGCAGGAGACAGTCACCTCTGCATTGCTTTGTGCCTCATGCCAGGTGGCTCTGAGCAGGGCACAGACTGCAGCTGAACATAGCCTGCAGCATGTTCCCTCCCAAGAGGCCCCGGGGCTGGCAGGCCCAGTAGCCAGCTTTGGAATGGGCAAGAGCATCACCTGGCCACCTACAAGGATGACACACCCAAGGGCAGACTGGGCAGGCACCAGGGTCCTGATAAAGCAAACCCTGCTCTGTAGGTTCAGCCCCTTCATAACAGCTCCTCCACTGTAGTCACAGCCGGTCCTCCCAACAAATCAGCCTGAGGTTCAATCCCTGTCATTGACATGCAAACAGCAATCAAGTCACAATTAAAGAGGAAGGCACATACAACCCACACAAGGGACTCACCTGAAACACCCAGCTCTAGTGAACATGGGGACTGCACCACTGGGTCCTACAGGACACCTACCACATAAGGCAACATACTAATACTGGGAGGCATAGCAGCCCTACATAGAAACAAAAACAAGGAGGCAGCCATAATGGTAAGACAAAGAAATATTTACCAAATAAAAGAACAGAACAAAGCTCTAGAAAAAGAACTAAAAAAAATGGAGACAAGCAATCTGCCAGATGCAGGGTTCCAAACACTGGTTATAAGGATGCTCAGTGATCTCAGGGAGAACTTCAACAAAGAGTAAGACACATAAAAATTGAGATAGAAAGCATAAAAAAGAAGCAGTCAGAAATAAAGACTAAAATAACTGAAATGAAGACTACATTAGAGCAGCAGTTCTCAACCTTCCTAATGCCATGACCCCTTAATACAGTTCCTCATGTTGTGGTGTCCCCCAGCCATAAAATTATTTTCGTTGCTACTCTATAACTATAATTTTGTTACTGTTATGAATCGTAATGTAAATATCTTTTTGTTTTCCGATGGTCTTAGGCGACCCCTGTGAAAGGGTCATTCGACCCCCAAAGGGGTCGCGACCCACAGGTTGAGAACCACTGCATTAGAGGGAATCAACAGAATATTAGATGAAGCGGAGGACTGTATCAGCGATTTAGAAGATAAGGTAGCAGAAAACACCCAGTCAGAACAGCAAAAAGAAAAGAATCCAAAAAACTGAGGAGAGTTCAAGGGGCCTCTGGAACAACATCAAGCATACCAACAATCACATCATAGGAGCACCAGAAGGAGAAGAGGGAGAGCAAGGAATTGAAAACCTATTTGAAGAAATGACTCACAACTTCCTAACCTGCAAAGGAAATAGATATAAAAGCCCAGGAAGTGCGGAGAGTCCCAAACAAGATGAACCCAAAGCCCACACCAAGACACATCATAATTAAAATGTCAATTGTTAAAGACAAAGAGACGCTCTTAAAAGCAGCAAGTGAAAAGCAGTTAGTTACCTGCAAGGGAGCCCCCATAAGACTGTCAGCTGATTTCTCAACAGAAGCTTTGCAGGCCAGAAGGGATTGGCACAAAATATTCAAAGTGATGAAAAGCAAGGACATACAACCAAGATAACTTGACCCAGCAAAGCTCTCATTCAGAATTGAAGGACAGTTAAAGAGCTTCCCAGACAAGAAAAAGCTAAAGAGGTTCATCACCACCAAACTAGTACTACATGGAATGTTAGAGGGACTTCTTTAAGACAAAAACACATAAAAATATGAATAATAAAATGGCAATAACTACATATCTATCAACAATTACTTTCAATGCAAATGGATTAAATGATCCAATCAAAAGATAGGGTGGCTGAATGGATAAGAAAGCATGACTGATACATACGCTGCCTACAAAAGACTCACTTCAGATAAAAAGACAAACACAGACTGAACATAAAAGGGATAGGAACATGGTATTTGATGAAAATAGAAATGAGAAAAAAAGCTGGAATAGCAATACTTATACCAGACAAAAAATAGACTTTAAAACAAAGTCTAGACTTTAAAACAAGAGACAAAGACGAACCCAGTGATCCCACTTCTGGGTAATTATCTGAAGAAACCCAGAATGCTATTTTGAGCTGATATGTGCATCAATATGTTCAGTAAAGCAATGTTTACAATGGCCAAGATGGGAAGGCAGCCTGGGTGTTAGTCAATGGATGAATGGATAAAGAGGAGGTGGTACATATATACAATGGAATATTGCTCGGCCATGGAAGGGAATGCATTCTCGCCATCTGTGGCAGCATGGATGGACCTGAAGGGTATTGTGTTGAGTGAAGTATGTCAGACAGAGAAAGACAGATGCAATGTGATTTCACTTATATGTGGAATCTAAAGAACAAAATGAACAAATAAACAAAATAGAAACAGACTCATAGAAACAGAGAACATTTTGATGGTTGCAGACAGGAGGGAGGTTGGGAATGGGTGAAAAAGGCGAAGGGCTTAAGAAGTACATATTGGTAGTCCCAAAATAATCACAGGGATGTAAAGTAAAGCATAGGGAATATAGTCAATGATATGGTAATAACTATATATAGTGCCAGGTGGGTACTAGACTAGTCAGGGGGATCACTTCTTAAATTATGTGAATGTCTAACCACTATGCTGTGCACCTGAAATTAATATAAAATAATATTGAATGTGAACTGTAACCTAAAAGTTAAAAAGGTGGGGAAAGGTGAAGAGCAACAAGTGGTTCAAATTTCCAGGTATAAAACAAATAAGTCATGGGGATGTAATGCACAGCATTGGGAATATAATCAATAATATTGTGATACCATAGTATGGTGTCAGATGGTTGCTGGACTTATGGTAATCACTTCTTTAGGTGTATAAATGTTGAATAACTATTGTGTACACCTGAAACTAATATAATATTGTACGTTAGTTATAGTTCAATAAAAATATTTTTAAAAAATAGGCAGAGGACCTGAACGGACTCTTCTCCCAAGAAGACATACAAAAGGCCAACAAATATACAGAGGGTGCCAAAAATGTATACACATATTAAGAAAGGGAAAACTGCATTAAAATTGTAATACTCAATATATACCGATAACAAAAGATGAATACAGGTCATGTGTATACATTTTTTTTTGGCACCGCTGGTATGACAAAAAAAATGCTCAATTTCACTAGCTATTAGGAAAATGTGAATCAAAACCACAATGAGAGACCACCTTGCACTTCTTACAATGGCTATTATCAACAAGACAGATAATATCAAGTGTTGGAGAGGCTGTGGAGAAAAAGGAATCCCCATACACTGTTGGTGGGAATGTAAATTGGTACAGCCTCTATGGATAAGAGTTCCTCAAAAATTTAAGAATAGAAGTACCATACAATCCAGCAATCCCTCTTCCGGGCATCTACCCAGAAATCTAAAAACATTTATCCATAAAGATATATGTACCCCTATGTTCACTGCAGCAGCATTATCCATGGAGGCCAAGACATGGAAACAACCAAAGTGTCCTTCAATAGGTAATTGCATAAAGATGTGGTATATATATGCAATGGAATATTACTCTGCCATAAGAAAAGATGAAATACTGCCATTTGCGACAACATGGATGCATCTTGAGATTATTATGCTAAACGAAATAAGCCAGGCAAAAAAGGTCTTCACTCACATGTGGTATATAAAACTGAAAGCAACAAACAAACAAGGCAAAGAAAGAAAGAAAGAAAAACTCATAGACACAGACAGCAGTTTAGTGGTTACCAGAGGGTAAGGGGGGAGGGGTGGTAGTAGAAGGAAAAGGGGGTCAAATATATGGGTGATGTAAGGAGAACTGACTCTGGGTGGGGAACACACAACGGGATATATAGATGACGTATTGCAGAATTGTACACTTGAAATCTATGTAATTTTACTAACCATTGTCACCCCAAGAAATTTAATAAAAAAATATATGGTGATGGAAGGAGAACTGACTCTAGGTGGTAAACACATAATGCAATATATAGGTGATGTATTATAGAACTGTGCACTTGAAACCTATGTAGTTTTGTTGAACATTGTCACCCCAATAAATTTGATTAAAAAAATAAAAATAAAAGATAAAAGAAAATAATAACCTAAAAAGAAAAAAACAATTAGGTGACTTCCTCCCCCCCATTCCTTCACACAACATATATTCTTCAGGTATTTACTGTGTGCCAGTCCAGATTAGCTGTCAGTGTGATGATTGTTATGATAGTGTTATATACAAGGCATTTGATTTAGCACCAAATGTTTTCTTCCACTCTGGCTTATATACATGGCATGTTACCAAACATAAGAAACAGTTTAGCTCAATTTGGAATATTCTGCTGAACAGGTCTGAACAGGGACATCTTTAGATAGAGCTTCATGAGCAGTGTTTGGAGAAGAGGTATTATAGTCAAGTGAATATGGAGAAATCAGCTAAAGGAAAGGTAAGTGAGGAGTCAACACAGGCTTTCTTCCAATAAATTTAGTCATTTCAACCTTTCTCACATATTCTCTAGGAGGACTGTTTTTTATCCCTTTCACCTTGATAGTCTCTCCAGCTTTTCTACTTCTATGTTTTACATGAAGATCAACATGCTGAATGCTTGAGTGTATCTAATAAAGTCCTTATTAATGCAGAATATAGGGTAGAAGAAGTATGCTCTGGCTTTTGTACATCATAACTCTATTCACAAACCCTAGGCCTTTAAACAATGGCCCTATCTTGTTTCCATTTATTCAAGGTGTGATTCAGAGTGATTTCACCAGCCATCCCTCAGCAGGTATTCATGTGGTTTGGATTTGGGGAGAACATGGATTGCCCAGCACTGTTCCTGTTGAGCATCAAACATTAGCCTTTTTCAGAAAGACAATTTTTCTAATTGGTCAAGGTCATCTTGGATTCTGCTGATGCCTTGCAAAGAATTTTCAGTTTTTCTTTCTTCTGCCTTCCAGCCCCATTTCCCAATGTGGTGTATTATTCAAATTTAGTAGGAATTCTCTTATTTCTCACTTCAGACTTTTTAGGAAAAAAAATTAAAAGTTCTGGGACAAACCTATATGATCTCTGGAATATGTCATCCCTGGTTCCTCCCAAAGCATTTTTTAGTGCCCTTGGAATAAGACTCATATAATAGTACATCCCAGGCCTGATATCCCTAACTCATTAATAGGAATGCCTTACAGATCCACAAAGCTTTAGTGAAGTCCAGATGTGTCCTACACTGATTGCTCTCCTTTTTATTCAAGACCTGCAATTCTGTGGCAGAAGGAAATTAAATTAGTTTAACATGAATTGCTCATCATGAAGACAGTGCCTTGGAATCTTTTGTTAGCAAGTGGCTTGCTTGTTTTTCTTCTATTATCTTCATATCCATTAACATGAAAATGGCTTAGTATAAGGAGTAATTTTCTGTTAGAGCTATCCAGAGATGGAGTGGCTGCCTTGAGGAGGTGGTAAAGATGCCATCACTGGAAGTGCTCAAACAGAACACTAAGAGGAGATTCCTGTATTGGTTTGGACATTGAGCTGGGTGACTTTCAGGTTTACTCTCAATGCTAATTGGCTGTGATTCTGCAATTGTTTTGTACTTTCCAGTAATACATTTTCCTTCATTTTAAAATATCATTTTTTCAATTGTTTCTTTTCAAAAACATTCTCAGGCTTCTACAAAACGGTGACTAATTTTTCTGTTTTTTTCCCTACATTCCACGCCACAACAAATACACTATAAGGTTGCAAATGAGTAGAAGTTACTCACTGACTACAAATTTAGACATTTATAACTGTAATTGAAAATTTTTTCAATTAAAAAAATTTTGGACATTTAGCTTGGGAGTAAAGTGAACAAAAGGAAGCAATGCTTTTCCTTCTTTTATGTAATATTTACAAATTGGATAAATTAAAGTGGTGCAAGATGACCTATAATTACAGTTCTAGGGACTCACAAAGGCAGCATAAATGACTCAGTGAGATCTCTGAGTTTCCACGTAGTTCCTTCTTAGAAGGGCACAGGACACTTGCTCACCCCAAGCCCTTTCTAGCACTGAGAAATAACAAGTCACAAGCCTAATAAAATACAAGCCAAATTTGATCAAGTTATATTCTTCTCAGAGCTCAAGATAAATTAGGTCTGTACTTTCTTTCATCCCTACGACAGCCTTAGGAAAATCATAGCTCCCCATGATACACTGACACAGCTGAACCCCCCAACTTAATTAATATAGAATGAGTCGCTAAGGCTTCTAAATAAATGAAAACCTCACTAGATTTGTGAAGCTACTCAATGGAATCATTGTTAATTTCCTGTTCTTCATGCACTGGAATACATTTAGAATTGATTATTTGGATATGAATGGGACAAAAGTGAAAAATATCAGTGTTGCCCTGGAGCTAGCCTTTGTTCAATGCCTATGACTTATGACAGGAAAAAAATAATTTGTCAAGGGAGACCCAGATTGAGAGACTATATTCCTATCATGCAAGATGGGAAGAGCAAGACTGTGTGTGTTCAGAATTCATCTTTACCTAAATAACCTTCCATCTAATATAACCTTCACTTCACTGGAGAAAACAAGACTTATGGACTTTAGGCCAAGTCTCAAGGTGAGTCTTGTGCTAGAATGAGCTGAGCATTTGAGGGATAACTTTAAGTGTAATGGTGATTAAATGTTCTCTCCCCAAAATATATTTGGATCTCAATGCTCTTGTCTAGGAGAGCCTCAAATGCACTTAAATATAATGGTGGGTTTGTATATTATAATATTTTACCCAAATGACATCATGTGCTTATCTGTATTATTCACAAAGAATGAAAAGAATGTTGACATGATACATCAGAGGTCTACCACCCAGTGAAGTCTGCCTAGCTGCCTGAAATCTTGACATCTTGCCTTACTTTCTATGGAGGAGTGAGAGGACAAGAAAATGCTAAAAGGAGCAACAGAAAACAACATGCAGAGTGACAGCTCTACCCTTACAGGTCTTACTTTAGAGGGAAAAAAGGAGTTTGGGGAGAAAACTAGAAATTTTATTTTCATTGATCAGTTAAAAGGTTTCTGACTATTTGCCAGCACATATTATATTTCTGTCTTGGTTTGAATTCCCCTCACCAATGCAGATCCTGAAGTATGGATTCCAGTGCAAGTAGTACGTTGAGAAGTCATCCCAGTAAGCACTGATAGGGAAGCAGGCATGTGCTACAGCAAAGGAAGGGGTCAATAAAGGTTGTGCTATCGAGCCAGTTACCACTGTGGACAACTGAAGCTCAGTCCTTCTGGGGAGCTCTGAAAAGTATAGAATACACCAGTGTTATCCCAATTGAGGAACAAGTAATCTGCAGTATATATCTACTGACTCCACATTTGTCATTAGTTTATGGCTGTTTCCCAGGACTTTAACTCTGTAGCACTTCTGCTTGCACTGCCAGCAGGCTGAGCCTCATCCCTTGGCAAGAAAGAACAAATATTTAACTTATAGTGATGAACGCTGAGTAGACCTGGATGGGGCACTGACATTGATTCTGTCATAAAACTCATCTTGGGATTTGATCTAAAGTCTATAAACCTGTTGCTTTCATAATTTGATGGTGAGCTATTTAGGTAAAGAGACTGAGTAACTTTTATGATGTTGATATTAGTAAAGAATAAAACATGTGCTCTAATTAATTAACTGGTGTGTTTACATATATTGTATGCATTGCACAATCACTCATTCAACATTTAATATTCAGGTAATCTGTATCAGAACCTGTCCTAGACCTCAGATCTAACAATTCTTTGGTCAACAGCAAGGTAAAAAACCCTTACGCAATTATCCTAGAACATGACATTCTTCCTAGACAGTGACTACCACCTCAAGGCTATTCTCCCATCTAAGACACTAATCATAGACCAACTTTTATACCTTAATCTAGCCCACTCCCAGTTTAACCCACTTATCCCTCTTTCTTGCCCTCAAGATATTACCTACCTTCACTTTTCTTCCACCAAAGAAAAACATCATTGATACAGCCCTTGGGGACCTCTCAAATTGTTCTCTTCTGTGGCTTCTGTCTTGGCTCTGTGACTGTGTGACCATGAAAAAGTTATTTAATCTCTCTGTGACACAGTTTCTTTAACTATAAAATGGGGATAAAAATAATACCTACAAGGATAATAAGAGACTACTTTGAACAATTATATGCCAACAAAAACAAACTAAATAATCTAGAAGAAATGGATAAATTCACAGAAACATACAGCTCGCCAAGACTGAATCAGGAAGAAAATAGAAAATAGAAAAAGACCAACAATAGATAAAGAGATTGAATGAGTATTCTAAAATATACAAAGAAAATCCCAGCACTAGATGGTTTCACTGGTGAATTATACCAAATATTTAAAGAAAAATTAACCCCAATCCTTCTCAAATTCTTCAAAAAAATTGAACAGAAGATAATATTCCCAAACTCATTTTATAGGGACAGCGTTACCTTGATACCAAAGCCAGATAAACCAAACTACAGACCAATTTCCCTGATGAACATAAATGCAAAAATTCTCAACAAAATATCAGCAAACCACATTCAATTACACATTAAAAGGATCATACACCATTATCAAGTGGAATTCATCCCTGGGATACAAGGATGGTTCAACATATACAAATCAATAAATACAATACACCACATCAATAGAATGAAAGATAAAAATCATATGATCATCTCAATAGATGCCAAAAAAACATTTGACAAAGTACTATATTCTTTCATAATAAAAACAATCTCAACAAATTGGGTATAGAAGGAATATACCTTAACACAATGAAGGCCATATATGGCAAACCCATTGCTAACATCATACTCAATGGTAAAAGGTTGAAAGCTTTTCCTCCAAGATCAGGAACAAGACAAATGTACCCACTTTCACTGCTCTTATTCAACATAGCACTAGACATCCTAGCCACAGCAATCAGGCAAAAGAAAAAAAAAAGGCATCCAAACCAGAAAGGAAGAAGTAAAATTGTTTTATTTGCAGATTATATATATATATATATATATATATATATATATATCCCCTAAGGACTTTACCAAAAAACAGTTAAAACTATTCAATGAATTTAGTAAAGTTACAGGACATAAAATCGAAATACAGAAATCAGTTACATTCTATACACAAAGAGCAAAATATCTGAAAAAGAAATAAAAAAAACCAATCCCATTCACAATAGCAACAAAAACAATAAAATTTTTAGGAACAAATTTAACCAAGGAGGTGAAAGATCTTTACACTGAAAACTATAAGATTCTGATGAAGGAAATTGAAGACAAAAAAAATGAAAACAAATGGAAAGACCTCCAATGTTTACATATTGGAAGAACAAATATTGTTAAAATGTCCATAGTACCCCAAACCATTCACTGCAATCACTATCAAAATTCCAATGGCATTTTTTTTCACAGAAAGAGAAAAATAATTTTCAAAACCTGTATGTTGGGTGGGAGGGCAGTGGATGGGGGGGAGGGGGTTGTTATTGTTACTTTGTGAGGGGTGAAAAGGATAACTATTGCATTGTTCTGTACACCTGAAACTAATAATAAAAAATAAAATAAAATAAATAAAAACAAACTAAAATACTTTTACTTTGAACCACAAAAGACCCTGAATAGCTAAAGCAGTCTTGAGAAATTACAAAGCATCAAACTTCCTGATTTCAAACTATATTACAAAATTATAGTAATCAAAACAGTATGGTACTGGCACAAAAATAGACATATAAAGGGAACAGAATCAAGAGCCCAGAAATAATCCTTCCAATATATAGTCACCTAACATTTTACAAGGGAGCCAAGAATACTCAATGGGGAAAGGACAGTCTCTTCAACAAATGGTGCTGGGAAAAGTGGATAACCATGTGTAGAAAAAATCAAATTGGACTCTTATTTCATACTACTCACAAAAATTAACTTGAAATGGATTAAAGACTTAAATGTAAAACCTGAAAGTGTAAGACTCCTTGAAGAAAACATAGGGGTAAAACTCCCTGACATAGGTTTTGGCAATGATTTTTGGACATGAAAAGCATAAGCAACAAAGGTAAAAATAAATAAGTTGGGACTACGTCAAACTAAAAAGGTTCTGCACAGCAAAGGAAACAATCAGCAAGATGAAAAGGGAACTTATGGAATGGGAGAAAATATTTGCAAACTATAGATCGGATAAGAGGTTATATCCAAAATATATAAAGAATTCATACAGCTCTATAACAACAAAATCTGATTTTTAAAAATGGATAGAGGAACTAAATAGACATTTTTCCAAAGGAGACATACAAATTGCCAAGAAGTAGATGAAAAGGTGCTCAACATCACTAATCATCAGGAAAATGCCAATCAAAGCAACAAATAAATATCACCTCACACCTGTTAGAATGACAAACATCGAAAAGGTGAGACATAACAAATGTTGGTGATGATGTGGAGAAAAGGGAACCCTTGTGCACTGTTGGTAGAATGTAAATCAGTACAGCCACTATGGAAACAGTATGGATGTTCCTCAAAATATTAAAAATAGACCTACCATACGATCCAGAAATTCCACTTCTTGGTATTTATCCAAAGGAAATTAAAACAAGATAGTGAAAAGATATAGGTACCCCCCATATTTATTGCAGCATTATTCATAATAGCCAAGATATAGAAATAACCTAAGTGCCCATCAATGAACAAATGGATAAAGAAGATGTGATACACATATACACATGCGCGCACGTGCCGTAGAATATGAATCAACATGAGAAAGTAGAAAACCATGTCATTTGTGACAGCACAATGGTCATTGAGGATGTTATGCTGTTTAGTAAGTCAGACAGAGAAAGACAAATACTGTAAGGATATCATTTATATGTGGAATCTAACAAATGCTGAACTCATAGAAAAAGAGTAGAAGGATGGTTACTATGGGCTGGGGGTTGGGGAAAACGAAAAGAGGTTCATCAAAGGAAACTTCCAGCTATAAGATGAACAAACTCTGTGACTCTAATACACATCACTGTTATTATAGACAACAATACTGTACTATTGTAAGAGTACATACTTGAAAGCTGTCAAGAGGGTAGATTTTAAATGTACTTGCCGCGCCACATAAAAGAAATGGTAATTACGTGACATGGAGGTGTTAGCTCACACTATGGTGATAATCATACTGCAATGTATATATGTAGGAAATCAAGAAGTTGTACACGTTAAAGTTATACAATATTATATGTCAATTATATCTCAATAAATTTGGAAAAAATAAAGTTAAGGGAAGACTTGGAAAACAATAAAACCTACATCATAGAGTTGTAAGGTAAGGCTTAAATGAGTTAATACATACGAAGTACTTAGTGTAACCCTTGGCACACACTAAGTGCTAGCCATTGTTACTACTTTAGAATAGGCTATGGCACTTGACCATCAGGGAATAAAAGATAGTCATTGAGATTGGCCCGTTCACAGAATGGAAGCCTGTGTAAACATGTGTGTGATTCACACATGGGTATGTCCATGCAAAGGTATTCTATGACTAAGGCAGTCATGAATTAGTCCTGCAGAACTGCAAGGGAGAACAGAATTAAGACAAAACGCTACCATGAAAAGAGATTGAATTTCGTGTGAAAAGGTTCAAATTTGAGTGCCTTTTCTTCTGCCTACTAGTTGTGCAGTCTTGTGAAACTCAACTTTACTGAGTCTTAATTTATCCAAGTAAAAAAGGGGTACTATAAGTCCTATGTTACAACCTTCTTCTGAAGACCATAATAGAAATTCCAAAAAAAAAGTGCTTGACAAATTAGTAAGTACTATACAAATAAAATGCCTTTTCTTTTTCATTTGTTTTCTCAGTTGTTGCTCTTGTAGCTGCTCTTTTACAAATATGCATGTCCTCATCCTGCTCAATTATAAAATGTGCTTTTGCCTTGGAGCTTTATAGCAACATCTGCTTAGATCTAGAAAGTAGGGGATCTGGACCTGGTGTGGTCAGAACTGATTGAAACTTGGTGCCAGTGTCGTAACAATCACGCTCGCACTTAAACTTGGGTGGTTGTGAATATAGGTATGGTCACTAATCAACCAGGTGGCTCTGTTGCCCAGAACATGGGCAATTAAGTAAAAGGGCCATTTTCATCCAGAGGGTTTGCTATTTCATAGCCAATTACTCAGGCAGCTTCACCGCACTTTGAACTTTGTGGGAAGTAAGGGCAGCATATGCATCTGCAGCTTCAATAGCTTCCCTGTAGCTCCAGCCATCAAGCCTATTCATCTCTTTCTAAAGGAGCGTCAACATCCACCTGCCTTCCAGTATTTAACTCCTTCATTTAGAAAGAAGCAGCAGGAAACTTGAACCAAGAGCTATTTTTATCTTTATAATGGCAAAAGCAATTTTAACACTATATCCACGTAGTAATCTGCATTTCTGCAATCTGCTATATTTTAAAATATCGAAATCAAGAATGAATGCCTTCTTCTCAGACATTCACATGACTCCGTCATGCAATTTTTTTCCTAATTAGCATAGTGCTCGATTAAGAGTGAAACATTTAATGTTCTTATGTCCCTGGAACAAATGGAAATTTTACTGAAGACCAGTTAGTTGTACTTAGCTTTACCAAAGAACATGCAGCTTTATGGCGCGAGTTTATTTGAAAAGAGACTTTATTATTAAAATGCATCAATTAGGCCTATAACATTAAAAAAGTCCTGAGGTGGAGGTTTATTCATATACGTGTACATGCACATCCAAAGACACACAGTGACACACACACCAGGCTGCCAGCTAGTGGTCCATTGCTCGGTCCCCAGCTCACCTCCTGAGGGGGTATGATCATGAAAGGGAAGAAGGGAGGGAGGGATATAGAATAAGGGTGTAAACGACATCTTTTGTTCTCTATTCCTATTGGTGGAATGGGAACTCTGACCATCCCCGCACTTTTGTCACTTCTCAGTTGCTTTATACTGCTTCCCAGAATCCTTCCTTTATACTCAAGCAAAGAGAACCCTACCTCTATTCTCAGAGTAGCCTTCCAGGGCCCTTATAGGACTAGAGATGGCTTTCAAAATAGACAGGCCAACTTGCAGGATATAGGGAGAGTAACATCTCCACAGAGCCTAGTTTCAGGCATCTCCTTGATACCTCTCATGCCTACTCCCCATAACACTGGTGATCTACACAATAACTTCTCTTAACTTTACTATGTATGCAAGTTATCAGAGGATCTTATTGAAAGCCCGCTCTGATTCAGTAGGACTGGGCTGAAGGCCTGTGAGTCTGTACTTTTGTTGGGCACCCTCTTGATAAAAATGCTGCTAATCCACAGACAATACTTTTAAGACTGCGAGTCTATCCACAATTTAACAATCCTAATCTGTTTTACCTCTCCATATGTGTTATCAAGTCTCTGAGGCCAAGGATCCTATCTTATATTTCTTGTATAGATCTTAATAATATTGAGCTTATAATTGGGGCCAATTAAATAATTCTGTATTAACTGATTGATTGTTGTAATAAGGGCTTTGATGTCAGACAACTTGGGCTGAAATCCCAGTGCTGCTCCTTATAAGCTATGAAACTTTGGGCAAGTTATTTACCCTCACTGAACCTCAATTTCCTCATCTGTAAAATAATAGGGTAACTGTAAAGTTTACAAGAACTAATTCTGTGAAGCATCTTGCACAGTGCTTGACACATAATAGGCACCCAATAAATACTCCTTCTGTGTTGCCTTGGATTTCTCAGAGAAATAATTTTGGATGATCAAGTTATTTTATAAATGTCTGCTAAAATTGTTAAGGGAGAAAAACACTTTAAAAAATATGTATGCTTCTGAAAATGCCTGTTTGAATGCTTTTACTTACTCCCTACTATGTTTGGGGATTTTCTTTAACTCATTTATGTTTTCTCATTCTTGCATTTCACAAGGCAATTTCAGTGTAGTGAAAAGATCCTTGAACTTTCTAATTACAAAAGCTAGGTTCCTAGTTCTGTTGTTACTACCCAGGAGACATTGAGTAGGAATCTTAACCTCTCCAACCTTCAGCTCTCTTGTTTGTGAAAGAGAATTGATGATAACATCCACCTTGCCGATTGCTGTTTGTGAACACTCTTCATAAACTATAAAGCATTGTGTACATGTAAAGGGTTACCTGGTTCTAGATGCTGCTATTTATCTATAGATATATATCTACTTTCTTTTTCTCTGTTTTCTATCCTAGAATCTTGTGTTTATAAGTGTCTTGGTATTTATCCTCATATCCATTTGGAAGATCAAGTTTCTTATAAGCATTTACAAGGCCTTTTGCCACTCTACTTTTATCTTCATTGTAAAAAGGGGAAGGGAAATGTAAACACAATTTGGCAAAATCATCCAGCAAATTCTAGACAAGTTTGTAAAGAAAAAAGTATTTTTTAGTTAAAACAAAGACACATGAAAACATCTTCCTCCAAGACAAAAGGGAGCTGTTCTTTTTAAAATTACATTAAATTGTAAAATACTATCTGAAAAACAAATGCCAGAGAATACTAGTTTCATACTTGGATATAAAAAATTATTTTCATGGAGCCCCAATCATAGCAACTCAGATTTTAGGTCAAAATTTATTACCACACAAGTCTACCATCCACTGTTTTAATGTCCTTTTCAATGTAACCAAATGCCATTATCACAAAAAGGAGCTGAGTAGGTTCCTGGGACTTATAATACGATCTGACCAGCACATTAACCAGAATCATCCTTCTTAAAGGTCCAAGGCAATGGCCAATTATTCAATCCTAGTTCGGGTACTGGTACCATGCTCACTGCTTTTTAAAGAAAATTCAGCTCAAAAGTAGCTCGTGAAAGAGTGTAGTCCAAGATTATTTTTCTCTGTATGCTCACATTTTTGTAGTTTTCTTATTAGCTGTACTTTTAGGCTGAAATAATAACAATAACATTCTATATTTGTACAATTGGCAACATTTTCTTAGTCCCTCAAAATCAGTAGTCAATGATTTACCTCTGATTTGAAGTTGAAAAAGTTGTAAGTACCAGAGTAGCTGTTTTAATGTAATTTATAGATTGCAACAATGTGATCTTCTGCAGGGCTTCCAAATGGTCCCAGGTTCTTCATAGTATGTTATGACAGAGGATGGGAAGGTTAACGTAGCCCTGAGCAAGACTGTAAACGGGTATTATTGTCTGTCCCATATGAATGTAAACTGCTTTTGATCCTTCCTCACAGTAAGGGAAAATAATGCATTCTCCATACCAGTGGCCACATACCATGTACCTGAAACTACGTTAACGTGCTCTAGCAGATATCTAGACCAGCAGCCACAATTGGGACTATTACTTGATTGAATTTACCACAGTCCACTGTCATCCTCCAATATCCTTTTGGTTTTGTAGGGGCCAGACTGGTAAATTAATGAGGACTACCATTCCTGCATCTTTCAGGTTTTTAAGGTGGCACTAATCTCTACCTTTCCCTCAGGATGCAATTCTATTTTGATTTACTGTCTTGACTAGCAACAGGGGAGAGAGGGAGTGATTAGGAGGCTTGCACTTGGCCTTTTCACTATGATAGTTCATACTCCACAGGCCAAGGACCCAATGTTGGGGTTCTTCCAAGTATATACCAAATATATAACAAGTATATCCATTCTAATTATACATTTGTGAACTGGAGGAACGAACCACCAGGTGAATCCACAGATAGAGTAGACCTACTGTGAGCTAAACTTGGGCTAGCAGTCCATTCATTACCTGCCCCCATAAAACTCTCACTCTAACAAAGGAACCATGGTGACACTTCTATTGATAGTTTCTGGGTATCAATGTCAACTGAACCTAACAATCCTCAGAGTACATGGGTATTCACTTTTCATCAGTGTATAGTTACTCAAATAGATGGTCCTATGTCTCTTTAGGTAAGGATTGGAGGAAACATTACAGGGTTTTCTGCTTATCTTGGTGTTGGGCATGAGAATAGGCTCAGGGTTAGAGACTAGGCAAAGGATAATGATTTTTTGGGAAGAGGTTGCCCTTTCCGAACATCTACTTATGATTTTTTTTAGTGGTCAATGTAAGAAAAGACTTTGTTGGATTCCCCTCTATCTTGCTCCTAGGAGCGCCATGTTCTATTAACCATTGCCATAGTTCTCTGAAGGTGAGAACCCCTTGGCTGCCACTCTGACCTTGCTGTTCATTACAATACTTACATCTACATTGCTCCTGATTGTAAATCGCTGACACCTGGCCTCTAATGTTTTCAGCTCCTTTCATCACCCTTTCCATCAGGTATCCCAATTTTATTACAGCATTTCCTACTGTCAGACCTAGCCCACATAGAATAGTCAGGATGCTTCTCAATAATGGTGGTACTCCTCTCACCTTTGACATAGATGAGGTCTGATAATTAAGTTCATGAGCTTGTTGCAACGATGTAGGTAACCTTTTTTTAAAAAAATATGTATCAGAGGGATTACTCATTATGAATTTGTACCAACTGGAAAAACAGTTAACCAACTTTACTATTTGGAAGTGCTGAAAAGTTTGGGTGAAAAAGACGCCTCGAACTTTTCACCAACAATTCATGGCTTTTGCATCATAGCAATGCACCAGCTCACACGGCACTATCTGTGAGGGAGTTTTTAGTCAGTAAACAAATAGCTGTATTAGAGCACCATCCCAACTCACCTGATCTGGCCCCCAATTACTTCTTTCTTTACCTGAAGATAAAAGAAATATTGAAAGGAAGACATTTGGATGACATTCAGGACATCACAGGTAATATGACAACAGCTCTGATGGCCATTTAAGGGTTCCAAAATTGCTTTGAAGGGTGGACTAGGCTCTAGCATCAGTGCATAGCTTCCCAAGGAGAGTACTTTGAGGGTGACCATAGTGATATTCAGCAATGAGGTATGTAGCACTTTTTCTAGGATGAGTTTGTGAACTCAATTATCTGACCTCGTATTCCCTGTGCTTTACTTTACATCACCATGACTATCTTGTAACTATCAATCTGTACATCTTAATGCCTTCATCATTTTCATCCTGTCTCCCAACTCCCCTCCCACCTATCACTCTGATAAATCTAGTATCCATCTGACATTATATACATAGTTACTACAATATTATTGACCATATTCCTCATGCTATACCCTACATCACCACGGCTACATTGAAACAACCAATTTGTACTTCTTAACCCCTCCCACTTTTTTTTACCTACCCCCTTAACACCCCTCCCATCTGGTAAACATCAAAATGTTCTCTGTATCAATGAATTTGTTTCTGTTTTGTTTGTTTATTTTGTTCTTTAGATTCCACATATAAGCAAAATCACATTACATCTGTCTTTCTCTGTCTGACATACTCCACTCACTACAATACCCTCCAGGTCCATCCATGCTGCCGCATATGGCAAAAACACCTTCCCTCCCATGGCTGAGCAATAGTCTATTGTATATATGTACCACCTACTCTTTATCCATTTATCTATCTATGGACACCCAGGCTAGCTCCATATCTTGGCTATTGTAAATAGAGCTGCAATGAACATATGGATGCACACATCCCCTTAAAGTAGTGTTCTGGGTTTTTTCAGACAAATACCCAGAAGTGGGATTACTGGGTCCTTCTTTGTCGCCTGTTATAGACTTCGTTTTACAGTCCATTTTGTCTGGTATAAGTATTGCTACTCCAGCTTTTTTTCTTTCTCTTCCATTTTCATGAAATAACCTTGTCATCTCTACTTTCAGCCTGTGCATGTCTTTCAATCGGAAGTGAGTCTCTTGTAGGAAGTATATATAAGGGTTTTGTTTTCTTATCCATTCAGCCACCCTATGTTTTTTATTGGAGCACTGAATGCATTTACCTTGAAAGTAATTGTTGATAGAAATGTAGTTATTGCCATTTTATTATTCATATTTTTTATTTTTTGTCATAAAGAAGTTCCTCTAACATTCCTTGTAATACAGGTTTGGTGGTGATGAACTCCTTTAACTTTTTTCTTGTCTGGGAAGCTCTTTATCTCTCCTTCAATTTTAAATGATAGCCTTGCTGGGTAGGTTAGTTTTGGTTGTAAATCCTTGCTTTTCATCACTTTGAATATTCCTTGCCAATCCCTTCTAGTCTACAAAGTTTCTGTTGAGAAGTCAGGTGACAATCCTATGGTAAGTAACTACCTGCTTTTCTCTTGCTGCTTTTAGGATCTCTCTGTGTCTTTAACCTTTGCCATTTTAATTATAATGTGTCTTGCTGTGGGCCTCTTTGGGTTTATCTTTTTTGGGACTCTCTGCACGTCCTAGGTTTGTATGTCTATTTCCTTTACTAGGTTAGGGAATTTTTCAGTCATTATTTCTTCAAATAGGTTTTCAATTCCTTGCACTTGCTCCTCTCTTTCTGGTACCCCTATGATGTGAATGTTGTTACACTTGATTTTGTCCCAGAGGTCTCTTTAATTATCTTCATTAATTTTTTTTTCTTTTTGCTGTTCTGATTGGGTGTTTTCTGCTACCTTTCTTCCCAATTGCTGATTCGATCCTCTGCTTCATTTAGTCTGCTGGTGACTCCTTCTAGTGCATTCACTTCAGTTGTAGAATTATTCGCTTCTGATTGGTTTTTTTTATGGGTTCTATGTCATTTTTATGCTTGCTATCTCTTTTTTGAAGTTCTCATTAAATTCCTTCAGCATCCTTGTAACCAGTGTTTTGAACTCTGTATCTGGTAGGTTGCTTGCCTCCATTTTGTTTAGTTCTTTTTCTGGAGTTATCTCCTGTTCTTTCATTTGGGATGTATTTCTTTGTTTCCTCATTTGGCTGCCTCTCTGTGTTTTTTTCTGTGTATTAGGTACATCTGCTACCTCTCCTAGTCTTGTCGGGTGGCCTTATGTAGTAGGTGCCCTGTGGGGCCCTGTGGCACAGTCTCCCTGGTTACCTGTGCTGGGGGCTCCAGGATTGTCCCTTGTGTGGGTTGTGTGTGTCCTCCTGTTGTAGTTGAGCCTCGATTGCTATTGGCAGATCAGTGGGTGGTATTGACCCTCAGGCTGTACAGGGGGCTTACTCCATGTAGCAGGATTAACCCTAGCTGGCTCTGGTCCCTGTTGAGATCACTCTTTGGGTGTGCCACTTGTGGGGCTAACTGGGTAGTTCTCTGCTGTGGTCTGAAGCCAACCTCCAACTATATTAGTTCTGGAGCCTCTTGGGAGGGGCTCTGGTGCAGGCCCAGGTCAGCCACTGTCTATGACTGGCTGGGGGCTACATGGTAGGAGCTACAAAGTGATCCACAGTTGGTCGCTGCCTTTGCTGGACCTGGAGGTGCATGGGAGATGCCACGCTATGAACCGAGGATGGCTGTCACCAGTACCAAGTCTGTAGTAGCTCTGCAAAAAGCCAGGATGCTGCCAGTTGCTGGCTCCCTTAAGGTTCAGCTGCTGATAATGCCTCCTGCAATATGGAGTTGGGTGTGGTGGTCTCAGTGAATCACCAGGGTGGAGTGAGCAGAGCTCAACAGACCAATTCAGATTCAGATTTAGCCATGGGCATGGTTGGGGGTATGTGGGGGTGGTGCTCAACACAGGAAAGATGGTGCCTACCTGCTGGCTGCATAGGATAAGGATCCCACACAGGGAAAATGAAAACTGCCCCTTCAGTTCTCATCCCAAAGTTACACAACTCAATCTTTCCCCATGTCTCTGAAGCCCCTCAAGTCATTGTCCCTCTGCCAGAGCCCAGGGTGTGTGCCTGTGAGTGAGTGAGTCTGTGTGTGGACCTTTTAAAAGGATTCTGCATTTCCCACAGCCTTCTGTCTCACCCAGAGGGTGGGAATCCCCACTGTTTCCATAGCCAGATGCTGTGAGGGCTCCTTTTCCTGGCACCAGTAATCCTGGCTGGGGAGCCTGGTATAGGGTTGGGATCCCTTGCTCCTCCAGGGGGACCTCCATGGCTGAGATATCCCTGCCAATTCTCAACCACCACATGGAGGTTGGGGGCTGGCCTGTTTCACATCTCCACCCCTCCTACCAGTATCGATGTAGCTTCTTCTTTACAGCTTTACTTGTAAAACTTGTGTTCAGCTAGACTCCAGATGGTTCTCTAGGTTGACTGTTCTATAATTTGGTTGTAATTTTGATGTGTTTATGGGATGAGGCAAGCACAGCGGTTATCTTCTCTGCCATCTTGGATCTCTCCTACCACATTCTTTATTCCTTTGGTAAATGGAATGTCCTCTGAGTCTTTCTGCAGAAAATATTTGACTGGTGGGTTTTCTGGTTTTGCAGTATGTTCCCTTTCATTGGTATGACCAATTCTAGAGAGTTTTTATTCCTTCCTCCACTATCTTCCATGCAATTTCTGGCATTTTTATTTTACCTTGTGTGGATGTTCACTTTTCCCAGGCTTCTAAGAGTCATCCTAGCACTATCTCCTAGGGCCCTTGACAGCATAAGTCCTATATCATGGCAGAGTAATTCTACATCAAAAAACTCTCACTTATCCAACTTTATGGTTTGGTCCTCTTGATCTAGCATGCTTGGAATCCAGTCCCATATATACTGTCTTGGCTCCTGTTAGTACATGTTGTCTAAATCTTGCACTTCCTTTGGTATACAGTCCATTTTCTCTCTCCAGCTCTTCTACAAGTGGGTAATGTAACTTAATTTTAGTCATGGATCTGGTGACCAGTTGGGGAATTAAGGGTAGATTTGGGAGGGTGAGTACATGTTTTCTTGCAAGGCAAAAATATCTGTAACACCTTTCAGCAAGGAGGGAGTACAACGCTTAAAGAAGAAAGAGTAGGCCATTTCTACAGGCATGGAGTGTTTGGGGGTAATGTTGGAAGTCAAGACTTTAGAGTGCATTGGCCCAGATGCCCTTATACCATGCCTCAGAGTCTCACTTCTTCCCATCTCCGATCAATGCTCTGGCCTTGGCATAGCTGACTTGCTTGGGTCGAGGATTCAACCTTATCTGGAGATTTGAGATCCTTATCATTAAGTCCTGGGCTTGACTCAACGTTTTTTTACCTTCCAGCTGAAATCGATGACAGTTTACTTGGCATTCACACTCTACCTTAAATCAGCTACCAGGCCTCGTTAGCCTTTCATTGTCTTTGTCAAAGACATCAATAGCATCTAGAAAAATCCATCCAATTACCCAGTCCTTATCATTACTACTTCAACCAAACACTCAAATGCACAAGATTTTGCTCCTGCCATTGTGTTCACTTCCTCTGGTACTACATCCCAGTTCATCAGTAATAAAAGTCTACACTTTTCTATAGCAATTTCATAGCTATAGAATGCCAAAAAATGTTAGAATTTCACCTACCAGTGAAATGGTTCTCATTCTGAGCTTGTTGGTGGGTAATCCACTTCCAAAATCCCATATTAGAGTTTTCTCCTCAAAACCCAGTCTTATGTCACATTCCTCAAGAAATACACTCTGAGATGGATATCTATATACAGGAGGGCTTTTTGTTTTGTGTTTTTTGTGGGGTTTTTTTTGAGGAAGGATGGTTCTCTCAGAAATAATACCTCTAAGAAAATTAGAGAAGCAGGAGCAGACACAGGAAGGATTTAAATGACCATGCAGTTGCAATAAAGGCTTCAGCCAATCCCACAGGGGATTCTGGAGTTGGGATGGCACTTCAAAGTTGTCCTAAACTGAGGCAAGGGGACCAGGCCTTACATCAACTAGTCAGTAGATATGGGCTGCTCTCCTAGCAGTCTAGTGCAGCGGTTGGCAAACTGTAGCTAGCAATCCACATGCAGCTCTTTGGGTACATACATGTGGCTTTGAAGTAAAATTAAAAATGAAAATAAAACTATCTTAGTTTAATTTATAAAATTTTAAAGGATATTATTCACATAATGGAGATTTCATTTGTTTTAAGGCTCTCTAATAATTTTTAAATTGTTGTGAGGGACAGGATTGGCTCTTCCATCTCAAAAGTTTGCCGACCCCTGGAAGAGCCAATCCTGTCCCTCATAACAATTTAAAAACTATTTAAGAGCCATATTTATATTTTTACATAATCACCATTATGTGAATAACATCCTTTAAAAATTTTATAAATGAAACTATGATAATTTTATTTTCATTTTCAATTTTACTTCAGAGCCACATGTATGTACCCAAAGAGCTGCATGTGGCTCGCAAGTCACAGTTTGCCAACCCCTGGTCTAGTGGATGAGTGCCTCATTATTGAATGGGGAATTTGGGTGGCAGATCATAACATTCACTATGATCCCTCTCCTTTTTGGGTTAATGGTGGTGGTGATATGGAATTATGATAAAGGAGTAGTAAATATGGAGCTTAGTTGGAGGGAGGGGCATCTCAACAGAAAATGATTCCACACTATCTTCATGCTGGCAATGTTTCTCTTTAGGACTTGCCAGACAAGGTAGGAAAGAGGGGACTGAGGAAAAGTTGCAAGAGTCTCCATAGGAAACTTATCACTCCTTAGGAATCATTTCATTCATGGTGGGTGGAATACTAACAGCTTTTGGCATGCTGTAGCAGTGAAAACGTTAAGACTTTTATCAGTGGTCAAAGTAAACTGTAATTTGTCCTCTGGCTATTCCTGGCATATTTCACTAATATAGAAGGAAACGCTCACCTTGAAATAAAAACATATCCATATGCATTATTCAGATCATTTATGAATCCAATTTCCTTTGGCATAGATTCTATGTGTAATAATGCCTCCTACATAGCAAGCATGCATTCATTCATTCATTCATCAATACTGATTGCATACCCACACCTACTATATGTCAGAAACTGTTCTTGGTACTAGGGATATATAATTAACAAGGTAGGCAGTTCCTGTCTTCATGGAAAGCACATTCTAGAACAGTGATAGGGAGATAATAAATAAGGAACAAAGAAGCAAGAAAATTTCAAATAGTTATAAATGATGTAATGACAATAAAACAGTAATGCAACAAGTAATTGATTTTTAATATATGTAGAATGGAGAGAAAAGTTACTGTAGATAGGGCAAATGAAGTAGGCTTTTCTAAGGAGATGATTCCTGATCTGAGACCAATGATAAGGTTCTAGTAATGAGTGAAGATGTACAGACAGAAGTTCATTTGAGCTGAGATCCAGAATGAAGTGAGGATAAAACTATGAGAATGTCTGGGGCAGTTAATTTCAGACAAATAGACAGACAGAATAACCGATACAAAGACCCTGAGTTAGGAATGAGTTTGGCATGTTTGAGAATCAAATAGAAGACCAGAAGGCTGGCACATAATGAACAGAGGGGGAAATCCTATAAAATGGAATTGAAGACTAAGCATGGAACAAATTACACAGGGTACTGGAAGGCACAGTAAACAATTTATAATTAAGTACAGTGGGAAGACAATAGCAATTTCTGAGCAGAGGAGTAACATAATCCACCTTATATTTTAAAAGAATTACTCTGGCAGATATGTATAAAATAGACTACACAGGGTCAACAATAGAAACAGGAATGCCAATTAGGAAATTATTGTAGTAATTCAGGAGAGAGATGATGGTGGCTTGGATCAGAATGGTAGCCATAGAGATGGTGAGAAGTAAACAATATTCTACTTATTTCAAAAGTAAAGACAAAAAGAGTTGCTGAAAGACTAGATTTGGGATGTGAGAGAAAGATAGGACTTCTATTAACAACACTATAACTAGGGTCAAACTGTCAAGTGAGTGATTTGGACAACAAGTGCATTGGAGGTAAAGATTACTGAGGGCCAAATCAGAAATATCTCAGCCCTAAAATGGAAATGTGTGTGTGTGTGTGTGTGTGTGTGTTGAGTGAGAGAATACAGAGATACAGAAATATAGGGAGCAATTTCTTATTAAAGGCAATCTTATTGACAATTTATTTCTAGGGTTGGCCAAAGCCAATGTTGTCTGTTTTGATTGACTAAGTTAGGAGGTCTTCACTTTGTCAAACTACTCCTGGAGATGACACTCCAACACAAACTAAGGCACATTTGGTGACTTCTGAACTAGCAATGATGGTTATAGTGTCTCAAGCTGTGCTTAAGGTGAAGATGGAAGCAGGGTACCTGTATACACTGTGCAGATTTCAGAGAAGAGTAAGAGCAAACCCAGTCACAGCTGTGGCTAGAAAGCCTACGCATTACAGATCCCTTTGCACATCACAGGCAGGAGGGTATTCTGCAAGCAAAGCCAATCCACAGGTGCTGGACTGAAGCACAATAGGTTTCCTTTGTGGAACTAGCCACAGAGAAATCCTTCATGTGTGCTTCCAGACTCAGTGGCAGTTTCAAGTTGATGTGAAGTGCTGACACATAGCACAGAAGTGTTAGTGTTAGAACATGTTGGAATTTCAAAGCATCACCTGATGGGAGAGAGTGTAGAAAGCAGGCACTGACTATCCTGCCTGAGAAAATAGGGGATAAAGAAGGGAAGCAGATTTTCACAAGGCGTAAGAGAGAGTTATATACTTTGAAATCCCACTGTATTGTAATTTTCCTCTTTAATGTCTCTATATCCCAGGAGCTGCTCTGTCTTTTTCATCATCAGCAGAGTTGACTGCCACATAGTAGATGCTCAAGAAATATTGTGGATGAATGAATAAATAACTGAACATAAATCAAACCCAATGTCCCTGCCAATGGAGTCATGGTGTCCACATTTGTTGTCAGCAAATACGCAACTCAAGTTCCAATTCCTGTTCTTGTGTTTGGTCCCTGGGACACAATCAAACCATGGCTAAACAGTGCTTCTGAGCAGTTGGTTTTGTGGAACCAGTCTGTAAATGGAGGGAATGAACCAGTGAAATGACTGGTTTAACTGGTATTTATTTTCTACTCAATCGCCTAAGTTTTTTTTGCCTGAATTGACAAAACAAATCAAAACAAAATAAATTTAAAAAACATGCTGGTGTCTGACAGATGTAATTACATCCGTGTCCTGAGCTGTAACCATCAGCACGAACCTGCCAGACTGAACAGTGGGTAAGAGGTTGTGTCTACAACCACTCTTCTTAGTCACCTCAGAGTTAGGGGTGGAGAATAGCCAGAGCAGTTGTTTGATGTTTTGAATTCAAAATACCCAACTGATTGACTCAATTTTTCACTACTTATATAATCAAGGCTCTTGTATAATCAGCATCTCCTCTCTCCATAAGGCATCAGCCTTTTTGTTACCTCTCAAATGCCCCCTTTTAAAGACTACAAATATTAGACACCTGAAGTCATTCCTGTTTGGAGATTTTCCCATCTAAGCCTCTCTAACCATTCTCTGCACCTCCCCTACCTTGGCACCTGCGTGATCCCCAAAGATTTTCTTTCTAATCAGGGCTGAAACCCATGTTACATTTTTAAGCAACCAAACACGGGGCTGTCTGTTTTAGCAAGCAATGTTTTTCTCAGTCAGTCCTGATTTGATGAGTTGAAGATTTCTACAGACTGTCCAAAGTGCCAACTGCTTAAGCTAAATAATAACACCAAATGAGACCATATCTCAAACAAAGGTGCATCCGGAGTAGGAACAAGATGATTCTGATGTCATGAATGCTGCCTCAACTGGGGGGCAATAGGTGAGGCAAGGTCTTCATATCACACAAGCCATAGCTAACACAAAGTAAAAGAGAAGAAAGCTCAGAAAGAGGACATGAGATAATACCTATAGAAAAACAACTTTAAATTGCAGATGGATTTGTTATCATTTCTAATCCTTCACTATAGACGGAGGCTATTTTTGCCACTCTCCTGTTGCTGTGTAATCTTCTATAACAAACATATAGTTTTAAACACTAGTTTAATAAACAAATAAAATGTATAATAGTTTCAGGTCTAATAGAATATTTCCATTAGTTAAAAGTACAATAGTTGTGCCCCAGGGTAGCATAATCATAAATGAGCTATTCAGTCTTTCCCAATGACTGAAAAACATGGCTTTATATCAACTTTCACTTCCTGTTATAATACAGTTCTGTTGATCAGCAGCAGCCTGAAATTATAAAAAGTAAAACGTTTAATGAACTTGCTCTCATTAAATGATGTGTATCACTGAATGCTGAGGGAGAGAAAGCTATATGACTCACAGTTTTAATGGTCTTAGAACAACCTTAGCAGCAGCTTGTAAACAATCAAACTGAGGAGTATAACACTATTTCAGCAGTTTGGAAGGAATTTATTTTATTTATTCACACCACTGCACTTTGTGTACCTATAATATATTCCACGTATCAGAAAGCTTTATCTCAGCTGGAAAACAGGAATTTCTATTTTGGTTTCTGAAATTCCAATTCTTCAATAATTCGAAGTACCTTTAAAAAATTGAAAAGCTCATGGTTGACATTTATTCTTATAGGTAGAATACATAGCTACATTCATATTTTTAAAACATGTACATTTAAAACTTACACCTTGTTAAGATCATAATTGAAAATGGGTATCTGTTCCCTATTAGTTTGGTTTCAACTTACATATCACGTTTCATGTTTACTGTCTATCAAAAATTGTAATTTGTGCCACATATCCAAAGGAAGAATGTCATCAATGGCAAGATACTTAAACTTTTTTCTTTACCATTGGTCACTATGATGTCAAAATGCTACTGAGGTTTCTGGGAGATGTATTTCTCATTTCTAGTTAAATAGTAGATATAAATATGCTTGAATCAAAATTTATAAGGAGGGGCACATTTTGAAATGCTTTTTTACTAGTTTCATGTGTACAAAACGACATAGTGACTAGACATCTATATACCTCACAAAGTGATCATCCCAAAACGTCTACTACCCCTCTCACACTGTGCATAGCTATTACAATATCATTGACTATATTCCCTATGCTGTACTTTACATCATATGGAGATATATATATATATATATATATATATATATATATATAATTATAGTTGAAATTCAATATTATTTTATATTAGTTTTAGGTGTACAGTGCAGTGGTTAGGCATTTATATAATTTATGAAGTGATCCTGCCAATAAGTCTAGTATCCATCTGACATAATACCTAGTTTTTACATCATTATTAACTATATTCCCCATACTGTATTTCACATCCCCATGACTATTTTGTGACTACCAACTTGTACTTCTTAATCCCTTCACCTTTCTCACCCATCACCCCAAACCTCCTCCCTTCCGGCAAACATCAGTTTGTTTTCTGTATCTATGAGTCTATTTGTTTTGTTTGTTCATTTATTCTATTCTTTAGATTCCACATATAAGTGAGATCATATGGTATTTGCCTTTCTCAGTCTCTTATTTCACTTAACATAATTCTTACAAGTTAAAAATTTGGGTTAAAAAAACCATGGGCAAAAAGTCACCAAATGATCTATTTTCTAGTGGTTTACTATAGTATTTTTTATTCCTTTCATTTCTGATGGTATAACTGGGACAACATAGGATGATTCAAAAATAATTGAACACTTTTGCAAGTGTTTACTTATTAACTAGGTGCTGTATGAAATTATAGAACATACCAAATTGTATAATTACCCTTCCAAGTGTCTTGCCATAGGAGAAATTCAAGTTTTGACTACATGTTCATATATAACCTACGTAGTTTCTGAATAATAAGTGTTTGAAAGTGTTCTGTTATTTTTTATTATTATATTTATTGTGGAAACCTAGTATGGCTGTTCTTCAATTAATAATAAGGCTGCAAATCAGAAAGAATAATTTTAAGTTCTTTTTAAAAACCCCTAAATTGTCCATCAACAGATATCATTATTTTTAATACATAGTCACCTTCTATATTTTAAAAATAAATTTGATGTCATTAAGATCAACTCCTGGACTACTACAAGAAAATCAGGAATACATATATGTGCTTGAAACTCAGAAATCTAATTTGATATCTAAAGCAGATATTAATAGATAGATGATAGATAGATAGATAGATAGATATAGATAGATAGATAGATAGATAGATAGATAGATAGATAGATAGATAGATAGATAGATAGAATGCAGAACTAAGAACTGGACATATAAGGGTGGATTGAATACAGGTTGTCAAAGTGTCTCTGAAAAAGACCCTGACTGGGTCTATACAAGCTTACCACATAGACCATTTTGACTAAATTCACCAGTCACTTTAATGAAACAGCCACTTAACTCCCTCCCACCACAAATTGACCAACACCACCTGTTAAGGAACTTGTGGACAGTCTTATTTTCCTGCTCTTTCCAAACATCAATTCCTTTCACTGCTCTGTTCACCTGTCTTCTGCAAGCAGCCCTTTACTGATTCAATTGTTTTCTCAATTGTGATTGGAGTTACGAAATAACTATTTGTTCCCCAGGACACACATTTTCCTGGGATTGAGTGAGTTACAGTAATCAACTGAGCTGATGGCTGCCCTGAGCAGAACCATTTGAAGGCCCCTGAGGAGTAGGTTAAACTCCTGAGTGCTCCAAGAATTCTGCTTCAGTCCATGAACTGCTGGCTTGGCATTCAGTCCATTGTTTCATAGCTTGTACTGTGCTTGTGAGCTAGCAATCTGAAATACTCATTCAGCTACAATTTCTCTTGGGGCTAGCCAATAAACTGAGCAGGTCAGGCCAGTTCACACTTCTTCAAGAAGCAGCCACCCAATGGAAAGACATGTCAATTTACTATTAAGGCTAAATGCTTAAGTTTCAAAATATGTGGTGAGAAAGGAAATACAATTGTGCAATTTTTAATTGAGATGTGATCATTTCCATTTTAATCCTTACTACACTTCTCTACAGGAAACAATGCATCCATGAAAGACTCCCAGGAGAACATGCAAGAGTCTAGGAGACTTACTTTTTTCCTGGGCATGAGATACCCACCATCTTCCACAAGATGGCAGGCAGTTTGCATTTTACTGTTGGTGATCAATAGGAAATCACTCCACTCTTAAATGACAGCAACCCCAGGTAGCTAGGGTGACATTTGCTTTACATTATGATACACGCTAATTAATCATTAGTGATCCCAGAAGTAAGTCTGCTAAAAATGCTTTGCTATGGCTTCTCACAGCATGGGCTTTCGATATTGATACTATTACATGAACATATGTTCAGCCAGTATATGTTATTCTCATTTAAGGCTTTATGTTTTTAGGGTATTCTAATTAATATTGCCTAGATTAATATTCACCTCTTATTTGGAAAGGGAAATGATGAAGCTAGTAAAATAAATACAAAAAGTAAAAGTAGTAAACAAGGCTCTGAAAAACTAAAGGCAACTTTGATGAGTTTTCAGCTGGAGGCACCTTTCTCCTCTGGCATTTGTTGACATCTTCCACTTTTCCCCAAACCCCACCATTGCACATTTAATTTGTGTCCTATGGTCTCAAAACAGATCACCTCATGAAGGATTTAATCTATTCCATCAATTAACCAGAAATGTTCACATTGCCTTCCAACATGGGTTCCATTCCATAGCAAGAAGTCTCATTATTGTAAGCAATTCCACCAGGCCTCAGTCACGAACCAGGCTTCAGGCAATGAGCACCAATATTCTTCTTACCTGAGAAGAGCCGTCCAGAAAGGTTCACCAACTGCCTGAGCAGCAACAGCCAATTCAGTTCCCTCTACCACCTGAAACTAATCCAGGGCAAAAATAATCTGCTTGGATCCACCCCATCACTGGTGGAAACTCTTAAGCAGTTTAAGTTCACACCCTTAGTTACAATTATAACTGGTTAGTTCTCCTCTTAGGTCAGCTACACCCATCCCTAGGCCTTGTTAACAAATCTTTTAAAAAACTTTCTTTTTCTCCTTCACTAAACTTTAGCTTTCCTCTTATGACATTTCCTTCAATGCTTCTTGAATTTTAATATGTATATGAGTCACCTGGAGATCTTGATAAAGTGCAGATTCTGATTTAGTAGGTCCGGGTGATTCCTGGATGCTGCTGGTCCACAGGCCGTACTTGAATCAGTAAAGCTCTGTAGTTTCTTCATTCATCCACACTCCATATATCCTGGGGTAAAGAAAACTGGTAGGAGTTTCCAGACCCCCCACTGTATCTTCTAGACTTTCTTTCATCAGTAACTCCCCAACATCATCTGACTGATAAACTCTCTTCACTGTCATCTCCAGCTCTCCCTCCCAAGTGAATGAATGCACTCCAGTGCATTCATTGAACTTTCTGGAACCCAGATCATCTTCTTTCCATCATATCCCCTCTTGTTTTCTTGAGCAACTTCAACCTTCATATGGATGACTCACTTATAACCCTGGCCTTGACCTCTTTTATTCCAAACATCTTCATCTCCTTTCTACTTTAGCAATCAACTCAGTGGCCACACCATGACTTTGTTATCACCTGAAATAGTTCTATCCTTGAAATCTTAAACCTTAAAATTTCCCTTTTACTTTAGGGAAGTAAACATGCTCTTTCATCCCATTTGACTTTTCACTCCTAGGATATCTCCCTATTCTTGTCTCCTGATACCACTTGCTTTCCTTTCCATTTCTACCAATTTTAGGAAACCAGATTCAACCATGTTTATTTTAAACTCAACAATAATCTACTTTCCCTAATTTTATCCTCTTCTGAGACTATTGTTTTAAATGCAATCCTGGGTGCACTCATACTTATTGTTTTAATCTTCCCCATCTATAAAGATCCTAGTGAACACACACACACATGCCGCTCATCAGGTTGAGTGTGAGTGACTCCATTACACTCTCATATACATAACTTCAGTTGGACCCTCAACACTGTTGGCCTAATCCTTTTATTTTTTCCCTCACAATTGTTTTTCTTACCCTTTTCATGCTTCTCAAACTGACAAGTTATAAAATATTGTCTTCAGTTCCCATTTCCTTCCACCAAATCTTTCCATATCTTCACTCAACATCCCTTTTCCTTGTCTTTTTATTTTGCTTTTTCTTTCAAAGTTAACCCCAACAATTTTATTAGCTTTACAATATAAACCCCTCTTATGCTCTTAATTGCACCTTTATGCATTAATTTCCCATTCTCTTAAATGATCACACACTCCCTTCCGATTGGGTCCTTCCTCTCAGTCAGCAGACACTCCCAAGTCTTCAGCTATAAGCCCCTCAACCAAAAGTGCTCTCCATAACCTTATCTCTTGCCAGTTCAAAGTACAATCCCAACTTTACCTTTTATTTTATAAACTTTATTTTATAAACAAAGTTGAAAAAGGTTTTTTAACTCTTTCAACAGGTTTAAGTCTCAATTCCATGGCCTAAACTTAAATCTATCCTAACATCAGCTTTCAAGTATTTTTTTTAGCTTCACAACCATTATATATTTTCACAGTTCCTATGCTCCAGATATTTCTAATCTGAATGCTCACATACCCAATGTACATAGCAGAAGATTCTAAGAGAATACAGATGAGAAAAAATGGTGACTTGTTTAAAGAAAATATGACAGAACTGCTAGAAAAAGAGTGATTTAAATTATCTTTTAATGAGAAATTGAGATGTGAAAATCACTCAAGACAAAACTCTGACAAAAGGATCTACTTCTCTGCCCAAGTGCCCAGATGGAGTTCCCAAAGTAGATCCATGAACCATCTGCATCAACCTCTGGAGGTGGGCCCTGGTATCTTCATTTGTAACAGGTTTCCCAGGAGATTCATATACACATTCAAGGCTGAGAACAACTGACTTAGGGAATAATATACACATTTTTGATGTGTGTGTGGAGGGGAGGGGATAAGGGGGATGAGAGGAAATACCTGTGTTCTATTACTCCTAGGTAGCATGGAAAGGACACTGGATTAGGAATCAGAAAAGCTGATTTCATTTCTTTCTTTCTCTTAGTTTCAGGTGTACAAAACAATGCAATAGTTAGACATTTTCACCCCTCACAAAGTGATAACCTCCCTTCCCCAATCTACTACCCCTCTGACATCATATAAAGCTGTTACAATTCCATTGACTCTTTTCCCTACGCTGTACTCCACATCCTGTGACTATATACAGTAAAACTTTGGATTGCGAGTAACTTGGTTTGTGAGTTTTCCGTGAGATGAGCAAACATTTCTAATACATTTTAACATGATAAACAAGCAATGTCTTGCAATACCAGTAGTTTGTTTCCGGAACAAGTTATGCTCGCAAACCAAGGTATTACTGTATATATCAAATTATAGTTGACATTCATTATTTTTCAGCTTCAGCTTCAGGTGTACAGTGCAGTGGTCAGGCAACTGATTTCATTTCTCAGCTTTGCTTCTCATTTACCTATGTGCTTGGGCAAGTCACTTACCACCATATTGCAAACACAGGGAATATAGGAGACACTCAGGATACTTTTCTCTGGAGAAGTTGCTGTTTCCATTGGAGCCATGCCTCATGACTGCACATCCCAGACTTTGCTGCGTCCACAGAACAGCATTCACCCTGAAAAAGAACTGTGAGTTAGGAAATGGCTAAGAAAGTCACTCAGAAGTCACCTTTCCAGTTAGACCTTCCTTGTCAACCTTATCTAAAAGAGCGAGCCCCTGGCCCATGCCTGTCATTCTTCTTGCCTGATTTATTTTTCTCCATTGCACTTAACACTGACTTACTATGCATTTCAGTTCGTTATCTTGCTTACCATCTATATTTCCCTATTATACTGTAAGCTCCATGAGAGTAAGGGTTATGTCTGTTCTGTTTTGTTTTCTGGTGTATTATCTGAACTCTAACAACGGCTGGCACATAACAAAGTAAAAGCTTTATAGTCCTCTTTATTCCCTTCCTCTCTTCTTCCTCCCCCTCTACCCCTTTCTCTTCCCCCTCTACCCCTTTCTTCTCTCTCTGTCTCTCTCTCATTTCTCTGTCCTGGCTTTCTCACCAGTTCTCTCTCTTTTTCTCCTTCCCTTGCTGTATATCCTGACCCCTGAGTAACCATTTACAGCTGTGGCGAGATGAAATAAGGTGGACATATGGGATAATTCATGCCAATTTTTAACTTCTTAGTTTGTCCAGATGAAACTCAGAGAAAGGAATATCCCCTCCCTAGAATTTTGGGACAAAAGTTGTTCTACATCTGAGAAGAACTTTGGCAGCGTTTGTGTGTTTGGTTTTTTACTATGGACTAGGAATACCCTGACCTCTAAATTTAAATTTAGGGGATAATGTTGATGACTTTCATAAACTAATCCACTTATATCATAGACAAACAAAGAAAAAAACATTTAATTCAAACAAAATGTCAGGCAATGGTCTGAAAGTATGGGTTTCATTGAATTTGAGCCTGCACTTACTCATACTACATTTTGCTTTCCTGCAAGAGAGGCTCATTCACAAGGTCCTCTTGAAGCAAGTAGATTATATTTGTCTCTGGGTCCACCCTACAGGCATCTTTTCCATTTCCTCTCATCCCACAGTTGTCTACTCAAGTATTCTACCTTCTAGCCTCCCATTCAAGTGGCATCAGCCACCTTGCCTTCACAGAAGCCCTTCAGAGTCCAAGATCCCACCTAGCTCAGTAGATCATGAAACCTGGGCCACCATGTTAATAGGAGTGGTAAAATATATTTTGCCACCTGGGTCCCTCTACAAAGAAGATAATGTTCGCTCCTTTGCTGTTGACCTTGTTGCTGATGCTAAGGATGGAGACTTTGAAACTGGGAATGGAGAAAGCATTATTTTAGGATAGGCTTATTTTCCATGTCCCTGTAGTGCAGCCATGAAGGCAGCTGCCCACTCTGACATAAACAATATGGAAGCATCTCTAAAAATCTTGTAATCAAATTTAGTGCTCAAAGATTGTGATGTCATTTAGCCAAATGCAGACTTTCCTGGGATGGATTCAGCAAACTTCTGTGAGCCAGTAGAGCAGCGGTTCTCAACCAGTGGGTCGCGACCCCTTTGGGGGTCGAATGACCCTTTCACAGGGGTCGCATAAGACCATTGGAAAACAAAAAGATATTTACATTATGATTCATAACAGTAGCTAAATTACAGTTATAGAATAGCAACAAAAATAATTTTATGATTGGGGGTCACCACAACATGAGGAACTGTATTAAGGGGTCGTGACATTAGGAAGGTTGAGAACCACTGCAGTAGAGAGTCCGAGGGCTTGGCAAGGTACTCAGTAAATATGTGCTTTAAAAAGACACAAACTAAGTATTATGGAAGGCTGAGCCTTTTACACAAATATTGGCTGACACAGTGAGCATAAAGCAACTGTTAAAAATTTGGTTTCAAACTGTAGAAGGGCCAATGGAAAAGAAACAACAATTCAAAAGTGCAGATTTATATTTTCATCTAAAATTAATTAAATACTATCCTTTTTCTCTGTTGGGTCCCAAGCAAATTTCAGGCTTCTCAGGACCTGACCAAAGCTATATTTCAAGCTTAGTGTAAGCAATGAGCACCTCAGTCACTCAGCCTCCCAGGAAATGCTCCTTTTAAGAGCTTAGCAGCAAGTAATTGCCTTATAAAAGGAAACCCTGTGACTGGTCAGTTTTTACTCTGTCAGCGGAGGAGTTAGCTTTGACCCTTTGTTTAACTTATATTTTGGAGAGGATGATATACCAGGTCACTAGAAGGCAGAGAGGGGAAACTCATAACTCATTCATAAAGACTGGTGAGAAAATGATGGCTGATATAAACCTTAAGGATTCTTGAACTTTCTGGTCTCTCTGTTTTCCTGTCCCTTACCTAGTTGGGCTGGTTGCAATATAGTTTAACAAATAATTATTAAGTGTCAACTAAGTGTCAGGCTTATCTAGATTCTATTCGTTTCATCCATCCATCCATCCATCCATCCATCCATCCATCCAACAAATATTTATTAAGTATCTACAATAGCAATGCAATGTATTAGGTGCTAGACAAACCAAGCATCATCTCTAATTCTTCATGTAGATTATACTCAAGTGGTGGGAAATTCTGCTAGAAGCAGAAAAATTTGACTAAACATAATAAAAATAACAGTATTATATATTGAGGACCTATTGTATGCCATGCACTGAGCTAGGTTTTATATATATATATGTGTGTGTGTGTGTGTGTGTGTAATACCTTAGTTTATGAGCATAATTCATTCTGGAAACAAACTACTTGTATTGCAAGACATCACATGTTTACCAAGTTAAAATGTATTAGAAATGTTTGCTTATCTTGCAGAACACTCACAAACCAAGTTACTCGCAATCCAAGGTTTTACTCTATATGTATATACATACATACATATATATATATATATATATATATATATATAATGTTTTAACATTCACAGCAACCTAGCAAGGAGGCTCTTATTATCTTCATTTTACAGATGAAGAAAATGAGGCTCAGAAAGGTAAAGTAACGTTTACAATATCATGTAGCTACTAAGTTGCAGAGCTGGGATTTAAACATATGCCTGTCTGATTCCAAAGCTTATGCTCTTTTCAGGACATGCTACTGCTTCTAGAAAGGCAGGTAAGACAGCAATCAAAATTTCTCATTCTAGACAAGCTAGATCTTTTCTTCCCCTCATGTTGACAGTCTTAGCCAGTTTGGGCTATTATAACAAATACCATAGACTGGATGGCTTAAACAACAAACATTTATTTCTCACAGTCTGGGTGCCAAGATCGTCATCAGCAAATTTACTGTCTAGTGACGTCTTGCTTCCTGGTTCATGGACAGCTGTCTTCACGCTGTGTCCTCACATGGTAGAAGGGAAGAGAGAACTCTCTGAGATTTCTTTCATGAGGGCACTAATTCCATTCAGGAAGGCTTCACTCTCATGACCTGATCACCCCCAGAGGTCCCACCCCACATTTGGGGTTCGTTTTCAACAAAGGAATTTTGGGGAGATACAAACATTTTGTTCATAACATTAACTTTTGCTCAGTTGCTTCCCTTCATGGTTAGAATTATGGTGATATGAAATTTCTGGGCACATAAGTGTCTTCCCCCAAATAATTTTTTCCATCAACTTTAAAGGAAATAAATTGTAGAATTTTTTAAAGATTTTTTTTATTGGGGAATTGGGGAGATGGGAACAGTGCTGGGGAATTGGGGAAAGGGGAACAGACAAGTTGCTGTCGTCTTGTTCTTCAGTCTAGTTGTGGAGGACGTTGTTTCACTGGCCCAAGTTGGCACCATCATTGTGCTCTTCCCGGGTGAGGCAGATCAGTCACCAGCTTCTGGATGGCTGCTCATTGTGGCTGCTGGCTGCTCACGCTGGCTGCTGGCTACACACGGTAGCCCATGGCAACCCACTGCCATGGGCTGCAGCCTACGCCGTCGCCAGCGACTTACGGCAGCCCAGCTCCAGGTTGAGCTGTTGTTCAGCATCTTAGCAGTGGAGGGCAGTGTCACTGGCCCTCATATGTGGGATCCTAACCGGGGCCCTCTGGCGTCCCAAGCCAGTTCTTAACCATCACGCCACTCGGCCGGCCCGAATTGTAGAATTTTAATCTGCCCTGTTGAATGACTTCAAACTGGGCATTTTCCCATGTACAACTATTCTAGATGGTAATTGAAAAGAACAAAAAATGGATATGCAGTGTCCCTATGAAATCAGGAGCCTGAAAAATCCATTTAATCAAAGGGAAGAGGTCCATAGGCCACTGTGATGGGCTCTTCACCACTTGAGTTGAAGACTTCAGGTACTGTCATCACTGAGACAAAGAATCTTACTCATTTATAGATGGATTGTGCATTTGGCATAGTACAAAAAAGAATAAGAAATCATCTCTCCAACCAGGATTTTATGACCACAATACTACTCAGCCATGGTGCTGGGCTCCAGAGCAAATCTCTACCCATACATATATCCAGGACCCTTCTAACCTCAGTCTCTTTGCTATGACTTTCCCCTAGTCTGGAAGCCTCTTTCTTTCTGTTTACTTGTAAAAATATGACTCTTCCATTAAAACCCAACTAAAATTTTATCTTTTCCAAGATGACTTCCCTCACAATTTCAGTCAAAATCAATCTTTCTTTCCTTCCCTCATAAACCTATAGCTCAGCTCTTTAACAAAATTTGTTTTGATAGTTATTTTTTCCCCTGTGAGATTGTGAGCTCTCAGAAGTCAGAGATTTTAGCCTGCTGTATCCCTCCTAGAACCCAATAAAGTATGTATCACATGCTTTACTAAACATTAAATGCTTATTCAATCACATTTGACTGAATAATCAAATATTAAACTATGGATTTCTGGTAATGCTGTGCTTACATCCTCTCATGGCCACAACAAAATTATAACTAAACTACAGAATAACCACCACTGAGAATTGCCTGAAGTCTAGCTGAACTGAAGTCCTACTATTAAGGACATACAGAAGAAGCTACCTTGAGACTCATAGGAGGGGCAGAGACGTGGTCCCACGCCTGTAACCATTAAAAATCAGGAGGGATATCTTGGCTGCAGAGGTCCCCCTGGAGGAGTGAGGGGTCCCAGCCCCTCACCAGGATCTGCAGCCCGGGGTTCCAGTGCTAGGGAGAGAAGTCCCCTTAACTTCTGACTGTGAAAACCAGTGGAGATTGTGGCTGAGTGAGACCAGCGGGTGGCCAGAGTCCCAAACACTCCTCCTAAAGGGCCATACATGGACTTACTCGCTAATGGACTCACTCTCTGAGCTCCAGCACTGGGGCAGCAGCTTGAAAGGTGCCAGGAACAAATGGGGAAGAACTGAATTGTCTGGCCATGATTTACCCATGATGGTCTCTTTATCTGCTCTGTCATAATCGCCCAGCTTAGCCATAAAAAACAGCATACTGTCCTGGGCACACAGCTTTGCCCGGGTACACAACGCCTCACACTGCTGGGTGTGCATGGAGCTGCCAGCAGAGACTGCTGAAGGACTGCCTTGGCGAGTTGCCCCTGCCACCGGTACCAAATGGACAGACCTACAGCGCTGGGACTGGAACAGTCCAGAGGGAAACGCTCACCACTGCGCTGTTGAAGCCCTTTTGCGAAGACAGTGCCACAACAACCCCCCTCTCCTCAGCAAGGCTGTGTACAATGACTGGGGGTGGTTAGTGAAAAAATTCATGTAACATTGTCTCACCGCGCTCCCGTGTGTTGAACAGTGACACTCCACAGTTCCAAACTGTACGGTGGGTTGGTTACCTGAGGAGTTCTGCCTCAACATTACTGTTGTAACGAACCCTATCTGCTTGTGGGATGGATGACATATAGTGGGGACGGACCCCAATGATTTCCTGCCAGGTGAATCTATCTGGGTTTGTGGCACTAAGGCTGACCATATCTGCCAGTCCGATAGATGGGCCGCTACACTTAGGGGTGCCCCTTTATTCACGGTTGCCTCCTGCCCACGTTACCCCAAAGGCCGGCCAATTGGGACCCAGTTTACCATAATTGACACCAGAAAAAAACGGGTGGCCTGGTGGTTTTACCCCTTAGCCATCTTGTTCCCAGGGGGTAGAGTGATAGATATAGAGCTACAGGTGAAAGCCCTTGCCCAACACATTGCGAAAGCTCTGAACATCATGCAAACATCTTTAGCCTTGCTCTTTGATGAAACAACCCAAACAGGATGGCCCTAGACCTGTTAACTGCTGTGCAAGGGGGGACATGTACCCTCTTACACGTTAAATGCTGTGTCTACATCCCAGACCACCAATAAAAGGTACAGAAAGCATTACAAAAAATAGACACCGAGGTTTCGGCGATCCAAGCCCTACAGGACGACCCCCTTACACGTTGGTGGGACTCCCTGGGTCCCTCATGGCAGTGGCAGGCCTTATCTTGACAGGTATTACCATCAGCCACGTGATCCTCTATTACTCCATGTATTGTTGTTGCGGCCTTTGTGCACAGGGACACACTCTTTTAGTCAATTTCCAAACCACCACCCTACAGGGGGTGGACTGACAGGGCCCGGGCACATTCAGAGACATGAGCAGAAGCCCAGAACATGAGACCTGAGTATATCCAAACATGTGCAGGCTAGGGTACTAGCCTTGAACCTGGAGCCTACTGCACAGTGTGTCGGCTCTGGTTATATAAGCCCTTATATAAGCATGACTTACGCTTGTGGGAGGGAACATGCACACTCCCCTGCACTCTCCTCCCCTAAACCATTATATAAGGTTGCTATTGCTAATTAAAGACGCTGGTTCCTCCTCATGTCGGCTCCGCGTGCCTTTTGTACATTGGACATCTCACTGCCAAAACCTCCCCCACAAACCCCCGGCAACGACACTGGAGTAGCAATACTTACAGCAGACCAACTTTGAAACAAAGGCTATAACAAGACAATAAAGGATCCAGTAATCCCACTTCTGGGTATTTATGTGAAGAAACCCAAAATCCTGGGTGTTCATCAATAGATAATGGATAAAGAGGAGGTGGCACATATACACAATGGAACGTTGCTTGGCCATGGGAGGGAATGGGCTCTTGCCATCTGCAGCAGCATGGATGGGCCTGGAGGGTATTGTGCTGAGTGGAGTGTCAGACAGAGAAAGACAGATGCAATGTGATTTCACTTATATTTAGAATCTAAAGAATAAATTAAACAAAAAGAAAAAGTAATGAAAATAATGAATCTTCTATTCTTAAAGAACAGGACCCAAAAGGGGTATTAGGACACTCCTAACACTGCTTCGCAGAAGTGTGACAACGACCTACACCTTTTTCTTCCTTATTATAGGACCCATGGACTTCAGCTTCTTGCCCCTTTTTTTCCTAAACTCTTCCACTAAAGGCCTTGCAATTCTACCACCCCACTTCCTGAGAACTGGCTGTACGTATGCTTTCTTTCTTACCACACAAGAAATCCTGTGATATCATGAATTTGGCAGTCATTCTAGAGATACAGACAGCTCAACATAGATGACCATGAACATGAGGAAGTTAAAAAGTATTGAGAAATCTTACAAAATATTTATGGTTGTTCCTTCCCTACCACCATTCTGAGCAGCAGAAGTCCTGCTGTCCCCTCACTGTTTTGACATAGTGTTTTGATTATGACATGCATTCAGGTATACAGTGGGTCACAGTTGGTCCTTAAATACAGGGCTTATATGTTTTTAATGTAAACACTTTTCTTCAGCCTTGGGAGGAAAGACTATTTCAATACACAATGGCTGACTGATGCAGGAACTGGACCCATGCCAGAAGGGAGAGATTACTTCCCACTAACCCCACTTGGAGGCTGTCTGATCGTAACTGATGCTCATTCTGACATAAACCAATATTTCTTCCTTGCCTCCCACTATGTGCTGGTTCCTGGAACAGGCCATCGTCCTGTCATGGTCAAGCATGTAAAGCACTTAACCGTACCTGGGACTAGCCATGCACTACTCCTGGTGACTATCCAGCCTTGTTCCACCTAATTCTGTGGCACCTTCCAGGTGGCACGGGGCCATTTCGTGTTGCAGCTGCCCAAGATGTGCCTCGTATGTAAGTTACCCTGAATAAACTTTACTAATTACCATACTGGAGTGGCCAGCCTCTTCCATCTTTCCCTGTCCCTTGCTTACAGAGGTTGATTTTCAGTCCCAGGACCTTTCCCTGAATCTGCATGTACTAAGTCTCCAAATAGTACTACCATTTTCACCGTGTGTGTGTGTGTGTGTGTGTGTGTGTGTGTGTGTGTNTATATATATATATATATATATATATATATATATATTACTTTCAAGGGCAAAAGAATTCACAACAAAATAGAAAGTGCACATATTGCCACATATAGGTCAACAGCAAAATAGAAGCAGTGCACATATTGACACATATAGGTGGAAAATGTATTCTTTGAACCATGACCCAAATAAACAAAAAATAAATTTTATTACAGTTCCCCTCCAACCTCCAGCTCCATACTTACTACCTTATTTGAAGAACATGATTGCTTTTGTGTTTATTATTCAGGCCATCAACTAACAGCTAACATTAACTACATGACTTTATTTTCATTTGCTTCACTGCAATTACCCTGGATTCCATACATTTTATTATTTTTGAATACTTGATTTGTTTACATGGTTCAAAAATGTAAACTATATAAAACATTTTTTAAGAATGAAAATGTATTCTTTCTAGACTGTAATCCCTACCGCACCCCCTATCTGGGCCCTGGCACTCAAGTGTCAGGGAGGCAACATAATTGTCAGTACTTTGTCTTTGACATCAGAACAACCTGCACTCAAATCCAGCACTCAACTTCCAGTTGTGTAAACCTAGGCAAACCATTTCACTCTCTGAGCCTCAGTTTTCCTTGTCTATGCAATGCGGAATAATGACCCTCACAAAGTTACTGAAAGGAACAAATGAGGTAGATACATGTGTGTGAGCCATACACCACACACACAGAAACCTTAGTTTCTCTTCCCCGTTTGGGGTACACAAAGGCCCAACAGGAAAAATGAACACGAATCCGTGCTATCAAGGGTTGTCAATCTACAAGCGGCCAAGTGAGGTGTTATGTACTGGGCCCCTACAATTTTCCTAGCACTGTGGTAAGTTCCACAGCAGAAGAAGTATAAGAAAAAGCTTCTGCATTCAGAGAGCTAACAGTTTGTTGGTTAGAAGCAAGAAAATCATGAGAGACACATATTAAGAATCCCAGAAGACACATGATTAATTGCCCCAAAGATGAACAGACAATAAATGCCAGAGGTGTTCAGAGGAAGAACAGGTCTAAATGGGCAGACAGAATTGAGGAAGACTTAAATGTCCTTTGAATAATAGGTTGGGATATCATGGAAGAAAGGAAAGTGGGCATTTCAGTCAGAATATATGACTTGTATGCAAATATAGGGGTAGGAGTATACTTAGTGGGGTTTAGGCCAGGCACTTAATCTGGATCCTCAGAGATCAGGTAGGAGGTACAGAGGGGGATGTGGAGTGTTGGATGGTGGAGGGACTTCAGTGCCAGAGTGAGTAACATCAGTGGTCATTCGCAAAGAGCTGTCTGTAGAGTGGCCTTATTGTAACTAATTTCCAATTTGGGAAACATTCCTGCTGAGGCCATGCCCTGCATATACATAAAGTGACCGCTATCAAGGAGCTGCCAGGACCACAGTGCTGAGGGAAGGAGGCTGGGAGGTTAGTCAGTCAGCACCAGCCTCAGGAGTCAGGGAGGCTCCAGGCCCTTTGTGTCTGAGAGTGGTGATGAGCAGCCCTTCCCCCCAGCACAGCTGACTTCACAGCATGCGGGGGACTGACTCCTCCAGAAATACAACAAAGCTGCCCCAGAGAGTCCAAAAGTGTCAGGCATCAGCAAGGCTCTCCGCTCTCCTCCCCCATCCAGCCCCAGGCTGCATAGACCCTACTTCACCCAAAGAACAGAAGCTTACCAGCAGAGCCCCCGAATGGCTTGCTGGCTATGGCTCTAGGGCAAGGCTGCCTGCTCCCCTCATTTGCCTGGGGTGGGGACGGGAGTCACACTGATTGGCTTCCAGCTGTCTGTGCTGATCTCTAGCAATAATAAAGATGGAACTCTACCGGTGAGGTCATGAATTGAAGAGTAGAAGTGGGGGGACAAGCTTTGCCCCACACTGTCCCCACCACCACCTGCTGGGCAGGAAAGTTTTCGGAATGGTGAATGGGGAAAGGACAGGTGGTGGGGTGGTTTGCTCTGGGAGGCTAGCTGGAATGAGTACAGCATTGTGAGCCTCTGGCTCTGGGTGGGCAAAAGCAACAAAGTAGCGGGAGCCCTTATCAGGTGAACTCAAGTGCCCATCAGCTCACTCCATCAACGGCTGCCCGTCCTCCCCCCGGGCGCTTCCAGGCTGTTTATTTTGTTATAAAAGGGAGATCTGCATGTCAGCTCATTTGCATTCGTTAGTCTCAAACAAAACCATATTAAAATGCCTCGAAGAGCTGGCTAACAGAGAAGGCTGCTTGCCTTGGAGGAAAAAACGTCCTTACATTGAAAAGGAATCAACGTAGTATTATATTTTTGTGCCAAGTATAATGCTTGCATTAGGGGAATAAAATGTCCCATTCATTCAGATCAGCAAGCCTGAATGTGATGGTTAGGAACATAATAGCTTTTTCAACGGCCTTCAGATATATTATTTTATGTTTTCTTAATTTTTGTCAACTTGTTTTGGTACCTGTAAATGTAGCCAGAGAATGAAAGAAAGTAAATGAAGGAGCAGCAGCTTCAGCAGGACCTGGTAGCCTTCACGAAGCATGGGTGCAGTTCCTTTTCTTCCTTGGGAAACAGATGGTGTTTTATGCTTAACACAATCAGCACCACCTCTCTATCTGTGCCCCTAACCTTCCCCACCTGTGTGAAACCTAATCAGCCACTAATGAACATACTTGGAGCTGTCTGGATGGAATTAGTCCCAGTAGGAGCCAGCCTTCAGGTACCAGGCACTCTCTTAAAGCTGTGTAGCTGCAAAAGACAAGAAATCTTTACACCAGGGCTAATTAAATAAAGGTCTGCCTCTGCTAAATACATGTTTTTTCCCCATCTAGAAAGTAGACATTACTCCAGGTATTATGTTAAGCTATGCTGACCCCTCTCCTCACTGCAACCATAGGCAAATGTTTGTATTTTGGATTTCCTCTAAATACATGAGACAGCAAATGCCTTTTCAGCCATTCCCACTCTTGGGAGGCTTTCCTTGGATCATGCTCTCCTTTGTGCAAATGTAGACACACCAGTGAAGGTGATTTCAGGCCAAACTCACCAAAGAGCTGTCCACCACTCCCTTCCTTTTGACAAATCAATGATTTTTGTCCCAAGGGAATAAAAACAGGAATTGACCAAAGTGCTTGCTTAAACAAACACACACACATGCACGCGCACACACACACACACAAATAAAAACCATCGTGTTAGCAAATTATTACTGACACATTTGGAATTTTACGAAGAACTGCAACAAGCTAGAGGCTTCTGGGTAATACACGAACCACCAGGAAGAAATCCACCATTTTCTGGTCAGAAGCTGTTCCTTTTGATGACATAACAAGGTCAATAGGTCATGGAAGCTCCATTACCTCACCTTGAGTTGAACCCTTCTGATGATACACCAAAGTGTAAATCATCTTGGATTAGCCAGAATGCCCCTCCTTTCACCCCAACCCATCTCTTTAGAGTTTCTAACTTTAGAGTTGTTGCTGCCCCTTCATTTCCCTACAGGTTTCAATGGAGGGTCATGCTAGTGCTCCTCACCTATCACCGTTGGGATCAGTGGGATCAGAAGAAGCCTTACGTCCTATCCCAGCATCATTTCCTTGTCTTAGCCTGAACTTCTATCAATCTCTAAACCAGAACCCAACAGCCTACTGTATAGCCCTTGGACCAAATCTTTCCTGCCACCTGTTTTTGTAAATAAAGTTTTATTAGAACACAGCCATGCCTATTTGTTTATGTATAGCCTCTGGCTGCCTTCCTAGCACAAAAGTGAAATTAAGTAGTTGTGACAGAGATCGTACGGTCCACAAAATAAAACACAGAGGGTGCCAAAAAAATGTATCCACATTTTAAGAAAGGAAAAACCTTTATTAAAATTGTAATACAATGAAGGACACTAGCATTCATTTGATTAACACCATCTTTTGAGCAAACATCATTCTACACATTGCTACTGTAATTCAATTCAACTTCAAAAAGTAATACATAGGGCCAGCCGAGTGGCGCGATGGTTAAGAACTCGCTTGGGATGCCAGAGGGCCCCGGTTCGGATCCCACATATGAGGTCCAGTGACACTGCCCTCTACAGCTAAGATGCTGAACAACAGCTCAACCTGGAGCTGGGCTGCCGTGAGTTGCTGGCGACGGCATAGGCTGCAGTCCCTGTGGCAGTGGGTTGCCATGGGCTACCGTATGTAGCCAGCAGCCAGCGTGAGTGGCCAG
>NW_017731553.1:708041-732358 GCF_001890085.2 Hipposideros armiger | reverse complement strand
CCAGTGAAGCAACGTCCTCCACAACTAGATTGAAGAACAAAACAACAGCAACTTGTCTGTTCCCCTTCCCCCAATTCCCCAGCACTGTTCCCATCCCTCCAATTCCCCAACAAAAATCTTAAAAAAAAAATGAAGCAGTGGCTGTTGGCCAATCCTCCTTAACCACATCCAGAGGGGAATGAAGCTGATGTTCTGTGCCCTTGCCCAGCCTGCCCTTGTCTTAATGGAAAAGGCAAAATCAGAGAATCTGAACTCTTCCGTCTCAGACCTAAGAGGCACACAAGAAACTGTGATTAACTTCTAGCAGAAAGAGCAGGTAATGAAGATGATTCAGAGGACACAAACAAGGAATAACAAGGGTAGGAGTCCCCTGAGACAACCGGACTCAAAACACACTTTTTATTGGCCCTGAAACTTCCTGAGAGACCTTGACATTGGCCACAGCCTCAGCTAATATGGCCTTAAAAGCATTTTCTGAAAATTGTTCCCCATTTCTGCTTGCATCTGTTCCTCAACTGTCAAAGAAAGTAACACAATTGTATTGCATTTCTAAACATGATCAAGCTCTGGGGAAGAACCTGCAATAACTGAAAGTCACTGGGAAATAGATTTAAATAAAATAAAAGGGATCAAATATATGGTGATGGAAAGAGAACTGACTCTGGATGGTGAACACACAATGTGATATATAGATGATGTATTTACAGATTGTACACCTGAAACCTATGTAACTTTACTAACAATTGTCACCCCAATAAACTTTAATAACAAAAAGAAATTTGATAAAAATTTGGCAGCTATAACAAAACAAAAATATATTTAAATATATTTCAGCAATAGAGCTAGTTATATTTCCAAACCACGAGAAATTTGTACCCTGCATGGAAGTCTTTGGCTACTTGGAAACTTTATTTTTCTTAAACACTAGTAGAAGATTCTATTCAATATGGAAATGATTGCTTTTTTAAATCAGAAAAATAATCATAATTATAACAAAGCTACTCTTTCTACATAATATTAAAAATAATAATTGTAAAAATATTAGGACCACAAACTGCAGAAGCCTTTTACAGTAGCAGACAGCCCACAGCAGTCCAGAGAACTTTTGGTGGTATGCAGTGAACCAAAACCTGTAAGCTTCTCTTGGGCATATCTCAGGACCCACGCGCCTGAGGCAAGCAGTAGCTGGTGGCAGTGCTCTCAGAACATTTTTGCAAAGTGCTCACAGGCCCAACAGCACAGAAAGAACTGAAAGTGCATTAACTTTGTAAAAACCACCACCCACACCCTGTAGCTATTGGAAACCCCACCTCACCCATCTAGAGCTGCATTGCCAGGGGCACTCTCTGCGCCTGAGTGGGCAGTCCTGTCCCACAAGCTATGGAAGACCTTTACAGCCGCGGATGGCCCAGGGCACCAGGGGAACTTTTGGTGATGAGCAATGATCCAAAACATGGGCTGCAGCCTCTCTTGGTCCACTTTTGGGGATTTGTGAGCCTGAGGTGACCAGTGGCTTGCTGCAGTGTTTTCAGGGCACTTTACAAAGTGGTCACAGGCTGGGCATTGGCACAATAATTGAATTCACAATAACTTTGTAAAAACCACCGGTCACGTCTCAGGATTCCCTTGGATCCTACCCTGTCCAGCTAATGCTACATGGCTAAGGGCACTCTCAACACCAGGTCAACTAGTCTGGCCTGCACACCTAAAAAGGGTCTTTCAACAGCTATGTCTTACAGGTAACCAGCAGGTGGCAACAGGCCCAGGAGGCCCTGGGTGTTTGGCTGAGCTGTCTCAGGCCCAATACTGGTGGCAGCCGGTGTTGGTTCACAGGGAGGAAACCCCTACAAGCCTCCAGGTCCAGTATATGCAACAGGCAACCACATATAGTTTTGTGGCTCCTACCAAGTAGCCGCAGGCCAGTCACAGGCAAGGCTGAAATTGGCCTGCACAGGGGCCCCTCCCAAGAGACACCAGAAACAACACATCCAGAGGCCAGCTTTAGATGATAACAGAGCACTACCTGGTTAGCCCCACAAGCGGCACACACAAAGGGTGGTCTCATCAGGCAAAAGAGCCCACAGAGGCAAATCCTTCTCTGATGTGTCAGCCTCCACATAGCAGCCTCACAGTCAGTCAGCCTAAGAGTCAATCCCACCCACTGACACCCCAGAAGCAATCAAGGCTCAATTAAAACTGAAAAAACACACACAACACACTCAAGGGACACTCCTGGAACGCTCACACAGGAGATCGGAGAGACTACACCATTAGACCAGACAAGACACATACTACAAAAGACCAACCAGCAAAGACTGAGAAACACAGGAGATCTACCTAATACATAGAAGCAATACAGAGAGGCAGCCAGAATAAGGAAACAAAGAAACATGTTCCAAATAAAAGAACAGGAGAAACCTCCAGAAATAGAACTAAATGAAATGGAGGCAACCAACCTACCAGAGACGGAGTTTAAAATGCTGGTTATAAAAATGCTTAAAGAACATAGTGAGAATTTCAACAAAGAGATAGTAAGCATAAAGAAGGACACAGAAACAATAAAAACTGAACAAGTCAGAAGTAAAGAATACAATAACTCAAATAAAGAACACACTAGAAGAAATCAACAATGGATTAAATGAAACACAGGACCAAAGCAGCAATTTAGATGACAAGGTAGCAGAAAACACCCAATCAGGACAACAAAAAGAAAAAAAGAATAAAAAAAGAACAAATAGAGTTTCAGGGAACCACATTAAGCATAATAACATTCGTATCATAGGAGTACCAGAACAAGAAGAGAGAGAGCAAGGGATCAAAAACCTATTTGAAGAAATAATGACTGAAAACTTCCTTAACCTCGTGAAGGAAACAGACATACAAGCCCAGGAAGTGCAAAGGGTTACAAACAAGATGAACCAAAACAGGCCCACACCAAGACACATCATAATTGAAAAGGCAAAGGCTAAAGACAAAGAGAGACTCCTAGAAGCAGCAAGAGGAAGACAGTTACTTACAAGGGAGCTCCCATAAGACTGTCAGCTGATTTCTCAACAGGGAATTTTCAGGCCAGAAGGGAGCGGTAGGAAATATTTTAAATAGTGAAAAAGAAGGGCCTACAACCAAGACTATTCTACCCAATAGGGTTATCATTTAAAATCAAAGGACGGATAAATAACTTCCCAGACAAGAAATAGCTAAGGAAGTTCATTTCCACCAAGCCAGGATTACAAGAAATGTTAAAAGGACTTCTTTAAGCAGAAGAAAGGAGAAAACAAACAAACAAATGAAGATTAAAAATATGTATAATAAAATAGCAATAACTATATTCCTATCAATAATCACTTTAAATGTAAATGGATTAAATGCTCCAATCAAAAGACATAGGGTAGGGCCAGCCGGGTGGCTCAGTTGGTTAGAGAGCAAGCTCTGAGCAACAGGGTTGCCGGTTCGATTCCCACATGGGTCATTGAGCTGCACCCGAGCTGAGCTGCCCCTGAGCTGGTGAGAGTGCATGCTCTTAACAACAAGGTTGTCGGTTTAACTCCCGCATGGGATGGTGGGTAGTGCCCCTGCCCCAACCCCCCACAACTATATTGAAAGCAGCAACTGTACTTGGAGTGAGCTTGTGCCCTCTGCAACTAAGATTGCAGGACAGCAACTTGACTTGGAACTGATGGATCCTGGAAAAACACAATGTCCCCCTCCCCCAATTCCCCAACACTGTTGCTTTCCCCAATTCCCTAATAAAAATATTTTTTTAAAAAGACATAGGGTAGCTGAATGGATAAGAACATGAGACCCCTGCATATGCTGTCTAAAAGAGAACCACCTGAGATAGAAAGGCACATATAGATGAAAGTAAAGGGATGGAAAGATATTTCACGCAAATGGAAACAAGAAAAAAGCTGGGGTAGAGTACTTGCATCAGACAAAATAGACTTTAAAACAAAGAATATAATAAGAGACAAAGAAGAACATTACATTTAATAAAGGGACACAATAAAGGGGTCAATCTAACAAGAAGACATTGACCTAGTAAATATTTATGCACCAACATAGGAGCACCTAAATATTATCTATAAAGCAAATATTGACCAACATAAAGACAGAGATCAACAGTAACACCCACTGCCACCAATGGACAGATCTGCCAGACAGAAAATCAACATGGAGACAGAGGCCTTAAATGACACACTAGACCACATGGATTTAATTGATATTTTTAGAGCATTTCACTCCAAAGCATCAGAATATACATTCTTCTTAAGTGCACATGGAACATTTTCCAAGATAGACTACATGCTAGGCCACAAAACAAGCCTCAGTAAATTTAAGAAGACTGAAATCATATCAAGCATTTTCTCTGACCACAGTGGTATGAAACTAGAAATCAAGTACCAGAAAATAAACTGAAAAACATACAAATACATGGAGGCTAAATAACATACTACTGAATAATGAATGAGTCAACAATGAGATCAAGGAGGAAATAAAAAGATACCTGAAACAAATGAAAATGGAAACACAACGACCCCAAATCTATGGGACTCAGCAAAAACAGTCATAAGAGGAAAATTCATAGCAATGCAGGACTACCCACAGAAACAAAAAAAAATCTCAAATAAACAGTCTAACTTTACACCTATGGGAACTAGAAAAAGAACAGCAAACAAAACCCAAAATGAGTACCAAAAAAAGAAATAATAAAGATCAGAGCAGAAATAAATGAAATAGAGACTAAAAAACATTGTAAAAGATCAATGGAACCAAGATGTGCTTCTTGAAAAAAGACAAACAAAATTGAACAACCTTTAACCAGACTCATGAAGAAAGCAGAGAGAGAACGAAAATGAATAACATCAGAAATGAAAGGAAAGAAGTGACAATAGACACCACAGAAAGCCAAAAAAATTAAAGAAAATACTATGAGCAACTATATGCCAAAAAAATTGGATAATAATCTGGAAGAAATAGATATATTCATAGAAGCATATAATGTTCCAAGGTTGAATAAAGAAGAAACAGAAAATCTGAACAGACTGATTACCACTAACAAAATTGATCAGTAATCAACAAGCTCCCAATATACAAAAGTCCTGGACCAGATGGCTTCCCAGGTGCGTTTTACCAAGCATCCAAAAAAGAATTAACACCAATTCTCCTCCAAGAGGAGGAGAAGCCTCCCAAGCTCATTTTACGAGGCCACCATTACCTTGATTCCAAAAGCAGACAAACACATTACAAAAGAAGAAAACTATAAGCTGATATCTCTAATGAGCATGGATGCAAAACTCCTCAACAAAATATTAGCAAACTGAATTCAGCAATACATTAAAAAGGTCATACACCATGATGAAGTGGGATTCATTCCTGGTATACAAGGTTGGTACAATATTCACAAATCAATTAATGTGATAAAGCACATAAAGAAAACAAAAAATAAAAATCATATGTCATATCAATAGATGCAGGAAAAACATTTGACAAAATCAAGCATCTATTTATGATAAAAACTCTCAGCAATGTGGGAATAGAGGAAACATTTCAACAAAGGCCATATATGACACACGCATAGCTAATATTGTACTTAATGGGGAAAAGCTAAAAGCATTCTCCTTAAGATCAAGAACAAGACAAGAATGCCCACTTTCACTTTTGTTCAACATAGTACTGAAAGTTCTAGCTACAGAAATCAGACAAGAAAAAGAAATAAAAGGCATCCAAATGGGAATAGAAGAAGTAAAACTATGATTATTTGCAGATGATATGACACTACATATAGAGAACCCTAAAGATTCCACCAAAAGACTATTAAAACTGATAAATGAGTTTAGCAAAGTAGCAGGATACAAAATTAATACAGTAAAACCACGGAGTGTGATTAATTTGGTTTGCAAGTGTCCTGCAAGACGAACAAACATTTCTATTAGGTTGGTGCATTTTGCACCAACCTAATAATACCATATTTCCCCATGTATAAGACACACCCTTTTTCGAAAAATTTGGGGTCTAAAAACTGGGGCGTCTTATACAGTGGTTGTAGATTCCAAATGCCATAGATGGAACTGAGGATGAGGCAATATATGAAGACAGTGATTCGTCATCAGACACAGATGAGGGCAAGCTAATGGTTGGGAGTTTTGACAGTGATGAAGAGTTGTATGAATTTTATGATGAATAAAACTTGAGCTCAATAACTTTATGTAATACATTTTTTTTCAAATTTCAGGCCCCAAAATTAAGGTGTGTCTTATACATGGGAGCGTCTTATACATGGGGAAATACGGTATATTTTAACTTGGTAAACGAGCGATGTCTTGCAATACAAGTAGTTTGTTTCTGGAACGAATTATGCTCGCAAACCAAGGTATTACTGTATTCAGGAATCAGTTGCATTTTTGTACTCAAACTATCAGAAAAATAAATTAAGAAAACAATCCCAATTATGATTGCATCAGAAAAATAAAATACTTAGGAACATACCGAGGGTGCCAAAAATATGTAGACACATGACTTGTATTCATCTTTTGTTATCGGTATATATTGAGTACTACAATTTTAGCATAGTTTTTTCCGTTCTTAAAATGTGTATACATTTTTAGGGGTACCCTCTGTATTTAACCAAGGAAGTAAAATACCTATACTCAGAAATGTATGCCATTGAACAGAGAAATTAAAGAAGATACAGATAAATGGAAACATATACCATGCTCACAGATAGGAAGAATTAATATAGTTAAAGTGTCCATACTACCTATAGCAAAATATAGATTCAGTGCAATCCCTATCAAAATACCAATGGCATTTTTTATAGAACTAGAAAAAATAATCCTAAAATGTATATGGTACTATAAAAAAAACCTTGAATATTCACAGCAATCCTGAGAAAGAACAAAGCTGTAGGTATCATGCTACCTGATATCAAATTATACTACAAGTTCATAGTAATCAAAACAGCATAGTATTGTCATAAAACAAGACACATAAATCAATGAAACAGAATAGGGAGCCCAGAAATAAATCCATGCATATATGGTCATTTAATCTATGACAATGGAAGCAAGAACTTACACTGGGGTAAAAACAGTCTATTTAATAAATGGTGTTTAAAAAACTGGACAGATTCATGCAAAAAAAAGAAAGAAACTGGACCACCAACTTATGTCATATACAAGAATAAACTTAAAATGGGTAAAGACTTAAATATAAGACCCCAAACCATAGACTCCCAGAAAAAAATATAGAAAGTGAACACTGAGACATTATTCATAGTAATATTCTTACTGATATGCTCATATCTCTTCAGGCAAGGGAAACAAAAGATAAAATAAACAAATGGGATTGTATCAAAGTAGAAGTTTTTTCACAGTGAAGAAAACCATCAACAAAATGAAAAGATATCCTACTGAATGGGAGAAGATATTTGCCAATGATACATCTGGTAAGGGGTTAATATCCAAAATTTATTTAAAAAAATAAACTCATATAACTCAACACCAAAACCACAAAACATCCAATTAAAAACTGAACAAAGGACCTAAATAGACATTTCTCCAAAGAGAACTCACAGATAGCCAATAGACATATAAAAAGATGTTCAACGTCACTAATCATCAGAGAAATGCAAATAAAATCCACTATGTGATACCACCTCACTCCTGTCAGAATAGCTATCATCAATAAATCATCAAACAAGTGTTGGTGAGGATGTGGAGGAAAGGAAACCCTCGTGCACTGTTGCTGGGATTGCAAATTAGTGTAGCCACTATGGAGAACAGTATAGAGGTTCCTCAAATAATTAAAAATAGAACTACCTTATGACCCCACAATTCCACCCCTAGGTATCCATCCAAAGAATTCTGAAACACTAATTCAAGAAAATATGTGCACCCCTATGTTTACTGCAATGCTATTCACAATAGCCAAGATATGGAAACAGCTAAAATGTGCATCAGTAGATGGTTGGATAAATAAATGGTGTTACATTTATATAATGGAATAATACTCAGCCATAAAAAAGAATGAAATCTTACCATTTGCAACAACATGGGTGGACCCAGAGGATATTATACTAAGTGAGATAAGTCAGACTGAGAAAGACAAATTACATATGATCTCACTTATATGTGGAATCTGAAGGACAGAGTAAACAAACAAACAAAACAGAAACAGACCCATAGATGCAGAGTACAAACTGATGGTTGCTAGATGGGAGGAAGTTTGGGGGGATTCATGAGAAAGATGAATGGATTAGGAAGTACAAATTTGTAGTCACGGGAATGTGAAATACAGTATGGGGAATATTGTCAATAATGTTGTAAAATCTATGTATAGTGTCAGGTGGGTACTAGACTTATTGGGGAGATCACTTCTTAATTTGTATAAATGCCTAACCACTGCACTGCACACCTGAAACTAATACAAAATAATATTGAACGTCAAATATATATATATATATATATATATATTCATGGATGTAAAATACAGTTATATACAGTGTCAGATGAATAATAGACTTGTTGGGGTTAGCACTTTGTGAGGGGTGTAAATGTCTAAGCACTATATTGTTTTGTACACCTGAAACTAATAAAAATTTAAAAAAACATTTGAGAACTCACTATGTGCCAGCCAGTATTCCAATTGCTTTATATGCATCACTTCATATAATCCTTACAACTCTCTGAGGTTTTTATAGTTTCTATTTTAAATTTTGTTTTGAATTTAATTTAATTTTTATTAAGTTATTTTTATTTTCAAATTATAGCAGAAAAAAAATAGAAGTCAGAGAGAGGTCAAGTAACTTGCCCAAAGTCCCAACAGTTAGTATGTGCTTGAGCTGGGATGAAAATATCACTTATCCTGGCCCGCCCACCATATCATGAGTCCACATGCCTTGAGCTCTCCTTCTAGTAATAGGAATGGATAGCACGAACCATCCATTGCATCTTTGGTGTCTAATAGCAAATGTTATAAGACATCTCTCTGGGTCCCTACATTAGAGCAAAGCTAAGTAATTCTGGCTGGGTTTCAGCTCATTAGCATTTTTACAAACTGCCTTCAGCGATGGCAAAGGAGAGGGCTCCCTGCATGGGATGCATATCTGTGGAGTGCCTACCACTGAAACAGTTCCCCACCACCACTGCTACAATGCTTTTTGCAATATTAGTCCTCTGGCCTAAAGCATTGTTTTTCTGAAACATGTTCTATGAAACATATTAGTCTTCCACTTAGTCAGCAAAAAGTGCTGAAGGCAAGGGCAGGAAAGCAGTAAGAAGGTTGTTACTGTAGTCTGGGAGAGACACAATGAGGACCTTATGGTAGCAGAAGTGATGGAAAGGAGGGGCCAGAATATTATTATAAAATCTGACATAACTATATTGGTGAGGGTAGATTAACTGCTGTAACAAGTAAACTCTGAAATGTATAATCATTCAAACCCCACAGAAGTTTATTTCTTGCTAACATACTACTACTGGACACCTGAAGAAGAAGGCAGATCAGCCCTCCTCCATGCAGGGTACCAGGCTGACAGCAACTCTGCCATCTTTAACGCATGGGTTCCCAGGTTGCCCTGGGGGTCATCTCCACTCCAGATAGCTAAACATCCACGTCTCTGAAGCCAAATACCTTTCTGCTAAGAAGTGCTGGCTTTGATAAATAGCCATTCATCAGTTATTTTTTCTTCATGTACCACTCTCTAATATCTTTTCTCATAATACTTTGGACAAGTTTCTCTCGTAGCAGTTATTACACTATGCTGAAATTGTATATTTACCTGTTGCCCCACTAGAGGACGAGTTATTTGAGGGCAAACACCATGTCTTATATTCATTTCTATACAGCTAGTGCCTACCACTGTGCTGAGTACACAGTAAATGCTCAGTAAATGTAATTATGTGGGCACTAGACTTATCTGGGGGATCACTGCATAACTTATACAAATGTCTAAACACTATGCTGTACACCTGAAACTAATATAAAATAATATTAAATGTCAACTGTTATTGAAATATAAGAAAAAAACAGAATGAATAAATAAATTCAAAAGCATATCTCTTTACCATCCCTTAAAGGTATACAATTCCCATGGTCTCATCATCTTCTCAGTATAAAAATATTAGCCTTTCTAGGATCTACATTTATGTTGTATGAACTAACCCACAGTACAACAGGGTACAAGTCAATTCACAATAAACTGAAAATAGGAGTAATATTCTACCCTTGGCCTTGCCCATCTTCCTGATTACTCAGATTCAAAGCTGAAAGGTTGTGACCAATAGAAATGCTGATGCAAGAATTAGATCATAGAAATGGCAGTGTGAGGTGAGCCTCTTGAAATCTCCCCTGGAATTTACAACAAATTGAACAGCTATAATTCCACAAAGGACTCCCTGCACAGCAGACAGACAAGACAAAGAGACACACAATTGAAATCACCTAAAGGTGAGAAATTGGGCGAGCAGGAGAGGCGGGAAGGGGAAGTGTGCAGATAGGGGCAGCACGGGCTGCAGGATGCAGACCAGAGCTCTGAGCTCCCTGCATTCCGTACCTACAGCATTCATGGGAGAGGGAAGAATTTGGACTGCTAATGCTCCCCTTAAGGCCCACAGTCCTGGCTGAGGGGTCAGCATACAACACAGCTAAATCCAATGCTCATGGCAGAGACCTCGGAGCAAAGACTGAGGGAAGAAGGGTGAGAGCAGTGGTTTAAGCCCTCACTGCCAAGCAGAGGACAGAAGACATAGGCACGGAGCCTAGCCAACCACCCCTCTCCCCAGAGCTCACCTAAACCTACTCTCCCAGTGCTAGAAGCAGAACAGTAGCAGTGTCACAACAAAAGAATAGAATATTTGCAATTCTGAGAACTGTGGTCCCTCAGCCACTGACTCTCAGATCAATTAGTTCCAGCGAAGGGGAGGGAGCCTTGGGTGCAGGACTGGCTGTGCTGGTGGTCCTCGGACATTGCTCACAGCCACCTCTCACAACCAACCCTGCCCCTGCCCCCACCTATCTGGGCAGATCCCTGCAGGGGTAAACAGAGCCACTGAAACATACAGGCTCTGAAACTGGTGCAGGAAGAGCTTAGGAACTTCAGAAGTTCTTCACATCCGCCCCCAGAGGCGGTGCCCTGTGACCCAGGTGACCTGCTCACAGGGGAGAAGCCCACCTTCCAGGGATCTCCCTCCCCCTCCATTGTGTGAGAAGCTGGAGCAGTGCAGTGCAGAGAAAATATACCACTACAGCATGAGAGAGAATGAAAGGTTGCAGCAAATTAAACATTCCACCAACACCTACTAGAAGGCAAAAGAAAGACGTCTTCCTATCAACCTGTTGTAGAACCCACTCCTGTGGATGCCAAGGAAGAGAAATAATAATTTATTAATTGCCATGAATAACCAAGGCAACAAGGCAGCTCAGAAAGAAAATGTAAAGGCTCCAGAAAATGAACTTAAAAGACATGGAAATATGTGACTTAAATGACAGAGAATTCAAGATTGTCGTTTTGAAAAAACTCAATGAGATGCAGGAAAACACAGACAGGCAGTTTAATGAGCTCAAAAACACAAAGAATAAAATTAACATTTTACCAAAGAGATTGACATTTTAATGAAGAACAAAATAGAATTTCTGGAGATGAACTCAATAAAAGAAATGAAGAATGAAATAGCCAGCTTAGGTAATAGAGCTGAGCAGATGGAGGAAAGAATCAGTGACATCAAAGATAGAAATCTGGAAATGACACAGATGGAAGAAGAGGAAAACTTGAGAGTTAAAAGAAATGAAAAGACTCTCCAAGAACTTTTTGACTCCATCAAGAGCAATATAAGAATCATGGATATACCAGAAGGAGAAGAAAGGGAGAAGGGAACAGAGAGTATATTCAAACAAACAGTGGATGAGAACTTCCAGAACTTGGAGAGAGAACTGGATCCTTGAATCCAAGAAGTAAATAGAACACCTAATTACCTCAATCCCGACAGGCCCTCTCCAAGGCACATTGTATTGAAGCTGTCAAAAGTTAACAACAAAGAAAGAATCCTCATGGCAGCCAGGGAAAAGAAGATGGTAATTTACAAAGGAAAGCCCATTAGATTATCATCGGATTTTTCAGCAGAAACCCTACAAGCCAGGAGGGAGTGGAATCAAATATTCAAAGTATTGAAAGAGAGAAATGATGAGCCAAGAATAATATATCCAGCATAGATATCCTTTAGATGATGAAGGAGGAATATCTTTCCAGACAAACAGAAGCTGAGGGAATTTTCTAACACAAGACCTGCCCTACAAGAAATACTGAAAGAGGCTACTCGACCTGAAACAAAAAAGCAAAAGAATACAAAACCATGAGTTGTGGGGCCGGCCGAGTGGCTCAGTTGGTTAAGAGCTCGCTCAAGAGTTTGAGCTCTGAGCAACAGCGGTTCGAGTCCCAGCCCAAGCTGAGCAGCCGGTGAGCTGCCAATAGGCGGCAGGATGGCACAGCTAAAAAAAAAACACCAACAAAAAAACCATGAGTTGTTTTGTGAACAGACAGACAGAAGCAGGAAATGGCATCCCCTACACCAAATAGGACACTATGCACTTAAACATAACATACAGGGTAAAGGAGTAAAAAGACAACTTACTACTGCAGCACAGAAATCAACTCACAGCATAAATAGGGATAATTTGTGACAACAAAAACATAAAAAGGGAGAGAGTAAAGGTCTGAAATGGCAAAAGGGAATGGAGAAAGGAAACACGCTGAAGAAAATGGAATACTCTAAATATGAAACTTTCTTTTACATAAACTTAATGGTAACCACTCAAAAGAAATCCAGAACTGAAATATATAACATAAAAAAAGAAGAAACAGAGGGTAAAATTATAGAATACCACCACACTGAAATAATAGACAATAGTAAAACGGCAAAGAAACAATGGAGACACCGTCCTACGAGAAAACCAGTCCTGAAACAGACTTCAGGATAAAAATGGCAACAAGAGACAAAGATGGACATTTCATAATGATAAAGGGGACTATACAACAAGAAGACATAATAGTCATCAATAGTTATGCCCCCAATGAGGGAGCACCAAAATATACCAAGCAACTATTAACATAACTAAAGGGAGACATTGACCAAAACACAATTATAGTAGGGGACCTAAACACACCATTGTCAGTTATGGATAGATCACCCGAACAGAAAATCAATAAAGAAAGATCAGCTCTAAATGACACATTAAATGAAATGGACATAATTGACATTTATAAGCAATTCATCCTAGAATATCAGACTATACATTATTTTCTAGTGTACATGAAACATTCTCAAGGATAAACCATATATTGGGACATAAAACTAGGCTTAGCAAATATAACAAGGTTGAAATCATACCAAGCATATTATCTGATCACAAGGCTTTGAAATTGGATATCAACTACAAAAAGAAAGCAGGAAACCCCACAAATATGTGAAGATTACACAACATGCTTTTAAAGGACGGCTGGGTCAAAAAAGAAATAAGACAGAGATAAAAAGATACATACAAACAAATGAAAATGAAAATGCATCCTATCAAAATTATTGGGATGCAGCGAAAGCAGTAATAAGAGGGAAATTTATATTATTACAGGCTTATTTCAAGAAAGAAGAAAAATCCCAGATACATAACCTCACATTACACCTTAAAGAACTAGAGAAAGAAGAACAAATGAAACCCAAAGTCAACAGAAGGAAGGAAATAATAAAAATCAGAGCAGAACTAAATGAAATAGAGAACAAAAAGACAATAGAAAAAAATTAATGCAACAAAGAACTGGTTCTTTTAAAAGGTTAATAAAATTGACAAACCCTTGGATAGACTCAGTAAGATAAAAAGAGAAAGACACAAATAAACAAAATCAGAAATGAAAGATGGGAAGTAACCACAGATGCCACAGAAACACAAAGGATCATCCAAGAATACTATGAAGGACTATATACCACCAAATTCAATAACTAGAAGAAATGGACATGTTCTTAGAAAAATATAGCTTTTCTAGGCTGTATCACAAAGAATTGGAAAATCTAAATAGACAGATCAACAGTAAGCAAATTGAATCAGTCATCTGAAACCTTCCCAAGAGCAAAAGTCTAGGACCAAATGACTTCACTAGTGAATTCTACCAAACATTCAAAGAGGATCTAATACCTGTCCCAGTCAAACTCTTCCAAAAAAATTGAAGAAGAGACAATACTCCCTAACTCATTTTATGAGGTCAACATCACCCTAATACCAAAACCTGGTAAGGATAACACACACACAAAAAGAAAATTACAGACCAATATCTCTGATGAATACAGATGCAAAAATCCTAAACAAAATTCTAGCGAATCAAATGCAACACTGCATTAAAAAGTTTATACATCATGACAAAGTGGGGTTCATCCCAGGGGCAAAAGGATGGTTCAACATATGCAAATCAATTAATGTGATACACCACATAAACAAAATAAAGGACAAAATTCATATAATTATGTCAATGGATGCAGAAAAAGCATTTGAGAAGATACAACATTCATTTATGATTAAAACACTTAATAAACTGGTTATAGAAGGAAAATACCTTAACATAGCAAAGGCCATATATGATAAACCCTAAGCTAATATCATAATTAATGGTGAAAAATTGAAGCCCTTTGCTCTATGTTCAGGAACAAGACAGGGCGCCCTAGTCCCTTATCACCTCTGCTTTTCAAAATAGCATTGGAAGTTTTGGCCAGAGCAATCAGGCAAGACAAAGAAATAAAAGGCATTTGAATTGGGAATGAGGAAATTAAATTGTCACTTTTTGCACATGACCTGATACTATATACAGAAAACCCTGAAGACGCCACCAAAATGCTATTAGAAACAATATACAAATACATTAAAGTTGCAGCTACAAAATCAACATACAAAAGTCCATTGCATTCCTGTATGCTAATAATGAAATCTCCAAAAAAGGGATAGAAAATACAATTCTTTTTGCAATTGCAAAAAAAAGAATAAAATACCTAGGAATAAACTTAACCAAGTATGTGAAAGACCTCTACATTGAAAACTATAAAATATTTTAAAAAGAAATTAAAGAAGATACAAAGAAATGGAAAGACATTCTGTGTTCATGCATTGGAAGAATCAACATAGTTAAAATGGCCATATTACCCAAAGCAATATACAGATTTGATGCAATCCCCATCAAAATCCCAATGACATTTTTTAAAGAAATAGAACAAAAATAATCAGATTTATATGTAATCACAAAAGACCCTGAATAGCCACAGCAATCTGAAGAAAAAAGAATGATGCTGGGGGCATCACACTCTCTGACTTCAGCTTGTACTACAGAGCAACAATAATCAAAACAGTATGCTAGTGGCAGAAAAACAGACACACAGACCAATGGAATATAATTGAGAACCCAGAAATAAACCCACATAAATATGGACAGATAATTTTCGACAAAGAAGCCAAAAACATACAATGCAGAAAAGACAGCCTCTTCAATAAATGGTGCTGGGAGAATTGGGAAGCCATGTGCAAAAGAATAAAACTAGAATGCTATCTATCACCGTGTACCAACATTAACTCAAAATGGATCAAAGAACTAAACATAAGACCTGAAACAATAAACTGCCTAGAAGAAAACATAAGTACTAAACTTATGAACCTTGGGTTCAAAGAGGAGTTTATGAATTTGATCTCAAAGGCAAGGGAAGAGAAAGCTAAAATAAATGAGTGGGACTACGTGAAACAAAAAAGAAGCACAGCAAAAGAAGCCATCGACAAAATAAAGAGGCAACCAACCAAATGGGAAAAGATTTTTGCAAACAGTGCCTCCGATAAGGGGCTAATATCCAAAATATATAAGGCACTCATACAACTCAAAAACAATAAAACAAACAATCCAATTAAAAAATGGACAGAGGATCTGAATAGACATTTCTCCAAAGAGGACATACAGATGGTCAATAGACATATGAAAAAATGCTCAACATTACTAATCATCAGATAAATGCAAATAAAAACCACAAATGAGATATCACCTCACACCAGTTAGAATGGCTATCATGAACAAGAAAAATAATAACAAGTGTTGGAGAGGCTGTGGAGAAAATGGAACCCTCATATACTGTTGATGGGATTGCGTATTCGTGCAGCCACTATGGAAGACAGTGTGGAGGTTCCTCAAAAAATTAAGACTAGAATTACCATATGACCCAGCAATCCCTCTCCTGGGTATCTACCCCAAAAATCTGAAAATATTTATCCGTAAAGATATATGTGCTCTGGTGTTCATTGCAGCTTTATTTACAGTGGCCAAGACATAGAAACAACTGAAGTGTCCTTCGATAGATGATTGGATAAAGAAGATGTGGTATATACAGTAAGTCCCCGACTTACAAACGAGTTCCATTCCGGGAGAACGTTTGTAAGTCGGATTCGTTCGTAAGTCCAACAAAGTGAGTCTTATACACCTTTGACACAAATATACAATGTAAAGCATAAAAAAACTAAACACGCACACTCACACAAATACTGTAAATAAACTATTTTTACTTTTACAGTTACTTTGAAATGGTGGTACAGTACAACAACTGGCATTAGGGGATTGCATGGAGTGAACTGACAAGAGCAGACACGTGAGCTACTTCCGCTATTTGTTCGCATCTAGGAATGTTTGTAATGCGAGGTCCGTTGGTATCTGAAAGTTCGCAACTCGAATGTTCGTAAGTCGGGGACTTACTGTATACACAATGGAATACTATTGTGCCATAAGGAAAGATGAAATAGTGCCATTTGTGACAGCATGGATGGATCTTGAGATTTTTATGCTAAGCGAAATAAGTCAGACAAAAAATATCGAGAACCATATAACTTCACTGATATATGGGATATAAAACTGAAAACAGCAAAGGAACAAGACAAACAAATGAAGAAACAAAAATTCACAGACACAGACAATAGTTTAGTGGTTACCACAGGGTAAGGGGGGAGGGAGGTGGTAGGTGAGGGCAAAAGGGATCAAATATATAGTGATGGAATGAGAATTGACTCTGGGTGGTGAACACACAATGTGATATATAGATGATGTATTACAGAATTGTACACCTGAAACCTACGTAACTTTACTAACAGTTTTCAACCCAATAAACTTTAATTTAAAAAGAAAGAAAGAAAGAAAGAAATGCTGATGCTGTCCAGGAAGCAATCCTGTGGAAGGTGTAAAGCAAAACTTCCCCTGGATTTGGTTGTTATACCAGGGATAATTGAATAGTTTAAAACATGTCTGCCTTGTGACTTGGCCAGCCTTTATATTATAACAATGGAAACTCACAAATGTGTCTAGGGAGTCATTTATGCACTGGAGTGCCATATAAGAAACCAATTGCATATAATGAAGTGTATAATGCACATAAACTTTTAATGAAGAGTAAAAGCATTGCCAGGCCTCTCCAGGAGCAGCCCTTGGCTCATACCCTCCCCTGAGATCCCCTACAGAAGGGAAGGGTTAACCCAGCTGTTCCACTCCTGCAGAAACAGGACGACCTAAGCCAGCTGCAGATGGTACAAAGGTAGGAAATGAGAGAGCAACGCATGGGGCTGAATTGCAATAAATATGGAGGTCTCATCCACTGGCATTCAGCAATAATTGCTTCAGGGGTCCAGCCTGATTTTCCCCAGGAAGAAAACCAAGTCAGCAATTGCAGACTTCAGTGTTGTTGTGTATCATTGTGCTTAAGTGTTTGAGTCATTGAGTCAAATAGATCAGGATTTGAATTCTGGCCCTACCATTTACTAGCTGTATGACCTTGGGCAAGTAACTTAACTTCTCTGAATCTCAGTCTGTAAACTGGAAGCAATAATATGCTTGACCTCACAAGGTAGTTATGAGGATTCATTGAGATAATGCAAATGAACATGTCCAGGTTATACTAAGAGCTCAAGAAATGATACCTGTTGTCATTTACATTATTAGAATCTAAAGTCATGAATATTTACCCCTATGTTTTCATCTAAGGATTTTATAGTTTTAACTCTTACATCTAAGGCTTTGATTCATTTTGAGTTCATTTTTGTATATGGTATAAAGTAAGACTCCCACTTCATTCTTTTGCATGTGGCTATCCAGTTGTCCCAACACTACCTATTGAACAAACTATCCTTTCCATACTGAATGGTCTTGACACCTTTGTATAGTAGTAAATCAGTTGACCATAGACGTATGGCTTTACTACTAGATTCTCAGTTCTATTAGATTGATCTATATGTCTGTCCTTCAGGCTGGCCTCTTATGACTCCACATTTCAGCCCTGGAATTCTGAGCTCCACCTCCTGCTGGGACACTTTCCCTGCATTTCCTTCCAGATAGCCTCTTGCACAGTCCTTTTAAAAGGTTGTTTCCAAGATGACTTTCCCCTACAGAACCACTTGGCCCATAACACAAAACCAAATCATCACCAATAATAAAACGATGCACCTCCTTTTCTTCCTCTGTTGCTTTTAGTTTTACTATTGTTCTCTCTCCCCCTTCCCTTCTCTTCTTTCTCAAGTCCACAGATACAGACTCTAGATTTCTAAAGCAAAAATCAGATATGTGTGTTCTGTGTCTTCTAAACTTCAAGGGACACATCTCAAGCCCTCAGGATGGTCTCTTCTAAGTCCTTCTCATTTGATAAAAGGTGTGGGGAAAGTACCATTTCTTCACCCTAATTGAGGCAAGGTGGAGAAACAACAGAGCATACCACAGCAATCCAATAATTCTCTGTGAAGGAATTCTCTCCGTCTTTCTGTAATTTCAACCCTTTTAATACTTTCAAGATTGCTGATGGGATATGGATTACAAAATCAGTTTTCAGAAATCCCCATTGCAAGCCATATATAAAAGGGTCCCATTTTAGAACTGGGGATGTTCTCAGCCTTTTGGGGCCTTGGATAAAACTGAGATATAAGGAGTGCTATTTTAATATCCCTTTACAAATGGAGAATAAATAAATAAATAAATAAATGTATGGGTGTTAACGTCCTTACCCATTCCCTGCCACCTTTTAATTTAATTCATTGACCAGTTCTGTGCAACCAAAGTTAAGTAATGTTGAGAAACAATCTGCTGGGGCAGTCTGAGAAATCAAGTTCTAACAATGATGATATTTCTTTTAAATCATAAATATAACCTCTTGATATCTAATAAGCAAATAATTTCTTTGTCTTAAGATTTTTACTAAAATATAGTTAACACACAATATTATATTAATTTCAGGTGTGCACCACAGTAATTCAACATTTATACACCTTAAGAAATGATCACCATGATAAGAGCAGCAACCATCTGGCACCGTACCACGCTATCACAATATTATTGACTATATTCCCTATGGTGTACATTACATCCCCATGACTTATTTGTTGTACACCTGGAAATTTGAACCTCTTATTCCTTCACCTTCCTCCCCTTTTAAATTATTCAATTACATGAATATTGAATATTATTTTATTGAATATTATTTTATATTAATTTTAGATGTACAACATAGTGGTTAGACAGTTATAGAATTTAAGAAGTGATTCCCCTGACTAGTCTAGTACCCACCTGGCACTATACATAGTTATTACCATATTATTGACTATATTCACTATATGTTACTTTACATCCCCATGACGATTTTGTAACTGTCAATTTGTACTTCTGAATGCCTTAGCCTTTTTCATCCTGTCCCCCAACCCCCTCCTATCTATCAACCTGATAAATGTATTACCCATCTGACATCATACATAGTTATTACAATATTGTTGACCATATTCCTTATGCTATACTCTACATCCCCATGACTACTTTGTAACAACCAATTTGTACTTCTTAATCCCTTCCCCTTTTTCACCCACATCCTCAACCCCACTCCCATCTGACAGCCATCAAAATGTTCTCTGTATCTATGAGTTGGCTTCTGTTTTGTTCGTTTATTTTGTTCTATGATTCCACATATAAGACAAATCACATTGCATCTGTCTTTCTTTGTCTGACATACTCCATTCAGCACAGGTCCATCCATGCTGCCACCTATGGCAAGAACTCATTCCCTTCCATGGCTGAGCAATATTCCATTGTACATATGTATCATCTCCTCTTTATCCATTCATTTATCCACAGACACCTGGGATGCCTCTACATGTTGGCCACTGTAAACAATGCTGCAACAAACATATGGATTAACAGGTCCCCTGAAGTAGCAATTTGGGTTTCTTCAGATAAATACCCAGAAGTGGGATTACTAGGTCCTTCCTTGTCTCTTATTATATTATTTTATTGTTTTAAACTCTATTTTTTCTGGCATAAGTATTGCTACCCCAGCTTTCTTTTTTATATTTCCATTTTCATGAAATATATTTTCCCCATCCCTTTATGTTCAATCTTTGTGTGTCTTTTGATCTGAAGTGAGTCTCTTGTAGGCAGCATATATAAGGGTCTTGTTTTCTTATCCATTCAGCCACCCTATCTTTTGATTGGATCGTTTAATCCATTTACATTGAAAGTAATTGTTAAAAGACTCCTGGTAGAAGATGAGGTAGCTTCAGTTCGTTCTCCCATGAATTTACCAGAGCTCATTCTAGAGAAGTTAGTGGGAAAATTCATGAATGAGAATTCCGAAAGCATAAGGTTCACCATAGTCATGCATTTGGCAGAACTAATACATGAACCAGTGGTTTCCTCTGTCAGGGAAGGGGAAGAGAGGGCTATCCAGGTAACTTCTAAGATTCCATTTCTTTAACTGGGAGGTGATCAAATTTGTTATTGTTATTAAAAATAAACACATTTATATGCAAAAAAGTAATTATTGATAGATATGTAGTTATTGCCATTTTATTAGTCATATTTTGATCCTTTTTGTTTTTCATCTTTAAAAAAAGTCCCTCTAACATTTCTTGTAATACTGATTTGGTGCTGATGACTCTGTTAGCTTTTTCTTGTCTGGAAAGCTCTTTATCTGTGCTTCAAATCTAAATGATAGCTGTGTTGGGGAGAGTAATCTTGGTTGTAGGTCTTACTTTGCATCACTTTGAATATTTTATGCCAATCCCTTCTGGCCTGCAAAGTTTCTGTTGATAAATCAGCTGATAGTCTTATGGGAGCTCCCTTGTAGGTAACTAACTGCTTTTCTTTTGCTACTTTTAAGATTCTTTCTTTGTCCTTAATCTTTGCCATTTTAATTTTGATGTGTCTTGCTGTGGGCCTCTTTGGGTTCATCTTGTTTGGGACTGTACTTCTTGGGCTTGTATGTGTATTCCCTTTGCCAGGTTAAGGAAGTTTTTCATCATTATTTCTTCAAATAGGTTTTCAATCCCTTGCTCTCTCTCTTGTCTCCTTCTGGTATACCTATGATGAAAATATTGGTACTCTTGATATTGTCCCAGAGGCCTCTTAAATAAAGTATCCTCTCTTTTTTGGATTCTTTTGTCTTTTTGTTGTTCTGATTGGGTGTTTTCTGACACCTTCTCATCCAAATCACTGATTTGATTCTCTGCTTCGTCTAATCTACTGTTGATTCCCTCTAATGTAGTCTTCATTTCAGTTACTGTATTTTTTATTTCTCATTGGTTCTTTTTTATGCTTTCTATCTCTTTGTTGATGTTCTCCCTGAGATCATTGAGCACCCTTATAAACATTGTTTTGAACTCTGCATCTGGTAGATTGGTTGCCTCCATGTTGTTTAGTTCTTTTTCTCGAGCTTTGTTCTGTTCTTTTATTTGGGACATGTTTCTTTGTCTCCCCATTTTGGCTGCCTTTTGTGTTTGTTTCTATGTATTAGGTAGGGCTGCTATACCTACCAGGCTTAGTCATTTGATCTTATATAGTAGGTGTCCTGTGGGATACAGTGGCACAGTCTCCCTGATCACCTGAGCCAGGTGCTGCAGTTGTTTACTTTGTGTGTGTTATGTGTACACTGCTGTTATCACTGAGTCTTGGTTGCTGTTTGTACATCAATGGGAGGGATTGACCCTTGGGCTAATTATTTGTGAGGACTGGCTGTGACTTCAATGAAAGGGCTGTTGTGCAAGGGCTGACCCTATGGAGCAAGTTTTGCTTTAGCCAAGCCTGGTGCCTGCCCAGTCTTCCCTTTGGGTGTGTCATCCTCATAGGTGGCCAGGTGGTTCTCTGGCTTGGTGATAAGCTGGCTACTGGGCATGCCAGCCCCAAGGCCTCATGGGAGAGGCCCCACCACAGGCGAAGTTAATCCTCAGCCTATCCCTTGCCCAGGGCTACCTGGAATGAGCCAAAAAGCAGTCTGAAGATGGCTGCCACCCATGGCTGGGCTTGGAGTTTCCTTCGGATGCCAAGCCACAAACTGAGGCTGGCTGTTGCTAGTGCTAGGCTTGGGGCTGTTCAGCAAGAGGTATACGGCACGCTGAATCCAGATACTGCTTTTTTAAGTTTCATGAAGCTTTGAGAGATTTAGAAAAGTCTGTAGCATTTGCCAGACAGGCCATTTGTATAGAACAGCTACTAGACATGGCTTGCGTGTTCACCAAGGTCGGGCAGAGCAGGGTCTCAGGGAAACACCAGGGTGGGGAAGAGGAATAGTGTTAGCCAGGTTGAAGGAGACTCAGATATGGCACCCACTTGTATCTGCATGCTGGAAAAGGGGGAGGGTTCAACAAAGAAAGAACAGATTCTACCAACAATTCCATCTGGAAGAAAGCTGCCCCTCCAGCCCTCACTCTGAAGCCAGATAATTCAGTCCCTCCCTGAATGTCCCTGGCACCTTTCGAGCTGCTGCCCCTACACTGGAGCTCAGAGTGAGTGAGTCTGTCAGTGAGTTAATTGTACGCATGGGTCCTATAAAGGAGTACCTGGGACTCCAGCCACCCTCTGGTCTTACACTTACCCACAATCTATGCTGGTTTTCCCAGCCAGAAGTTGTGTGGACTTCTCTTCCTGGCCCTGAAGCCCTGCGCTGGGGAGCCTGGTTTGGGGCTGGGACCCCTTGTTCTTCATGGGGGACCTTCACAGTCAAGATATTCCTCCCAATTTTTAATGGTCACACTCAGGTGTGGGGCCAGCCTGTTCCATGTCTCTGAACCTGCTACCAGTCTCAAAGTGGCTTCTTCTGTATTTTCTTAGTTGTAGGACTTCAGTTTAGCTAGAGTACAGGTACTTCTCAATGATGGTTGTTCTGTAGTTAAGTTTTACTTTTGATGTGGTCATGAGAGGAGGCAAGCCCAGCATTTACCTACTCCGCCATCTTGACTGGCCCAAGCCAGTACTGTTTTGTGGTATTTTGTCACATAAAAATAGATAATGGAACACTAAAATATATCTGCATTCCCAAACCACAGTATTCAGAGGTAGAAAGTAGGTGGCAGAATGATAATTGGTTCATTAGAGAGGAGGAAATTCAAACATAAGTGTTTATAAAGTGTGGGAGAATGGTATTTAATACTGGAAGAACAATGTATTCAAAATTCTGAGTGAAGATAATTCTCAAATTAGAATTTGATATGAGACCAAATTATAGTCTCAGATGTACGAGTGCAATATTTATCCTCCACAAAACCTTTCAAACTCAAGAAGCTTTTGGAGGATTTGTGTTTTACAAAAATAAGGATGCAAACCAAGAAAATAGAAAATATGGGATCCAAGAAACAGAAAATCCAATGGATAAGAAGTGAAAGTAAACCCAAAGATAGCTATGAAGATAGTAGTCAGTCCAGATTAGGGCAGTGGATTGGAGGGTTTCAGAAGGAATGCTTTCAGGGACAAAATAGAAATGATATATATTTTTCATTTTGCACTTAACAGGTATTTATGAAGAACTTATTATGATTTAGGGCCTGTTTTTGGCACTGAGGATTAAGTTAGGAACAAAATTAAGTTTCTCACTTCTTGAAATTCAGATTCTAGTGGAGTTCAAAGTTTATTTCACCTGAAAAGTTATGGAAAATTATTATAAATCTCCCAACAAAACTGTTGAAGTATGCTGGAAAATTTCATCAAATCTAACACAAAACAAAATTTAAAAATAATATAAAAATCATTCAGTAACTCCAGGAAAAACAAAAAGTTGAAAAAGAAAGTAAATGTCTTAGTTCACTAATTGGCTCAGCAATGAATGATGTTTGTATAAACATAGTAGTAAAAGTATAAAATAGATTTAAACAAAAAATAAGATATATTGAGACGATGTAGGCTGAGGAAAAAGGGGGTATATATGTGAGCTAAAATCCAAATTTGACAAAAATAAAACATTAGCACATAATGTCTAAACAGGAATTAAAAATTGTGTGTGTGTGTGTGTGTGTGTGTGTGTGTG
>NW_017731553.1:653684-708018 GCF_001890085.2 Hipposideros armiger | reverse complement strand
GAGAGAGAGAGAGAGAGAGAGAGAGAGAGAGAGAGAGAGATTTGGAAGAATGGTGGTAAGCATTAGAAGAAAAAGCAATGGATTTAAAAGAGGTTGCCACTAGGGAATGAGATGAGCAGGATGGGACAAAGGGCTGTTTTTTTCATTAAAGGCCTTTTAGCATTATTTGACTTAAAAAATCTCTTTGCATATAACTCTCTGTTGTCAAAAAATTTATTTTAAAAAAGAGCTAAAGAGTTTTACCTATTGGAACTTCTTCCTAGAGCTGTGCAGAGTATCTGATGAGTGGTAACTTTTTCAAAGGGTAGATTTTCCTACAACTTAAATGTAATCTTTGATTTTTCTACACTAGATTTTTATGCAATCTATTGGGTTGTCAGAAAAGTCATGATGCACTTTTGCAATGAAAACCATAGAAAAAAATACATCATGACTTTTCCAACAACCCAATACACTACTAGCCAACAATTCCATTTTTAGCTGGGTCACCATATTCATACAGCCATCAGTGATTTTGCAATCATTTTAATATGTTATTGCATTTTGTTCTTTGATTTTATAAAAATGACTCTAAATAGAAATGAGAATCTCATTAATATAACCAAGTTGAGACAAAGATCATTAGACATGCCCAAAGTGATAAATCTTTAAGTTCATTATGATATGTATTGGGCTTAAATTAGCCAACAACTGGTTCAATTCTTTATTTAAAATTCAATTTAAAATATGTAGAAAATTCTAGCCATATTAGCCATTAAAGGGTGTATCTAAAAGGCAAAATATAATTACCAAACAAATAACATTTTAGCTCTCTGAGAACAAAACCACACTTATAGCATACAAACCAATTGCTTGACTTTTGCACATTGGACTTCTACCCAAATTTTCAGGAAGACATTATATAAAAAACCTGGGAACCAGAAATACAGGCAATTAGATGGTAGATGGAGACAAATTTAGAAGCTGGTTTAAAACTGAGTCCTGGGCCGGCCAAGTGGCGTGTTGGTTAGGAGTTGTCTTGGGATGCTAGCTCTGAGCAGCATGACCCCAGTTCGGATACCACATGAGGGCCAGTGGCGCTGCACCCTCTACAGCTAAGATGGTGAACAACAGCTCGACCTGGAGCTGGGCTGCCATGAGTTGCTGGCGATGGCGTAGGCTGCAGTGGGGCTGGCCCACAGCGGGCATGAGCTTTCATGAGCTGGCATGAGCTGCTGTGAGCGGCCATCCAATGGCTGGTGAGCGACTGACTGCCTCACCCGGGAAAAGCGCAACAATAACACCAACATGGGCCAATGAAGTGACATCCTCCACAACTAGGCTGAAGAACAAAAGGACAGCAACTTGTCTGTTCCCCTTCCCTTATTCCTCAGTGCTGTTCCCCTCCCCCAATTCCCCAATAAAATCTTTTTTAAAAACCCAAAAAACAAAAAACTGAGACCTTTCTCAGGGCCCTAAAAATCTATGCATATTCTTGTTTTACTCTTACTTACCATATTTCAAATAGACTAAATTAATGAAGAAACAAGAAACCTAAAGACTTTCCCAACTAAATATAACATGACTGCATATATACTCTATCCCTTGTTGACTGGAAACAAAATGTTGGCAAGATATTTCTTCAGCAAAACTAATTTATCCAGGAAAAGGAAGGGATTGTAAGGGAGTATGTGCAGGCATGGTAAACCACATGCAAGAAGAGAAAGAAACAAAAAAAAGGAAGCTCTTTTATTGAGAGAAAGAGGGAGTTAAGGTAGGGGCTGTTACAACCATAGAGTTCTATTATAGCTATGGTGTTTTGTTATAACCATAGAATTCTGTTATAACCATAGGGTTGTTTCTGTAAAGCTTTCACAACTGACATAGGGTGTGAGAGCTCCTCCTACAGGCCCTCCCGATTCCTATCTTGTTTAAGATCTCTGTCATAAATTTTGACATTTCCCCCTTTTGATCAAGATATTTCTCTGAAAGCATCAGTGATCAACATTCAGGTCTTCCGACTTCAGTGTCCTTTTGTCCCTTGAGGCCAGAAAGGACCTTTTCTGGGTGTCATGTTCCAGGTTGGAGGGAAACTGCATGGTCTGAAAACTGCTTGTGTGCAGGTTCAACAAGCAACAGGTGTAGAGCTAATAAGGGCCCTTCAAATGAGGCTGAAGGAAGTCTTTTTGGAGGTGTCTTTTCCAGTAAACAAAATCTCCAGGTTTCAGACTATTGTGTTTGGAGTTTTCATCACCTTTGGAGTGCACTGGGAAAAGATTACTCTATACAAGCATGGTTATTCTCAATAGAAACAATTAGGCATTTACAATATGAAAGTATGTCTCCCTTTACCAACTGAAAATCAAAAGAAGCCAGAGACAAATGCATGGAGAGTCCTGTAATTATCTCAAAAGGTGAGGGTTTATGACCTGCAAAAGTGTTGATCTCAGATTTAAAAGAACCAATTGCAATGCTTTTAGCCAAGGTATTTGAAGGGTCTCTACAAATTTTGCCAGCTGAATTTTAATTAATATTGCTCTTAATTTGACTAAACCTGAGAATTGAGGGTGGGAGGTGCAGCAAAAATTTGTAAGACCGGCCAAATAGCACAGATTTGTTGAAGCACCTGACCAATAAAATAGGTTCCTTGATCACTAGAGTTTGAGTAGAGTTCCCACATAAGGATAAACTTTTCTAACAGGACTTCAGCCACAGAAGAGGCAGTATTTTGTCTACAAGGGAAAGCTTCAGTCCAGTGAGAAAACATACAAATTATGGGTAAAACATATTTACATCCATGAGACGAGGGATCCTGTACAAAATTCATTTGCCAAATCTCAAATGGTCCATTAGATAACTTAAAATGTCCAGTGGCCATGCAAACAGGGGAAATGCGAATAGTGTGGGTTATAAGAGGTAGGCTCTTTTCATGGCCTTATTAATATTTCCCCACCAATATTAATTCATAAATGCTATCATTTTGTCAGTAGACCAATGGTTTAATGCATGTGCAGTAGTTAGGAGGGGGAACTTTAGAGTCTCTGGTAGGACTGCATTGTTATTTGGTCTGAACCAGAACTTTCTCTTTATCAAACCAACAATTGTTGGATTTCCAATCTTGTTTTTCCTTTTCTGAAGCCAATTGTTGGACTTCTCTGGCCAGTTTTTCTAAGTTCTCAGCTGTCAAAATATCCCTTTGTATCATGACAGAGGTTTGACTCCTGTTGATTCCTTAGAAGGTAGCATTCCTTGCTAAAGTATCAGCAAGGTGATTTTCTTAGCTTCCAGAGAGTCAGGTTAAGAATGCCCTTGGATCTTAATAATAGTTAAAGCATCGGGTAAAAGTATAGCGTCTAATAATCCCTGAACATATGGGCCATTTTAAACTTTATTTCCATTAGATGTAAAGAAGCCATGTTGCTTCAATAACATTCCAAAATCATGAGCTACTCTAAAAGTATATCTACTGTCAGTATAAATGTTGGCAGTTTTGCCCTTGGCTAAAATACAAGCCTGGGTGAGAGCATATAATTCAGCCTGTTGGGCTGAAGTAGCCTAAGGTAAAAATGGTGCCTCAACAACTTCAAAAGTTGTTGCAGAAGCATACCCAGAATAGTACTTACCATTTTCACTCTTTAAATATGAATCATCTGTAAACCATGAGAAGTCAGTATTACCTAGAGGAGTTTCCTGCAGATCATGAGGGGTCAGGAGGTGATCAATTAGTGTTAAGCAGTTGTGAGGAGCTTAGGGAAATTATCTGTGGCTCACCATTCAGCGTTAGTTCAGGAAGTATATGAAACTTGGGGTTTACTAGGATGCTCAGAAGGATTAACTTTAAAGGGACAGGTACTGAAGGGTTCAGAGGAGGGAGTGAGAGGAAGTTTTGAGGAGGATGGTATTGGAGATGGAGCTGAAGGCAAGGAAGTTGGGAGTGGAGGGCAAGATGGTATGGAGATGGAACTTGTGACATAGTCGATGGGGAAGGTCAAGACAGCACCGGAGGCAAGGAACATGAGGTTTTAAAAGTCATCTTCTCTTTCTTGAAAATTTGTTCATTTGCGTTAATTCTAAAACTTTATTTCACAAAGAGGCAACTTCAGATTCCTGGTAACATCTGGAAGTTTCAAAATACCACTTGAAATAGGCACTCCATTCAGTTTTGCCAATTTCAGAGTGATGATTGTCCAATTCAGTTTTAAGAAAAGTAAGTGCGGGGATTTCAAAAGTTCCCCATAATGGCCATTAATGTTCTAAATTACTGTTGGTTCTAAATTACTGTTGGTCAGTTCAGTCCATTCAGTTAAAAATGCATGTGAAGAGGGACTACAGTTTTTAAACATCCCTGTCAGAGGATGCCCTGAAAACATTTAGATATCTGAGATCCCATTTTTCAGAGACTTTTCTCTAGACCAAGGCCCCAGATAGCCTAAACAACTCAAACAGCTTAAAATAGCTTAAGCAGCTCAAGTAGCTTAAATAGCTTAAGAACCCTGCAGGCTTAATACAAGCCAGTTCCACTGTAATAGTCCGATTCCAAAGGGGTTGGGCTGACGGCTGAAACAGAATAATTCTAGTAGAACAGCCTGCTCCCAAAAGATCCTGGCCAAAGTCCAAACAACACAGTTTCAATGGGACAGTCTGGTTCCAGACAGACAGAATCAGAACAACGGCCAGCACAAATGACCCAGTTCCAGAAGAATCAAGTTGACAGCTAGCACAGTCCTAATAAACAGCCTGATCCCCTAGGGAGTCAGGCCAAAGTGCTGAACAAGAGCTCACAGACAGACAAGGCCTTTTAACAGAAAGAGAAAAAGAAAAGGAAAACGAAACCTCTAAAGAGATCCCAAATAAAGCCCAGAGATCTTCAAAATGCAAAAAGAATGGAAGCTTGGTCAGATATAGGAGAAGACTTACCCTTGACGTTTCTGATTCGGGGAGAAAAACAGTGAGTTCAAATGGCTCTGTGGACACCATACCTGTTTGCTCACCATCCCTGGAGCTATCTGGGGTCTTCTCTGGATCCCAGAAAAGCCCCCAAATATGTCAATCACAAACAAAAATTCAGCCAGGTATTCCTTCAGCAAAAAGGATTTATTTAGGAAAAAGAAAGGACTACAATCCAGTATGTGCTGTCATGATGAGCCTTGTGCAAGTCCCCAAAACAAAGAAGATGAAACTCTTTTATAGAAGAGATGTGAGAGTCAGGGGAGGAGTGTTACAACCAAAGAGTTCTATTACAATCATAGAGTTCTGTTATAACCATAGAGTTCTGTTATAACTATAGAGTTCTTCCTGTGGGGCTTTCATAATCAACATAGGGTGTGAGAGCTCCTTCTACAGGCCCTCCTGATTCCTGATTTAGTTAAGGTCTTTGTCATAAATTTTGACACCCTCATTAACAAACGAACATATATTAATATTGACAAATACAAGGTATTTCAAAAGTCACACACCAGAGGAATTTCACAATTGGTCTTAAGTCATTTATTTACCTTTTTCTTAGTGAAGACCAACTATCAAAGTTACCCAAAATGAGAAAATGGTGATGGTTTTAGTGAGTAGCTTCTAAACATTTTATATTGGTTATCCCCCCTCAATGTCACAAATGCACATGTACACACGCGCACACACACACACACCATCTGGAAAAGGCCATCATTAAAAATGTAGCCACTAAGGGGATATTGTTCATTTTTACAAACTTAAGACCGCTCTCTCATATTTTTCATGGCTTCACACCTCTAATTTACTTTGTAAAGGAACCTTTTTTAAGCATAGGTCCTAATAGAAAAGAAAGTGATCTATCACCTCATCCAGAGATTCTGAATCCTGTGTGGTGTTGGGGTAGAGGGGTAATGTATGTATTATGCATTTTTTCAGCAGCAGGCCATAACATTCATCAGGTTCTCAGAGGCGTCCATGACTCAGAAAGGGTAACACTTGAGCCAATGGAGAAAGAGTGGTTTGCCCAGACACATAGTGGCTGAAATGAGACTTAAACTCATATGGCTGAACTTCTGTCCACTACATATTGGGGTCTAGCCCTAAATCCATAAGCTTCCATTATGCCTAACGGCATGACATAGACCAAATGGGAGTTCAACACTTTACTGATGAAAATTAGGAGCATAACATTTTTTTAAAAGATTTTTATTGGGGAATTGGGGGGATGGGAACAGTGCTGGGGAATTGGGGGAAGGGGAACAGACAAGTTGCTGTCCTTTTGTTCTTCAATCTAGTTGTGGAGGACGTTGCTTTACTGGCCCAAGTTGGCACCATCATTGTGCTCTTCTCTGGGAAGGCAGATCAGTCGCCGGCTTCTGGACGGCCGCTCACTGCGGCTGCTGGCCGCTCACGCTGGCTGCTGGCTACATACGGTAGCCCATGGCAACCCACTGCCACAGGGAGTGCAGCCTACGAGGAGCATAACATTTTAATATGATCCAACAGTAGAAATTCAGTGGTGCATGACTCTTCCACAAGGCAATTTCTTTTCCAAGATTGGCAGAAGTCTCCCGCATCCATTGTTATCAACAGTCCCCTTCATGAGAGCTATAAAACATTTTTGAATACTGACACTGAAATATGCACTTATGTGTCAGATATTTTCAAACAAGAATAGAATCATAAGTCTCCATCCTCTTTCAAATCTCCTACCCCAATTTAAATCCTGGCTACGTAATTACTTCTCAACTTTGCGTGATCTTTGCTTATGTAATATTGACTCCTTGGCAGGAACTCCCTTCAAGGATCTTTATTTCTGATTCTGCAGGTAGTTAGAATACAATCATACCACTTGGAGTAAGAGCATGAAATATTACAATCCAAACATTTCTCATGAGGCCAAGATGTACATTTGAGGTGAGCATAATTTTGGGTCTTGGCTAGTCAGAACTGATTTAGGCCAAGTGAGCTAAATATGATAGGTTATGTATCTATTCCAAAAGCCCTACAATCTAATCTTCTTAACTGCTAACAATTTATAGGTGCAGTTTGGACATATCCAAAAGCACAGCTTAATTTGATGATTCTGCACTATGAAGCTGAATGAAACTCTTCAAAAAGAGATTTTGCAAATTCTTTGGATTTCCATGAGTGTCTTATACAATATTTATTGCTGTGAGCTTAGCTTTGTATTTTTAACTCTCTTTGTTTTATGACATGCTATAATTATATGCTCAAACCATAGTCTAAATTTATCTTATTGTAGTTTTCTGGTAAAATACTATGTACTACATACAACATTTATACTTACAAAGTCTATGATAGAGGCAGAAAGAGGTTTGTTTAGACCTTTAAATTGGGATGTGAGCAAGAGAAGGGACAGAGGAAGCAAATTTAAGGAGAATTTTGTGTCAAAGTGTGTATGTTAAATGCTCTAATGGATGCCATTGCATGAGATGATAAAATAAGTATAGATTACCATCTATTTTATTCTGATGTGGAGTCAGGAGCATTTGGTTTTCTCCCTGACTTTGCCACTTCCTAATTGTTGGACTGCTAAAGTCTAAGTGCCTCATTTGTGAAATAAGGTACCTGGATTGGATGATCTTGAAACTACCTCTTAGCTATAAAATTCTATAATACCCTGCAAAATAAGGAATGGGAAATGTTTTTACAGAAGGAAAACATTTGGTTATAGCAGCCTTCTAGGACCACTATCTGTAAAAAATATCTGCATATTTTGAAAGAAAATAAAAAGTATTTGGGGGATTGTGAATCTCGGAAGACACATACATACATAATACAATTTTTATATTTACTGATCTATTTAATAACCAAGATTTTTTAATAAAATGAGTAATGAGGAAGAACTTCCTTGCCAGATATGTAAATGTCTCCTAAAACAACAATAACTAAAACAACATGATATCAGCACATGAGTAGACCAGCAGATCAACAGATCAGGAAGAAAAGCACATAAAGAGTCCCTAAAGTACATACCAATGTAGCACATAATAAGGATGATATTTCAAATTGGTGGGGAAAGGAAGATACTGGTATGACTGTTAGCTATTTGGGGATAAATTAAGCCAACATGAACTTCAGATGATATAGAAAGTTAGAGGTAAAAACTGCAGATACAAAAACTAAAAGAAAGGAAACCCATCAACAAAATGAAAGAACAACCTACTGAATTGCAGGAGATATTCACTAATGATATATCTGATAATGGGTTAATATCCAAAATTTATAAAGAACTCATACAACTTGACACCAAACAAACAAACAATCCAATTAAAAGATGGGCAGAGGACCTCAATTGACATTTATCCAAAGAGGAAATACAGATGGCCAACAGAATGTAAACAATGCTCATCATCAGTAATCATCAGATAAATGCAAATTAAAACTATAATGTGATATCACCTCACACTTGTGAGACTGGCTATCATCCAAAAAACAAGAAACAACAAATGTTGGCAAAAAAGTGGAGAAAACAGAACCCTCGTGCACTGTTGGTAGGATTCTAAATTGATGCAGCCACTATGGAAAACAGTATAGAGGTTCCTCAAAAATTAAAAATAGAACAATCTTATGAACCAGCAATTCCACTTCTGGGTATTTATCCAAAGAAACCCAAAACACTAATTTGAAAAGATATACAAGGTCTGGCAATTCAGTTTGTGAACTTGTTGCAATGATGTTGCTAACCTTTTTTGATATCAGAGGGTTTATTAATTATGAATTTATACCAACTGGGCAAACAGTTAACCAAGTTGACTATTTGGAAATGCTGGAAAGGCTGCATGAAAAAGTTAGACGACCTGAGTTTTTCGCCAACAATTCATGACTCTTGCATCACGACAATGCACCAGCCCACACTGCACGGTCTGTGAGGGAGCTTTTAGCCAGGAAACAAATAACTGTATTGGAATGCCCTCCCTACTCACCTGATCTGGCCCCCAATGACTTCTTTCTTTACCCGAAGATAAAGGAAATATTGAAAGGAAGACATTCAGGACATCAAGGGTAATATGATGACAGCTCTGATGGCCATTCCAAAAAAAGAGTTCCAAAATTGCTTTGAAGGGTGGACTAGGCACTGGTGTGGGTGCATAGCTTCCCAAGGGAAGTACTTCAAAGGTGACCATAGTAATACTCAGCAATAAGATATGTAGCGCTTTTTCTAGGATGAGATTGTGAACCTAATTGTCAGACCTTAGTGACAGGTGAGTACTAGATTAGTTGCAGGGGAATCACTGCATAAATTATATAACTGTCTAACCACTATGCAGTAGACCTGAATCTAACATAAAATAATACTGAATGTCAAATGTAACTGAGAAAAATCAATAATTAAAAATTTTAAAGATAAAAAAATAACTCTAAAAGAAAACTCAATCTTGGAGTAAAGAAGACATTTTAGGTATAACACCAAAGATACATCTATAAAGTTAACAATTAAAAGTTTTGACTGTATAATATTAAAATATTCTGCATGTCAAAAAAAAGCCATAAAAAAGAGAAATAATTATATCATATACAAAAACAGATTAATATTGATAATACATAAAAAGGCATTATCAATATTGTAAAACTCAATAATAGAGGACAAACACCCCAATGGAAAAATAAGTAAATGTTATGAACAGAAATTCACAAAATAGAAATACAAAACTGCCAATAAACGTGAGGAAAATATCTTCTGTCTCATTACTTATCAGAGACATGCAAATTAAAACAATGCCATAAACAACATTAATAGGTAAACAATAAACTCAGAGAAAGTATTTGCTTAAAAATAAGATACACTTTTAAAATAAAAATATCCAGGGTTGACATAGGTCATTAATTTCCCAAATATTTATTAAACAAATATTACCTATCTGGCATTGCATCAAGTAATAAGGATACAGTGGTGAATCTGATATGGTCTTGTTCCATGAAGCCTTTGTACAGAGACGCAGAAGGACAAGTGATAAGATAGTTTCAGACAAAAGGCACTGTCATGCACCACTGGTAAGAGAAAACTGGTATGCCCTTTCTTCTGAGGAATTTGACAATATACATTAAACATCCTAAAGATGGATATACTCAATTCCACCACTCTACTTCCAAGAGTATCCTCAGGAAATGATCAGAAGATAAAAATGAACAATAATAGCAAATATTTCATGAGTGCTTCCTAGGTTTCAGGCCCTGTTCTAAGAACTTTACATGCATTTACTCATTTAATTCTCACTACTTCCTAAGATTGGTACTATTTCATCCTTATTTTACATATGAGGACATGAAGGGACAAGGAAATTAAGTAATCAGTCCAGGGATTACAGAGCCTAGATTGAAACCCAAGCAGTCCCTGCTCTTAACCCCTATGCTATCATGTCTATGAAAGATGTTAATTACAGCATTATTTATACTTCTGAACAAGTGTAAATAATCTAAACAAACACCAGTAGGGGCTCAGTTAAATAAATCCAATGGACTCCTATGCTGACACCAACAATCATGAAGTAAAGATCATTGAGAAAATGATCAAAATATATTATTATGTAGAAGAAAATAATTTACAAGGTATTAATGGTGGTGCTTTCTGAGTGAAGGGATTCAAGGTGGTTTCCACTTTTCTCTTTGAGCTTTTCCATAATTCACAAATTTTATACAAAGAATTTGTGTTATCTTTATAATCAAGAATATCTTAATTTAGGGCCGGCCGAGTGGCTCAATTGTTTAAGAGCTCGCTCAAGGGTTTGAGCTCTGAGCAACAGCGGTTCAAGTCCAGCCCGAGCTGAGTTGCCGCTGAGCTGCCAACAGGTGGCAGGATGGCTCAGCTAAAAAAAATATATATATATATATCTTAATTTAAAATCCATTTAACATAGTTCAACCACTGAATGATAACTACTGTTGGTATATTGTTCAGTCTTTTCTCTGTGCCTACTTGGTGTATTTTTTTTGTTTCCTTTTCTTTTTTTATAAACTTTCTATAATAAAACAAAAAAAATCCATTTAACAAAACAGAACCATTAAAATATTTTCAGTATTGTACTACAGTTTTACCTGCATACTTACACTATTCCCTTCACCTGGGATGCCCTATGCCACCCATCCTGCTGGGTCCTTTCCCTGTTCTCTCGTTCTCTCAGCTAGCTCCTACTTGTTCCTTAAGATCCTGCTCAGGCTCACACCTCCAAAATGCCTTTGGAGACTAACCACACCCCCACCCTAGCCCTAGGCTAAATTAGGTACCTCTCTTCTGTGCTTCCTTAATACCCTGTGTATTCCACTTGCCACGGTATTTGTTTATTAATTTATTCCTTACCTCCTATCCTTATCAATGTCACAGATAATTCCTTTTATAGCCCTTGCACAGTGTCTGGATCATAGTAGGTATCAAATAAGTATTTATGAAAGGAATAAAACACATTTTTTGGTGAAGAAGCTAATTTTCCAAGGTTTTCATAGGTTTGTTTGAGAATTGGTGGAGAGGTTTAGGTTTGAGGCTCAGCTCTACAAAACTCACAACCATCGGTGAAAAAAAAAGAATATATGATATCTCATTAATGATTCTTATATTGAATTTAGATGTATTGGTTTAAATAAAACATTGTTAAATTAATTTTTAAAAACTCACCACCAGAAATCACCCTGGTGTTAGTCCCTTCACCAGCCTGTCTTCAATGCCTAGGGGCAACCCCCTCTGCTGCTAGCTTCCACTGTCCAAACCTTTATCACACAGTGTTGTCCCAGTAGACAGAGATCCTTGAGGATGACAGGATCATGTCTTTTTCATCTCTGTGTGTCTAGCTCCTAGCACAGTGTCTGAGGTTTTCTTGCTGACTTCTGTTGACTAATCATCACAAACCTTTTCTTGGTAAATGGTTGTAGCAAAGGGCCTGAAGTTCTTTGAAATGAAGCTATCTAACCAGCACCAGAATTTAACGTGCCGCTCTCTGCTCCCTGATACAAACAGCCACCTCTGCTGTCTACGTAGAGGAACCACCACGCACATTTACATTAGAAATAGCTTTCCCTGTTTTCAACAGCAAACAAAATGTCCACTTCGAGTACAGACATCACAACTTAGGCAGGGGGCAGGGTAGGTGGGTGCAAGGAGGAATGCCTTAAAATTCATATTACGCCCAAGTCACAAGAACTAATTGAAAGAGTAGTTATTTTTTTCAGAATTTAAAGTCTGAGTGACTGAAAATATATAAGGAAAAACAGAGAATGTTTATAAGACAGCAGAACAACAGGTTGAAAAGCAAGCACTTCAGAGATTAGAAATCTTTGAGTTTATGTATTTTTCTCCCAACATTGGTTAGCCTCATAGCAGGCTTCTAAACCTCTCAGTCAGGCCACCATCTTTGATCAGTTGGTATAAATGCAAGTTTACCATAGCCCTTCGCTCTCACAGACCAGGGCTTTTGCTGTCACCGGGTTTCTGTCCTCTCCTGGTGCACACCCCTCCGCTGAAAACCATGCACCTGAAAGGCCAGTTGCCTTCAGTGTGTGAGGCTCCTGACCTCAGGCAGCCTGGCTTCTTTATAGCCTTGGCCCCAGAGCCGTGCTAATTTGCATCCCCAAATGCTTTCACTTCCCAGCCTTTCTGATGATGGCCAAGACCCAAAGCAGAATTTTCCCAATACCACAAGAGTGCAGTTAGAGCAGTGTCCCATGTGACTCAAAGGGAACTGGAAACCTCATCAGAGAGGTAGCTTGTGAGATTTCCAACCTCATTTCCAATCATCATTCCCTAGGTTCATAAACACTTCATATACCCTGTGTGGACAATGTTCCAAGAAAAACTGTGGATAAGAATCTGCTTGAAGCAGTATATTTCATCTATGGACATTTTTTGAATGCTCACCTGTGGAGAGCTGAAATATTACTGGGAAGTTGGCCAGCTATAACATGATATAAACACCCAAAGAACTAAAGAAAGCCTTTCACTAAATGATCTGTGTTTCCATTAGGTTAGAACTCAGTAGAATACATTCTAACTAGAATAATCATATAGGACAGTTACAAAACTATAGAGGTTAAGAGATCCAGTCCTGGGGTCAAATAGACTCAAGTTCAAAGTGTAGCTTTAGAACTCACTTGTTGAATGATTTGAACCTCAGTTTCCTCATTTGAAAAACAGAGCTAAAAATAGTGCCTATCTCATCAGGGTTGCAAGGTTTAAATGAAATAATGCATATAAATGCACATAGCACAGAACCTGGCACAGAAGAAGTTTCTCAAAATGTTAATTATTATCTGTGGCAGAGACTACTTTATCAATATGCATGTTCTCTTTTTCCTGGTACCCAGATAAGAGTACATTTCCCAACCTCCCTTGAAGTTAATAGTGGGCATGTCTGGCTAAAGAAAAGTGGACAAAATTATGTGCAACACTTCCAGGCCTGGCCCTTCCATGCACAATGCTTTGTGCTTTTCCCCTTCCACCTACTGGATGTTGACACCCAGGCAACCTTGTATACCCCCAAGTTGAAAGTGTGAGAACCTCCACTTGCTTAGGTCCCTAAATGCATACACAGAGAAGAGCCATAGCTCTCTCATTACTCCCACTGACTACTAGGAACACCCATATCATTACTGCCACTGACTAAGAACACCCATATTGGACCATTATGTAACCAATAAGTAAACTTTCACTACATTAAGTCACTGAACTTCGCGGGTTTATTTGTTATAGCAGCTAGAATTACCCTAACAAATACACAGAGAGCAGATCTGAAAAGACCCTTAAAGACCTCCTCCATTGTGCAGGAGACATTGAGGTTCGAAGTCATTGCCCAGGTTACTTCAATGGATCTTTTGCTTCAGGACTCCTTCAAGTAGGTCTTGTCCTTTTACATGTGATGCTAATTAAAGATTGTACAATCAAAGTCTTCTCTGAGGCCGGCCGAGTGGCGCGTTGGTTAAGAACTGGCTTGGGATGCCAGAGGGCCCCGGTTCGGATCCCACATATGAGGGCCAGTGACACTGCCCTCTACTGCTAAGATGCTGAACAACAGCTCGACCTGGAGCTGGGCTGCCACCAGTGAAGCAACGTCCTCCACAACTAGACTGAAGAACAAAAGGACAGCAACTTGTCTGTTCCCCTTCCCCCCATTCCCCAGCACTGTTCCCATCCCCCAATTCCCCAATACAAATCTTAAAAAAAAAAGTCGTCTCTGTTTGCCTAGTTAAAGCCAGATCTATTCCTAAGGAAATTTTAGCAGAGAAAGTTGGAAATACAGACCTCCCTCTACTAGACAGCACAGTACAATGAAATGAAAACAAGACAGCCCTTTCTCACTGTTTCTGTAGTCATAGCAAAGTAACTGAAAAATGTCTGTGCCTTCCTCACATGGGGTCACGAGGCTATCATAACATTATACTTGGGAAGGAGCTTTGAAAAAGTCATGCCATATATGACATTATTACTCAGCAATTTTTATTTATTACTAATGATCCAGAAAAATTTATCTATAAGCATTTCTTAGGCAACAATTTTTGTGCTTTCTTAGCCCTCTGCTAGTCACTGTGGGAAACAAACTATCAACAACTTTTCTGGGAAGCTAGTTATAACATCTTCAAGGACAGGAAATGAAGACAAGACTCAAATGTGGAAAGAAACTTGTCTCCTTACCCTGAATGGGCAAATGGGAACAGTATGGCAAAACTACTGGATGAGTCGGAAGATATGCATTAAAATCATTAAGATCTACCACCAACTAGCTATAAACTTAGGTGATTTATATTAATTCTCTGAGCCTCAATTTCCCCAAGTGGGAAATAAGAGAAAATAATTCCCACCTCATAAGACTGTTGTGACGATTAAATGAGATGTTATAAATTTAAATAAGTTTGGGCTGTGTAACTATAACATCATTATTTTCTTATCACAACTATTTTTATCCTGGTATGAATAGAGTCAAATGTAAATGTTTTCAGGACATAATAAATAATCACAGGAAACCTCGAGACAAGAAAGCATAAACTCAGAGATGAAAAGACAGTCCTATACTAGAGCCTACCACAAAATAGTATATAAGTAATAATAATGGGTAACACTTACTATGTGCCCCTTATGTTCATCCTCACACAAAAAAACTTTGAGGTAGATCATAGGTTTTGTCCAGTGGCTTTTGTTTGTTTCATTTTGTTTCGATTTGCCTTTTGGCTGTCCAATATCTGAACATTCTTCTCCTTTTTTGGAAACCCCACCATTGAGTGAGTCTTGATGGAAGGTAGAGTCCCGCCTCCCACTACCAATGCAAGATCCAGACACTACCTACTCCCTGAGCTAGGGCATGAGCAAGTGCCCTAACTAGGCTAGTTGGATAACCCCATGAAGGACTCGGTATCAGAAATGAGCAATGCCTTATAGCCCTAGAGGTAGCAAGTGATCACTGGTGGTGCTGCCAAAAGTGACTTCCAGAGTCTAGAAGCTATAGAAGCAGTACCTAACCTGGTCCCGCAGTTTCCCTTGGTATCTGCCATTTTCTGAGCTTTATTTGCCAACCTTTCCAATACCCTTCCAAGAAATTTCTGTTTTACTTACATTAACTGAAATTGGTTGCTGTTCTTTGAAACCAAGAATCCTGGCTAGCAAAAGTGGGTACTAGTATTGTCCGTACTTTATAAGTTAGAAAATTGAAGTGCAGCTAAGTAATGATAGAGCTGGTATTTGAACCCTAACAATATGACAACAGATACTATACTAAGAAAAAAAGAGAATGTAGAGACAATTCACCTAGGGTATTACTGCAACTAGATAGATAGATAGATGATAGATAGGTAGATACATAGAAAGAAAGAACACACTATATATATAGTGTGTGTGTGTATTTTTGACACTATATATATGTATACAAAAAATGTGTACACATTTTAAGAAAGGAAAAACCTGTATTAATTGTAATACTCAATATATACTGACAACAAAAGATGACTACTAGTCACATTTGACTTCTACAATTACAAGAGGTGCTCAAAGTGGTTACCATCAGCATCTAAACACTTCTGATTATGGCGAACTACTGCTTGAGCATAAATAACATCTCTTAAAACATGTATACATTTTGTTGGCACCCCTGGTATATATACACACAGACTACATGTGTGTTCACATATGCATTCATGTGTGAATAGATACAGACTTCTTGGGTTCAAATCCTGGCTCTTCTACTTACTAGCTATGTAGCCTTAGGCAAGTTACTCAACTTCTCTGCTTCAATTTCTTCATCTATAAAGTAAGGGTGATAATAAGACCATTCTCCTCAGAGGGTTGCTGGTAGTATTAAATGAATTAATATTTGTAAGGCACATAGAACAGTGTCTGGGACAATGTCAGTTTTTGTTATTGTTATATGATTCAAGTTTTTGAACTGCAGATCAAACCTTTAAATCTCTATCCAAAACAAATAATATTCATTATCCAAAGAAATTATCAAAATCCACTCAAATAAGGAACATTTAATATTTTAATATGCAAAGCCATGAATCAAAGAAATTCCTAGAATCCTGGGAATTTCACAATGACACACGGTTCAGCCCAGAGTGTGATTAGAAAGGTACTACTTTTACCTAGATTGCTTTTGCTTCTCTGCATGAAAAAGGTACAGATATCCTCAGTTGCTGTCAAATAACAAAGGAAGAACCTCACATCCTGCGTCTAGAAAAGAGGACAATGAGAATGTTAGCAGAAGAGACCTAGAGCACTTCTCTGACCCAACTACCTCAGCTCACCGAGCCCAGGAGCAAGGACAGTCAGAGAATTCAGCCCGGATGTACTAGGGGACAATGAGGTACAAGGCAAGAGAAACTAGCATGATCGGGGTACCTGCTATATGCTAGGAACTTTCTACACATCACCTCATTTAATCCTCACAATAACCCTTGGAAATTAATACTATTATTTCTGCTTTATGAATTATAAAGCTGACTTTCAGAGAAGGTAAGTGACGAGACTATTAAGTGACAGGGGTGTGATTTAAATCTAGGTATGACTCACTTAAAAGCACATTCGAGAACTCTAACATGAAAAATTCACAGCAGCAATGAGTTTGTTGGGGAAGCTTGAAGCGTACAGCTCCATAGAGAAGAAATCATCTAGACCCTAGTGCAAATATAATACCAAGGATTCAAAGCATTTTTACATGTATTATCTCATATTAGCAACCTTGCAGGCTGAAGTTTCGTGGTAAAACACTCTAGATATTTAGTGTTACTTGGTATTTAATTAATTCTAAAGTCTCTTTTAATAGTTGAAAAATAAAATCTTAAAACCACTATAATGTGTTTTTCAACAGACACATGCCACCAGGGTAAGCCATGGAATAAACATAACATTTTTCTGGAACATCTATTGTCCTTAAAGATCTGGGAGGAAATATTAAATAATTTTCCTGAAAATGCAAAATATTTTGAAAAGTCAAAACAAACATGAACATATCATGGAGTAGTATGCAAAAATCTATGATATTTTAAGATTAAAAAACAGAATCTTCAAAGGAATTTCAAGCTTGTGAGGACTGCTCCAAGCCCCTAAAGAGTTCATACTTCTCTGCTGTTAAGGGTACTCAAGGAGGAGGAACTTAAGAACCTCTGCAGTATTACATTCTAAATAGGGTTCTTCCATCTCTGTCTAAATGTTTCACCAATTCTTATGCACATTTCAGTCTGTCATAATTTTAGCAAATCAACAGCCTTGCAGGTTAACCTTCGCTCATAGGTCTGCAATAGAGCAAGTTATACTTTCAATCAAAATTGAAAAAAATACATAGTATAGGAGACATCTTTCTTTAAGCAAAGACTACCAAATCTGATATTCCAAACATTGGTAAAAATTGTAACACAAGAGCTATCATCCACATTCTGGCTAACATCATAGTTAGCTGAAGGACACAGCATTATCCAGAAGGGGTTGCTTGATGTTAAGTCTTACAAAGAATCAACAATGGGAATTAGTTCAAGGACATGAACTTAAAGAACCCACAAACTTGGACTTCAGTTATTTCTCTAATATTGCTAATTTTGTGAAAATAATATTAGAAATTTCTTTTCTTTCTCAGGTGAATTACTAAAACTACTGGATTAATCAACCAATAAATATTTAGCAGAGCATGGATTTTAGCTGAAACACATGATTGTTTTAAACTCACGTATCTACGTACTTTAAAAATAAGTGTTACATCCATTAACTATATGTTTAACTATACGCAAAAACTTTATTGGGAATTCTGTCACTATGCTGACTGAAATAATTTCTATCTGCAACACTACCTAGTGTGTTGGTTGCTATTCACCATCTCTTAGATGAGTTTAGTCTCATAGGCTTACCCTCAATGCAGCAAGCGTAAGATCCTCCATCAATAGAAAGAAATAGCTTTTCTAGACGTAATACCCTTTAGAAATGCTCATTCTGCTGTCAGCCTAATGGTAGCTCACCAGAAATCAGCCTTGTTTTATTTTATTCAGGTGATATTAAGCCTCCAAAGGAGTAGACAACTGGCTTGTACTGGGCTCCTTTTTCTGAGCAGCCTGGCTCTCAGAATAATGGGACAATCACAACAGCCCTTTCGGGGCTCTCCTGCTTACAATGAGGATTTGGAAGCAAACAGTGAGCCAACCTAGTCTAGCCAGAGACCTTTCTATACTTTCAAATGCTGAGTTTCAGCCATCCAGCAAATTTCAGTGCGTGAATTTCAGTCCTCTGCTCTGGGTTCTGCTCTATTTGTCCACAAGAATGTGCTATATAGCTTTTCTTAGAATCCAATTGCTATAATTTTAAATTTTAAAAAGCAGAATACAAAATTACTTCTACACTGGAAGTATAATTATGTAAAAATTATGTATGCATATGGACAAGGACTAGAAGAAGATGAGAAAAAAATGAAAACAATTTGATTTGCAGGGGGTGGCAGGACTATGAATGAGGATTTGTTTTTCCTTTCCTTTAGATTTTCATTAATATACTCAGGGGCTGTGCAAAAAAAAGTTAAATCTGTAACTTTTTGTAGATAAAATGTTGATCATCATTCTGTTGATTTAGTGTTTGCCTTACAAGGACAATGTTCCCTTTTCTACATCATCTGAAAGAACAGATTTCACCATAATTTAGAGAGTCTTTGCCAAGAAAATCAATAAAGACATATTTGTACAGAGCCTAGAGTGGGCTGGTTTTCTCCAGGAATGTGTTGAGTTAATTGAAAAGGTTTTGGTTAAAGTTAGCCAGTCGGAGATCACAGCATTGTAGACAACACATACTGTGAGTATGAACTTCGTACAACCTTTCAAATACCTTTGGGAAGGCAGGAAATTGAAATATTGTGCTATATTGGCAACTAAATGGCCATTTATCATCCATGCTAAGTTTGGAGCTGAGAAGAACGATTTGGAAACTCTCGAAGGGCCTTTATTAACAATTTCAAAGTTAGACCTGTATATGTAGATTTTCACAGCATATTTGGGGAAGACTAAGAGATAACATCTGCGTATACTATTAACATGGCCTCTCTAATAACAACTTCGGACTGTATTCACACCCACAAAACCTGCATTAAAATACATTAAGCTCGAGACACCAACTGACAAAAGCAAGGAAATTCACAGTTAAAGGGGAAACGTGCCATATGTTCTTCAATACCTAAGAGCAACGGGGTGCATTTGGAAAGTCATTAAAGCGGCACCCAGTTGTGCCTAGGTATTGGAGAACATATGGAATCTTTTCCTCCACGAGTGTAATTTTCCCTGCTCTCACTGAATGCATGTATCAATCTTCACTTTTTGGTCATATACGTTTTTGTTTGCTTAATTACCAGAACATGTAAAATAAATACGTTCTCATTTTCAAAAATCAACACAAGCACACAGTGGAAATGGATTCTCAGGCTTTGCTGCCTGATAGGTTCTCATTATTTGTCCTTCTTTCTCAAGGTGCCTGCACCACAGTTCCAACTGTCCCCTATTCCTTAAGGAGTACTGTTTCCTTTCCCTGTCCTGGGGATGCAGTGTCCCATGGGGGCCAATACTTGCATCTTCCACCAGCACCTTAATGGGTCAACTGGCTAAAGTCAGAGCTCTGAGATCCAAGGAACTAATTTTTCTGGACATTTGCTATTAGGGCAAAGTCTCTTTCTTTTTTAAATAAGGGTTTTAATGTCTTATTTTGACAAAAGTAGCAGCTAGTGTGATAGAAAGAGGTGTTTATTAATATAACTGAGTCCTCTTTCTGTGCCATTCTTTCATTTATTCAGTCATTTAGTTGTTGAGTGCCTGCCAGTTGCTAGGCATTGGAATTAAAGTGATGATCAAGACCTGCGTCCTGCTCCCAAGTTGCTCATTGTCTATAGAAATAGACGAAACAGCAAGCAGGCAATTATCATCTAGTGTGATGAGACTGCTACAGGAGTCAGCGGAGGGGGCTGATGAAGCACAGGGGATGGGCACCTAAGCCATATTAGGGGCTCTGGATGAAAAGCCTGAGAGTGACTGATTGCAATGACATATAGCCATTGCAGAGCCAAGCTTATAACTGAATTTATTTAATACAGCCCACAGACTTTTATTGTGCACCTACTAAATGCCAGGCCCTGGACTAGGCATTGGGAATACTGACCATTTCTGCAGTTTTGAAGCAGGAGAATGACAGGAATAGCTTGGTCCAATCATTGAAAAAGAGGGGGAAGAGGAGAAAGAAATAGGGAGCCAGATCATAAAAGCCATACTTTATGCTACAGCAAGAGAGGAATCACAGAAGGCTTATGACCTGGAGTACAATGTCATCAAATTAATATTTTAGAAAAATCACCCTGGCACCATTAAAGAAGAGATCTTGAAAATGGTAAAGAGAGTCAGCAAAACCAGTTAGGAGGCAGATGAAAGATACTGAGGCTCTCAATAAGGGGAATGGCAGCTGGGATGGATAAAATCAAGTAATATTTAGGATAGAGTCTGCAGAACTTGGTGCCTGATTGCATCTGGGGATTGGAGAAACATAACAGATCTGTGGGATGTGGACTCCACAAAGACTCACTGAATATTACAGGAGAATTTACAGATTATACAGTTTAAACACGCTCATATTTATCCATAAGGAAACTGGAGACCCAGAATAGTTTCACTGATTTGTTCAAGTCAACCAATCTATTTTGTGGTGACCCAGGATCTAGGACCAAGATCTCCTAGCTCACAATTAAGTAGTTTTTCGATAAATTGATGTAACATTTAAATTGATATAAAAGTTTAATTATATTTTAAAGTCCCCAAAATTGAAGACTAATCTCAAAATTATTTGAATGCTCCCCATATTTTCCTTGCTTTTTATTCCTACCATATTCGATCTCAATAACAATCTCTGCCTTGTACAGCCTCTTTCAGAAGCTCTGAAAAGATATGGATGACCAAGTGTGGCTGTATGATGACCTTATGATACTGTGACTGTGAAACACAAATGCTTTATGTAAACACTTATTTCATAATTAAAATTTGAGAACTGTAGCACAGAAACACCACAAGATATATGGTAATGAGTTGAGATATGTCCTGAGAAGATCACTTCTTTTTCTCCCTGGGTCTCAGTTTCTAACCTATAAAATAAAGAAAATAAGATTTATGAACTGTAGAGGTATATAATGTTAGAAGGCAATAAACCCTGAGATGCAGCAAATTCAAATATGTTTGAGGATCAACCATCTCTCCAATAAATATAAAATTGTTTCACCACTTTCCTCTATTCTCAAATACTATTAGTGGGGTTGTAGATCATTAATGATAGAACCAACTCAGAAGACACTTGAGTGAGAAATTAACAATAAATTTGAGACTACGTATCTCTGTACAGTGATAGTTTCAACCCTATAGCCTCAGACCCCTTAAGACGTTTCTTCACATGCACTTCTAATGTCTTCTGAAATATAATAGTGTCGTCTAATGCACCAGCATTTTGAGACAGTATATACTCTCAATCACTTTCACAAGGGAGTGATAAAGGCGAAGGGATTACGAAGTACAGATTGGTAGTCACAAAATAGTCACGGGGATATGAAATACCATATGGGGAATGTAATCAATAATGTTGTAAAGACTATGTAAGGTGCCAGATGGGTACTGGACTTATCAGGAGGATCACTTCATAAGTTATATAAAGGCTTAACCACTGTACTGTACACCTGAAAGTAATATAAAATTTTAAAAAACAAGTAAGTCATGGGGATATATTATACAACATAGGGAAAATACTCAATAATATTGTGATAGTGTGGTATGGTGTCAGATGGTTGCTGGACTTATCATGGTGATCACGTCCTTAGGTATATAAATGTTGAATAACTATGGTGTACACCTGAAACTAATATACTATTGTATGTCCACTATGTTTTAATAGAAATATTTTTAAGAAAACAAGGGGAAGTACAAATTCAAAGATATTCTGAATCTTCCTCTTCAATTTGAAAAACCTCACTTGAAAATGAAGCCTGTTTTCTCCCTATTTCTCTCTGTATTGGGTATCTGGTGCCTAACACTGAGAACTACTGGCTCCCTAACAGGCAGTCAAGTGCATCAAAATTATGCTATAAAACATGGTCAATAATTGAAGAGAAAGTTGTATTTATATAATGGAGCTGATATATGTGAAAATATTGAAATAACATGTATTTCATTCTCCATAAATACTTTCTTGTGGCTCCTCATCCATTGGATCAATGTAGCAGGATGAAAAGCAGGAGTGGGAGGGGGGGGCTTTGGATACAACCTACAACAAAAAGTCTTTGTTCAGCTTGGATTTCAAAAGTAAATTTCTTCATAAGTCCATAGAAGCACAATAATCTTGAAAGATGGATTCAGCTGAGGGTTTCTAAATCTCTTTTTAAATGCCATTATATAGCACGAGTTTTCTTGGGCCTCTGGGAATAAAGATTATTAGTCACAATGTAAAGAGCATGAAGGATATGTCATATAATGGATTTGTCACCCAAGCAGGGGAAAACCCCTACTGGGGGGATATATTTTGAGCAGATGAGAGCAGGGAGAAGATGTCTCATCCCTGAGAAGGTCAAACAAAAGAAACTCTGTACATATTGAGAGAACCTTGAACATACTGGGTGATGGTCTACTTTCATGGTCATATTCTAATACAGAAAAAGAAATTATGATATACTGGCAGCGTCAGCAGGAGAGACACCTACGTACATGGTTCTGAAATAACACTTTCAATTGCCCACAGCATGTGAGTGGCAAGGGATGGAAGACACTAATGAACGGAAGAGGTCTGGTGCAGTTCGAGGAGGGTCAGACGACGCGAGATCAAAGGAGCTCTGGATTATTGCAGTAGGATAATACAGGGAAACAGCCATACCACAACAGACATTAGCACTGGATACTCCATAAGTCAGCAGGATGCAGAACATTCCAGGAAAAACCATAAGTTCTTTGTCACTGCTGCCAGTATGCACAGGCCTTCCTCTGCATGCAGACATCATCTTGGGGGAAGGGAAAACCTCTTGATACAATCCTAAGAGTTTGAACATTGAGTGGAATGATTACCTAAAAGAGAGTCTTAAAGGCAAAAATAACCAAGTTGTTTCCAGTGGTAAGTTTAAGTTTCCCATCCTCAACAAGATTGTAGATGCAAGAGGAAAATTTGGTAAGTTTTAGGTAATACCAAATGTTACATGTGGAGCTTTGTTTTTTTTTCTTTTTTTTTCAATTTCGGTCCTGTTATATTGGCTTCTCGAAGAAATGATTAATCTTCCTTTTTAAAATAAAACTATGATCACCTCCCAAAATGAAGCCAGGATCCTCAAGATTCTTGCAAAGCATCTTAAGAACGGAGCTGGATACTACATTTCTTTATTTCCAGTTTAGTGATCTTTCTCCCTTTCCCCACTAACATAATTTTTCAAAACAGTTTTGAATACAGATAACATAATACAAGAATGATTTGGCTGTCATTCAAACATGCAGGTTTAATTGCAGCCTTGACCAAATCCACTACCTCTTCTCGCATAATAAAAATAGATTAGATAACCAGCTGTTAAAAGAACCAAACCAGTTCGCCTATTGGCTAGTGGTAGCAGGCAGTAGAGTTCCTCACTAACTGCTGTGCTGATTGACAGGGCCTCTGAAACAATAGAAGACTTTGCCAAACAACTCCCTTTTTTAATCTAACTGAAAACTCCAGAAAGGCTTTCATGGGGCCATGGCTGGCTGGTGTCTTCTTTGATGTGATAAAATTTCAGTCATTTTCAGCTGTAGTTGTAATTGCTATGTATGGGGAGGGGTTAGGGGCTGACTACCCAGTATTATTTTATTATCCTTTCAATTCAGTAATATAATAACTTCGAGACTTAACAGCTCAGATAAAGAATAGTGGCCTATTGAGAAACTTTAGTATTTTGCTTTTGACAGGACGTTCTATCAGACATTTCATCTGGGGGTTAAAAAAAAACCCTATTTGGATTATTTGCATACGAATATATTTTATGGTAATGTGTCTAGCATTTCCATGGTGGAAAATCCAGGAAAATGAACAGCATATTATCATTACAAACAATGATATTTAGAATAGGAACAGAAAGTTCTTGGTCATTTTTCAACCTGCCAACCAAATCAATGCTGAGAGAAAAGTGTGTGTGTGTGTGTGTGTGTGTGTGTGTGTGTGTGTGTGTGCGCGCGCAAGCATGTGCTCGCATGCACGTGCTTATACACATCTTGTGGGCTGATGAGAGTGTCTTACAGAGATATGTATTTATAATTTGCTACCACCAAAGGAAGCACTTTAAATGGCACTAAGTTGCCCAGGGAGCAGTGGTGGGTGACAAGGGTCATAAATTCCAGTGCCAGTATATGGAATGCTTCACATTTGTGTACAGTTTTCAATCTTAAAACAGCTCTACTCAGGATTTAAGACTTTATTAAGGTCAAAAGGATTACATTAAGTTCATAGACACGTTTGTTTTATTAATTGAGTCATAAGTTCTGGCCGTCTGCAAACACGTTTGAAAACAGGCATCAGATGGTTTCCATTGCCATAATAGATCAGAAAATCTGCCAGTAAGTCTGTTTGCAGCTCTTAAAAGTTGTTGAACAAAAATGTGTTTTGAACTATCGACAATTACCTGAGAAAACAACTGGATTCTGTAAGTTGATTTGTTTATATTCCCAGTACACTCTCTCTCACCCCCCTTTCTCTGTTCTTATCATGGACTTCCCTTCACCCCAAGCCATCCACTCCAGGGTGTCATAGACAATCTTGCTTAAAAACATTTCTGTTTTCACTCTCTTTAAGATGAAATATCAAGAGTGTTAACTAGATTTTTTTATGACTTACTATTGATAGAGAGGGGGAAATAGTGAATACAGAATCAGAAGAAAGAGTTGGGTTTTTATTACATTACATACGAAAGAACATGTATATAATATAAAGTATCCTAGGTTGAAAAAATATTACCATTACATTGGAAATCCCCTGTTAGCACCTCCATAAACCTGCATCCTTCCCTCTGTACCCAGAGGTAAAGACTATCCTGCATTTTATGTGTATCTCCCACTTGCTTTTCTTCATAGTGTTTACTATATATGTTTGTTTCCTTTAACAATCAATTGTTGAGTTTTCTATGTTTTGAACTCCGTAAAATGGAATAATACTTTATGTATTCTCCTGAAACTTGTTTTCTTAATATCATGTTCCCAACATCAATCCACGATGTGGCATGTAACTGGAGTTAGACGTTTCTTTTTTTTCCCTAGCTTTATTGCGATATAATTAACATATATAACATTGTGTAACTTTAAGGTATACAATGTGGTGATTTGATACATGTATATTTTGCTAAATGTTTACCAAAATTAGGTTAGTGAACACATCCTTCACCTCACATAATTACTGTTTTCTTGTTGTTATAGTGAGACTATTAAAGCTGTACTCTTATAGTAACTTTCAAATATACAATACAGTATTGTTAACTATAGTCAACATACTGGACATTATATAACCATAATTTATTCATCTTATAAATGAATGCTTGCACCAAACTTTCCCCATTTCCCCACCCCTCGACCCCTGGTAACTATGATTCTCCTCTCTGTTTCTATGAGTTCAATGGTTTTAGATTCTATGTATAAGTGAGATCACAAAGTACTTGCCTTTCTCTGTCTGACTTACTTCACTTAGCAGAATGCTCTCAAGGTCCATCCATGTTGTCACAAAAGGCAGAATTTCCTTTTTTTAAATGGTTGAATAATATGCTAGTTTGTGTGTGTGTTTGTGTGTGTGTATAATGATAAAAAACATGGTGAATGTTTAAATTTAAAAATTTATTACAGTAAAAGACACATTGCTAGTAATCCCCTCAAAATACTCCTCCTTGCTTCGAACACACTTATCCCATTGTTCTTGATACTTCATGAAGCAGTTCTGGAAGTCCTCTTTCATGAGTGTCTTTAGTTGCACTGTCATGACTGCCACGATGTCCTGAATCATTATGACATTGGGGAAGAGCCAGAAGTTGCACAGTGCCAGATCCAGTGAATAAGGTGGATGAGGACACACCGTAATGGTTTTATTTGACAAAAATTGCCGTATACCAGAAGTGATGTGTGACAAGGAGCATTGTCATGATGGAGTATGATTTATGGCACACTTTAAAACACACCTTCTCTCAACCGTAACTCATACCCAACTGACTGCACCAAACAAGTTGAAACTTGTCACATACTGTCACTAAGGTTTGATGAGCCACTTTCCGTATTAAAGATCCCTGCCATTCCGTTGGATGGCACTCTACTGCAGTGTTCACTGTATTTTGCGATCACAATGAAAAGATTACGTGTCACACATTGCTCCTGGTATGGGCAATTTCTGTGAAATAAAAACATTACGGTGTGTCCTCATCCACCTTATTCACTGGATCTGGCACCATGCAACTTCTGGCTTCTCCCCAAAGTCAAAATGACTCAGGACATTGAGGCAGCCATGACAGTGCAACTAAAGACACTCACAAAAGAGGACTTGCAGAATTGCTTCAGAAAGTGGCAAGAATGATGGGATGAATGTGTTTGAAGTGAGGGGGAGTATTTTGAGTGGGATTAATGGCAATATGTCTTTTACTGTAATACCTTTTTTTATTTAAACATTCACCGTATTCTTCGATCACACCTGGTATATATGTATCATATTTTCTTTATCCATTCATCCATCTACGTACACTTAGATTGTTTCCATATCTTAACTGTTGTGAGAAATGCTGCAATGACCACGTGAGTACAGATATGTCTTTGAGTGATTTCATTTCCTATTGATATATGCCCAGAAGTGGAATTGCTAGGTCATATGTTCTGTTTTTATTGGGTTGTTGGAAAAGTCATGACATATTTTTTCTATGTTTTTCATTGCAAAAATGCATCCTGACTTTTCCAACAACCCAATAACTTTTTGAGCCACCTCCATGTTGTTTTCCATAGTAATTGCACAATTTTGCAATATATAAAAGGTTTTAAATGAGGAAACAGTGCTTAGAAGTTTATATGTAGGGTTTTAGTAAACTAGTTATTTTGGGATCCTAAAGTAGTCCATTAAAGATGAATTAAGCTTGCTTTTCACTGTCATTAAAACAACCAGTTAAACAGTTTAAAAGAAACCAGTCAGTCCCCTTTACATGTTGCCACTGTGGCATTATGAAGTCATGGCCTCTGTCAGCAAATATGTTTTATGGTTTCATCACCTTAATGTCATTACTGTTTGGCTAAGACATTCCTATAGCTGTTCTTTTATTTTTGACCCCATGTTTGGTTTTTACAGTGATAACCACTTAGCAGTTGTGTTCTTTTTAAATTAATATCTCTGAGCACTTACTGTGTGCCCAACATTGGGCTAAGGGATTTAACTGTATACTCATGCTATCCCTTCAAGTCAAATACCATTACTGCTCTCTTTTTTTTCAAATAAGGAAACACACTGAGAAAAACTTAAAGACTATTTTATTGATCCTAAGAATACATTTTACATTTCTGAAATCAGGATGCATTTTGTAATCAGTGGCATCTTACAATTACTATTGTCCAGAAAATAGCCTGGCATAATAGCTATCACCTGTGTGTATATACTTGGTCATACTTGTTGATACTATTTTTATGTACAGTGTTAGTACTAAACACGTCATTTTAAATGTTTTCAAGAGTGTTCACTCTGAATTGACATTGAAAGGAAAACATATTGTGTATGCTTAAAGGCACTGGAAACAGTGGCAGGGTGGCAATTGGGTATTAGAGCAACAAACATATGTATCATTAGAGGAATGTCTGCAATTATCTTTATTTTCTTGTGAAGTGACAATTAAGCCATTTATAGGACCAAATGGAAGAAAGATGCCCACAACAAAACTTTGTTATATTTTGTTACTGATATATCCAAAAGGATTTCCAAGGAAAGCAACTGAGGGCAAGAGAAACTGTCAAGTCCCTCCTCACAGAAATGCAAGAAATTTCAAGGCATGCAGTGAGAAGCCTGTGCATTGCAATGAGAGCCAACTCATGTATTGCACAGCATTACTGCTAAGGCATTATGTCACTGTTTAATTGCAAGTTTATTTTCTTACATATTGGAATGTAAAATAATAATGTCATATAATTGATATAATTGATGGCATCAGGTACCTTTTGCGGGTCACACAACTAGTAAGTAGAAGTGTGGATACGCAAAAGGCAGGCCTGTGCTCATAACAAGGAGGCTTCAGTGGACCTTGTTTGATTTTGTAACTTCTCTTCTACCTTTTAACAAGCTTGTAAGCATTTCTTTAAACTAAATTTTACTTGTGTTTTATATTTCTTGATAATTTCATGACCATCTTGGGGATAATTGTAGACTCTTTGGGAGCAGTATCTAAAGCAGAGTCAGGAATCACTAAATTAAGGAAAACATCAAAATAATTAGAAGCAGCTCACAGTAGTCCTCAAATGAAGGTGAAAAGGATCCCCGCTGCATCAGGTTCTCCTCAAAACAGCAGTGAATGTGTAGTGTTTTCCATCACTTGAGAATATCAAATAGAAGCACAAATATTAGAATCAGTGAGGTTGGGGTCTTGGCTCTGTGTGCAGTGATATGCATATTTCATACTCTTTCATAATTCCTTCCATGCTTTCAGGATCTGTTGCTTTAAGTAGTTTAAGAAAAATAAAGCCAAAACTGAAAATAAAATAAAAACTAATCATGATTACCTCAGGATGGTAATAATGGCTCTAACAATAATAAATAATTATATAGCGGCTTATCGTTTGTCTCTCAATTTTATCTCACTTGGACCTCATAGCAACACTTTCTAGTGGTTAAGAACAAAGTGCATTGTAAATCTTCATGCCATCATCTGGGTTCAAGTCCCAACCATTTATCTGCTGGTAAACCTTGGGAAAATCATTTCATTTTCATCAGCCTCATTTTTCTCATTTGTAAAATTAGGATCTAATAATAATAATACATGCCTTGAAAGCTGTAATGAGAATATAATGAGATAATGCCTAAAAAGCAATTCAGCACAGTTCCTGCTATCTAACAGCTGAATAAATGTAAATTGTCATTATTATTATTAGCAAAACAATACTGTGTGTAACTAAACCATTTTACAAATGAAGAAACTAAGGTTCAGAGAGGTTAAGTATATTTCTGAGGTCACACAGCTAGTAAGCAGCTGAGCTGGTACATAAATGCAGAACTGCACTTGCTTTGAGTACAGACAAAGCATGTAATAGATAACCTCTCCAAGTCTGTGCCAACTCAGTAATGACTATTATTTTATGATTTCCATGTAACTTGACACATTGCTGCAAGAGCTATAAAAGATTGAAAAATTGTTTCCTTTCTTTCATAAAAGCTGCTGATGGATAAAAATGGAAATAAAAATTGAGTTGACTTGCTGACCAGTCACAGCACATGTTTGTAAAAATGCCACAGGCCAATTTCTGTTATAACCAAAATCTCTTTTTTAGAAAAAAGGGACCAAATCCTAGCTACGTTATCACAAATACAAAACATATCTGATACAATTTTTTTTTTTTACAACAAAGAATGTGGACAGGGTGTCAGGAGCTTAATGTAAAGGATCTGACCTGTACTAAAAATCACTTGAATTTCCTATTACTCGAATCTATGGTGATTATTCGAATTTGCAGGCAAGCTCTTAATCTGCACAATTAGTTCCAGTAACTTACAGAAGCAGATTGAGACCTAATCAAGGAGGTCAAGAGTTGGACAAGAGTAAGCTACGGAGGAGAGGATACTGTGTTAACTCCCGCTCTTAGTTACATCTTTGTGTTCAGGAACCACTGAGCTGGAAACGAAGGGATGGCCCAGGGGTGCAGAGAAGAGATGGAGAGAAAGAGCTCTGGGCAGATAATCTTGTAGATTTCTGGAGTTGTGAGCAATGCAGCAGAGGGTGGGGACCAGAAAGGGACTGAAACTCCAGATCAAGTCAAGAAGATTGCTCAGTAAGGGCTGGGCACCTGCAAGAATCCAACAGCTAAGAGAAAACCTGAAGCCAGCTCCCAAGAAAGAAAAGAGTACCAGTAGAAAGCACAGAGCAGACCACACCATAGGGGAAAATGCCACCACAGAGCAAGGAGGCTACAGCAAGGGGACCAAAACATCTCAGGCCGGACTACTAAACCAACTATGTCAGTGGAGTAGGTAAGCCTCCCAAAGAGAAACACACAGCCCACTAAGAGCAGTTAGGCAGTCTTCCCTCACTGAGTAGCCAAGTAGAGGCAAAGCAGTCAGCTGAAGAAATGGGACCACCTTTGAATTGTGTGCCTTAACCCTCACCAGTGAAGAGACACTGCTAGGGAGAGCGAAGCCATGGAGAAAGCTCTTCAGCAGGGCAGTCATGATAAAGAAGGCCCAGGAGCTGCTAAAGACCTCATGGCTTAACTCAAGGAAATGTTCTACCAAAGAGATGAGGCAGCATACTTCTTGTTGGGCTGTGCATAACTGAGGAGGTTTCTGGGTGGAAACTTAGACTAGGATGCAGCAAAGGCTGGTAGTGACAACTACAGAAGATCATCTCTGGCCCAAAAAGTTCTCTCTGACAACAGGGGAGCAGTTTCCAACCTCATGACAAAGACGTGGGTTGACTCTCTTAATTTTTCTGCCTAAGTAACTTTCGCATCCTGAAAGACAAGAGCATAAGTGTATTGTAATAAGCATTTGTGCTTTCATTCAGATATATACAACCTCCTGCTCTTTGTTAAACTACCTTTATTCTAATTCAAAACTTACAGACACTTTCTTCATAAGATATAAAATGACTTTATACACACTATACAGAGACTTACAGCATTCTTGTCTTTAGGTTACAAATGTACCAAGTGCTTCAGAAATGAATTCGCTAAATGACAGCTTCCTGGAAATTCAAATTATAATAAATTGATTCCTTTCAACCAACAAGCTGACAAATTAGCATTGGGTAAAACTCCGATATAGAATCCATGTTAGCATCATTGTACATTCTGTTACATTGATCTATAATCCATAACTTGTCACTTCTATAGAGAAAAGAGGCACCCAGACACCTAGATATACATACACATGCATGTGCATACTCATACACTCACACACACACTCACACACATTCACACAAACAGGCGCACTCGCACCACCTACATACATGCTCATGCACACACACACTCACATATATTCACACACACGTGCACACATACTCATACACATAAAACACATGTGTACACTTTTGCACACTAATGCATATACTCACAAATTCACATACATACACATCCAGCAAATGCTATACATAAATGAACCACTTTTATTGAATCCACACAACACTGTGAGTTAAGTGTTACTGACTCCATTGTACAGATGAGGAAATGGAAGCTCAGGAAAGTAAAACAACTTATCCAAGGTCATGCAGTTAGTAAACGGAAGGGTGTGTCTGATTCCAAACCGTGTATAGCTGTTTGTAGAGTTAGAAGCAAACCTACACACTGTGTGACCTCTTATGGATTTCACTAATTATACCATCACTTTAGCTAAGAAAATTTAAAGCACATTTCTTTCAAACACTTTTTCACTCAATTTTTGAACTGTGCATATTTTGTGGGAAATTTAATCCATATGTTTGTGGTTCATTTACACCAAAATCCTTCAAATACTGTTTCTTAAGAGGTATTTCATGTCAAAAGAAGGCTTTTGAATTTTTCAGTGCGATTTTTCAAGCCTCACAGTTTATTAAAAACAGGCAAAGCCATTGTCCCAAGCTTAGGGAAATTTGGAGTTATGTTTGAGATTTTCTGTGTGTGTGTTCTGTCATTTTGAAGATCATTTGTTATGCATACTCAGTTATTTGAATAAAGATTAATTTGGTTCTTCTAAGTCCCTTCTGTTTTGGATGCTGCTGTTTTAGCCAATGACACACTTAATTACCTTACAATAATTTCATGCTGATTTGTTAGTTTTCTGGTAAGCTAACTATAGTGACAACATAAACTTAAACAATTGGATTATTTCAATGGAACTTACAAGATTATTAAACTCTACTATTTTAGTGATAGATTCTTAGAAAATACAGAATTTACACAGAATAGTAAAGAGAGTTTGGGTAGCGGTGCGAAAGGACGTATGGATTCTACTAAGAGGGGGCTTTTTGCTTCAAAACCAAAGCTTTCAAAAAAATCACAAATGAGCTCTAAGGAAATCATTACTGACTTTCTGAGGAGTAATGAGTACTAATTAATCATCTGAAATCATTTCTAACAGCTTTGTTCCCTTTACATATTTCCCCTGATGAAAAACTTGAAGACACAAAATGAAATACACCACCACATCAGAAGCATGTTCCCCCTCTGAGAAGCTGCTGAGTCAGCCGATTTGTAACAGGAACAAAGCAGTTGATCACTTGTCCTGAACCCTGAGACACAGAATTTATGGACAGCAAACACTGTGATGGGCGTGGTTCTGAGTTGGAACACTTAATTTGATATTTAGGCAATGAAATTTCTCCAATAAGGATGCCTTTGCATGGAATGGAGAAGTTGTAACAAAAGCTAATGTTTGCAAACTGTATTACAGTTCACACACATTACCTATTTAAGTCTCATAATTACCACCCTGTCAAACAGATATTTATTACTGTTGCTATTATTATAATTATTAATATTATTCCCTTTTTAAAGATGAACAAACTGAGATTCAGAGTTGCCTATGGCTATTAAAGCTAGGAGTACACAAAGAAAGATAAAACTCCAAGGAGACTCATCCAAACCCAGGCTGAATGGAGACCGGAGGCAAAAGAAGATGTTTCTGAAGTTCGTGAGAAATGAAAAATAAAATGCATTAGAAAACAGAGTTCTTGGTCAACCAACCTAAACCTTCTCACCAAAGCCCTGATTGTGCCTCCTCAGCCTGCTGCCCAAATTCAGGCTGACCTATGGAGAACCTTTTGTTCTCTCTCTTTTGCTCTCTCCCCCTCTCCTTTCTGCTCTCCCTCTCTCCTCCTCTCCTCATCTCTCTGTCAGTCTCTCCACCTCTCTCTCCTTCCCTTTTTTATTTCAATCTCCCCCCACCTCTTGTCTCTCTTTCAGTTTCAGACAGGCAGCTCTTAGGGGAAAATGAGGGTTCTTTTTCTGGCTTACCAGATTAGGTTTCTGTGCCCAACTGGGAGCCAAAATTTTAGATGTCAAGGTGTCCCTGTAGTAGAACCAAACATGGCACCCTCATTCATAGAGTCAGCATGGAATAAACTTGGGCAAAATATGGAATTATGGGTTCTGGTTCTGTTTTATAGTGACTCTATATTTTAGGGAAGTGTCCCACCCACTCTGAGATTCAGTTTTATCATTTGAAAAATGGTAATGCTATCTTCCAGGACTCTTGTGAGGCTTAAATGAATTCACGTATGCAAAATACCTAGTATAGACCATGCACAGGATCAGTGCTCATGTAAGCAGGTTGCGTTATGGAGTCTGCCTTCCATTATGATCAAATCTGCCTCATAGAGATGGGCTTTTTTATAATTTTGTAACAATTTGTTCATTCTAGGGTGGTCCTAAGTAGCCCTACTACAGCACGAAGGGGCATGATTGATTTTCCTGGGCTCCAGAAAGTAGGAAAAACTTGCCATATTCTGCTAAACAAGCTCCATCTTGTCCCATTGCTCATCAGCACTGGCCCTCAACACAGACAGACACTCACCCCTCCACACACAGTGTGAGAATGCCTAACCTGACAGTACCTACCCCAAGTATTGAGACAGCACAGGGAATGTGTAGGGCTGATGAAAAATCTAAAGGCCATGATACAAAATGACTAGTGCTGTGTTTAGCACAAAAGTGAAACTCAAAAATGTTAGCTATCAGTATTGATGTTTCTTGTTATCCAGAAAGACTATGGGGTATTTTAGCGTCTAAATATTACCACAGCCTGAACTTTAAAGTTCTTAGGTTCTAGCCTATTTTGACTAACATTTAATTGTCTTCACCAACAGGAAAGAAGGACACAAACATGGTAAATTCCCTAGGGGCCAGAATCATATTTCAGCATCGTATAACTTCTCCTTCCAACTTCTAACCCTTGTTACCTAGCTCAGGGCATCACACAAAGTAGGAACTCAGTACTGTTTAAAGAATAAATAAACAAATAGATGATACATGTTCAGATGTCTCTAAGAACTCTTCTATAGCTTCTGGTCAAAAATAATGATTTTCTGCTGTGTGCTACTGCTCCTATATGACTGGGCTTTAGTGGAGCCTACTTGACAAATATTAGCAGAACTTGTTGCAAAATCCCCAGTATTTTAAAGGGTAGATATTTTCCCAGCCCAGCCACTTTATCCACCCATGAGCTTCAACTTTCACTAGTCCTAAACCTACAGTGCTTTCCTTTTCTTTCATTCAACTCTTCCAGTAGAAATCTTACCCTTGGAGGCTCAGCACAAATACCACTTCTTCCATGCAGCCTTCTTTGATCTCCCCATCTGGAAATGATCTCACGCTCCTTTGAACACCACTGCCCTTTGTACTTCTCTGTTGGCACTTCTCCCATTCCACCTTATATTAGAATTGTAATTCTGCCTCAGCTCCCCTGCTAGTCTGTGAACTCTTTGAGGGCATGGAACAGATTTTATACACTCTTGGATTCCCCAACAATAACTAGCACTTCCTAGCTCACTGGTGCTCAATACACACTTATGTGAATGAATGAATCCAAGCTAGGTGCTATAGTATATGACTTGACAAAAGTTGGCAAACCAATAGAAAGCCTGGCTTGACATGAAATACCTGAACAAAACGATAAAATTGTATTATAAAAAGAGGCATAGTGCATGGCCATATTTCTTTGTCAGAAACATCATTATTAGCCTGAAAATTGCCAAAGGCATGATATCAGCTAAAGGGGATCTGGTAGGAAAAAACAGTTACATTAAACCGCCAATAAAATAACATACATTTATAAAAAATTAAATCCTGATGAATTTTAAATGATTGTATCAGCATTTCAGTGGATGGTATTTCAAGAGATATAAAATGCTTAATTTCAGCCTTGACAGTGTTCATCCATCACCTCAACCTTGTTTGTCTCTAAAAACGTTCATTCAGCTGGTTTGACCATTTCCCTCCCTTTGACCTAAGCTCCCATAATTGCTACCTGGTGGGTTTGTGTTCAAAGCTGACTGACAGTTGTAGCAGTAAAAATGTTCTTTATAAACAGAAACCAAGACCATGTAAATACAATCCTGGCATCAGGTTGTATACTTAAGTACCAAGCTTAAATACCTCTGGGCTGCTAGCCCATTAGCCTGTAAAGGGTCTTCCCATATTAAAATGAAATCATTCATTAGCCCCCAATTTTTTTTCCTGTGTGTAGAAGGGTGCTCAAATTTTTCTCCCAATGAATGAAATACCTACCTGTATGCACTACATAGTCTATACTATCATTCTGAGTTTGCTGTTCCCCAGGCTTTTGTGGTCAATTAGTTTTCCTAGTGGCTTCTTTTTTTTATTTAACTTTTTCAGTTAAGGTCAGGGTTGTTGTTTTTTTTCAATTGTCATTGACATTCAATATTATTTTATATTAGTTTCAGGTGTACAGCATAGTGGTTAGACAGTAATATAATTTGTGAAGTGATCCTCCCAATTAGTCTAGTACCCACCTGCACTATACATAATTATTATAATATTATTGACTCTATTCCTGACACTGTACTTTACGTCCTCATGACTATTTCAAAACTACCAATTTGTACTTCTGAATTGCTTCACTTTTTTCACCCAGCCGCCTAGTCCTTTTCTAATCTGGCAACCATCAAAATGTTCTATGCATCTGTGAGTCTATTTCTGTTTTGTTTGTTCATTTATTTTGTTCTTCAGATTCCACATATAAGTGATATCATATAGTTTTTGTGTTTCTTAGTCTGACTTATTTTATTTAGCATAATACCATCTAGGACCATCCATATTGTAACAAGTGGCAAATTTTCATTCTTTTTAACATAAGAGTAATATTCCATTGCATATATGTAGCACCTCTTTATACAATTGTCTATTGATGGGCATTTCGGTTGTTTCCATATCTTGGCCATTGCGAATAGCACTGCGCTAAACTTAGAAGTGCATACACCTTTTCAAAGTAGTGTTTTGGATTTCTTTGGATAAATACCCAGGAGTGGAATTCCTGGGTCATAAGGTAGTTCTATTTTTAATATCTTGAGGAACTTCCAAATTGTTTTCAATAGTGACTGCACCAATTTGCAATCCCAACAACAGTGCATGAGGGTGCCCTTTCTTCCACATCCTCACCAACACTTGTTGCTTGTTGACTTTTTGCTGATACCCATTATGACAGGTGTGAGGAGATATCTCATTCTGGTTTTAATTTGCATTTCTCTGATGATTAGTCACAATGAGCATCTTTTCGTATGTCTATTGGCCACATGTATGTTCTCTCTGGAGAAATGTCTATTCAGGTCCTCTGCCTATTTTTTAATTGGATTGTTTGGGGTTTTTTTTCATGTTGAGTTGTATGAGTTCTTTATGAATTTTGGGTATTAATCCCTTATCAGATGTATCACTAATGAATATCTTCTCCCATTCAGTAGGCTATCTTTTCATTTTCTCCAGTTTCCTTTGCCAAAAGTCTGTAGTTTGATGTAGTCCAATTTGTATATTTTTTCTTTTGCTTCCCTTGCCTGCAGAGATATGTCAGAAAAAAATATTACAAAGAACAATGTCACAGAATTTAGTACACAGAATTTATGTTTTCTTCTAGGAGTTTTATGGATTCAGGTCTTACATTTAACTGGTTAATCCATTTTGAATTTAGTCTTGTGTATGGAGTAAGAAGGTGGCCCAGTTTAATTTTTTCTTTTCTGCATGTATCTGTCCAGTTTTCCCAACACCATTTATTGAATAGACTGTCTTAAAACAACGCTGTATATTATTGTCTCCTTTGTCATAGATTAAATGACCATACAGATGTGGGTTTATTTCTGAGCTCTCTAATCTATATCATTAATGTGTGTGTCTGGTTTTATGCCAGTACCATGCTATTTTGATTATTATAGCTTTGTAGTTCAGTTTGATATCAGGTAGCATGATACATCCAACTTTGTTTTTCTTAAGATTGCCATGGCTATTTGGGGTCTTTTATGGTTCCATATAAATTTCAGGATTATTTGTTCTTGTTCTGTGAAAAATGGCATTGGTATTTTGATGGGGATTGCATTGAATCTATAGATTGCTTTGGCTAGTATGGACATTTTAATGATGTTAGTTCTTCCTATCCATGAGCACAGTATATTCTTCCATTTATTTGTATGTTCTTAAATTTCTTTCTTCAATGTCTTACAGTTTTCTGAGATCTTTTACCTCCTTGGTTAAATTTATTTCTAGGTATTTTATTTTATTATATTTTTGTTGTTGCAATTGTAAATGGGATTTTTAAATTTCTCTTTCTGACAGTTCATTATTGGTGTATAACAATGCAACCAAATTCTGAGTATTGTGTATCCAGCTACTTTACTGAATTCATTTATCAGTTCTTAAAGTTTTTTGGTGGAATCTTTAGGGTACTCTATATATAGTACCATATCACCTGCAAATAATGACAGTTTTACTTCCTTTTTAATTTGGATGCCTTTTAAAAAAAGTTTATTGGTGTGACAATGGTTAGTAAATGGATGCCTTTTCTCTCTCTCTCTCTCTCTCTCTCTCTCTCTCTCTCTCTCTCTCTCTCTCTTATTTATTTCTTCCTTTTTTTCTTGTCTGATTGCTATGGCTAGGACTTCCAGTACTGTGTTGAATAAAAGTGGTGAAAGTGGACATCCTTGTCTTGTTTCTGATCTTAAGAAAAATGTTTTTAGCTTTTCACCGTCTGGAATGATGTTAGCTGTCCGTTTGTCATATATGGCCTTTATTATGTTGAGTTATATTCCCTCTATTTCAACATTGCTGAGAGTTCATATCATAAATGGATATTGGATTTTGTCAAATGCCTATTCTGCCTGTATTGCTATGGTCATATGATTTTTTTAAAATTTCTATATTAAAATACAGCTAACATACAATATTATATTAGTTTCAGGTATACATAGTTATTCAACTGTTCCCACCTAGCTCTATACAGTGTTATTACCACATTATTGATTTTAATCCCTATGCTAAACAAGTAATCACCATAAGTCCAGAAACCATCTGACACTGTACCATGCTTTCACAATATTGTTGATCTTTTGCCTCTCTTTTTAAATTTTCAATTAAAGTTGACATTCAATATTATTTTATATTAGTTTCAAGTATACAGCATAGTGGTTAGACATTTATATAATTTAGGAGTGATCCCCCCAATTAGTACCACCTGACACTATACATAATTTCTACTATATTATTGACTATATTCCCTATAATTTACATCCCCTTGACTATTTTGTAACTACCAATTTGTATTTCTTAATACCTTCACCTTTTTCACCCTGAACAAAACCCCACTCCCATCTATCACCCTGATAGATCTAATACCTATCTGGCACAATACATAGTTATTAAATATAATATGTCTATATTCCTATGCTATACCCTACATCCCCATGACTACTGTGTAACAACCAATTTGCACATCTTAATCCCTTCCCATTTTCACTCATCCTTAACCCCCTCCCATCTTAAAGAAGTCCCTCTAAGATTCCTTGTAATACTGGTTTGGTGATGATGAACTCCTTTAGCTTTTTCTTGTCTGGGAAGCTCTTTATCTGTCCTTCAATTCTAAATGATAGCTTTGCTGGGTAGAGTAATGTTGGTTGTAGGTCCTTGCTTTTCATCACTTTGAATATTTTGTGCTAATCCCTTCTTGCCTGCAAAGTTTCTGTTGAGAAATGAGTTGACAATCTTATGGGGTCTCCCTTGTACGTTATTAGTTGCCTTTCTCTTACTGCTTTTAGTATTCTCTTTGTCTTTAACCTTTGGCATTTTAATTATAATGTGTCTTAATGTGGGCCTGTTTGAGTTCATCTTGTTTGGGACTCTCTGCACTTCCTGGACTTGTGTGTCTATTTCCTTTGCCAGGTTAAGGAAGTTTTCTGTCATTATTTCTTCAAATAAGTTTTCAATTCCTTGCTCTCTCTCCTCTTCTTCTGGTATGCCTATAATGCAAATGTTGGTATACTTGATGTTGTCCCAGAGACTCCTTAAACTCTCCTCAGTTTTTTGGATTCTTTCTTCATTTTTCTGTTCTGGTCAGGTGTTCTCTGCTACCCTATTTTCTACATTGCTTGTTCAATCCTCTGCCTCATAATCTACTATTGATTCCCTGTAATATATTCTTCATTTCTGTTATTGTATTCTTTATTTCTGACCTTTTTTTCATGTTTTCTATCTCCATTTTTATGTTTCCTATCTCTTTGTTAAAGTTCTCCTTGAGATCAGTGAGCATCGTTATAACCAGTGTTTGGAACTCTGCATCTGATAGATTGCTTATCTCCATTTTGTTTTGTTATTTTTCTGGAGCTTTGTCCTGTTTTTTTTTTTTCTTTTCAGACATGTTTCTTTGTTCCACATTTTGGCTACCCCCATGTGTTTGTTTGTATGTATTAGGTAGGGCTGCAATGTCTTCTGGCCTTAGTAGAGTGGCCTTATGTAGTAGGTGTGCTGTGGGGCTCAGTGGTGCAGTCTTTCTGATCACCTGAGTCATGTACTCCAGATGTGTCCCTTGTGTGGGTTGTGTGTACCCTCCTCTTGTAGTTGGGCCTTGGTTGATAATTGCACATCAATGAGAGGGACTGAACTTTGGGCTCACTGGTTGTAGGGACAGGCCTTGACTACAGTGGAAGAGTTGTTGTGCAGTGGCTGACCCTACAGAGTAGGATCTGCCTCAGCAGGACTTTGGTGCCTTCCCAATCCACCCATTGGGTGTGTCATACATGGAGGAAGCTGGGTGATGCTCTAGTGCATTTTGAAGCTGGCCACTAGGGGCGCCAGCCCAGGACCATGTTGGAGCGGACCTGCTATAGGTCAAATTCAGCCACAGCCCATGCCCCACCTGGGGTTAACCTTGCAAGAGCCACAAAGAAATCAGCAGATGGATGCCATCTGTGTTGTGCTTGCAAGTGCCTTGAGAGGCCAAGCCATGAACCAAGACTGGATGCCGCTAGCGCTGAGCTTAGGGCTGCTCAGCCAGAGGTACAGGACATGCTCAAGCCAGATGCTGCTTGTCTGGGTTCGGTAAACCTTTGGAAGATCCTAGGAAAGTTTGCAGCCTGAGCTAAGGCAGGAGGTTTATATGAAAAAGCCAACGGAAGGGCCGGCCGAGTGGCGCATTGGTTAAAAGCTGGCTTGGGACGCCAGAGATCCCCAGTTTGGATCCCACATATGAGGGCCAGTGGCACTGCCCTCTACAGCTAAGATGCTGAACATCAGCTCAACCTGGAGCTGGGCTGCCATGGGTCGCCGGCTACAGCGTAGGCTGCAGCCCCTGTGGCAGTGGGTTGCCATGGGCTACCGTATGTAGCCAGCAGCCAGGGTGAGCGGCCAGCAGCCGCAGTGAGCGGCCGTCCAGAAGCTGGCGACTGATCTGCTTCACCCGGGAAGAGCGCAATGATGGTGCCAACTTGGGCCAGTGAAGCAACGTCCTCCACAAATAGACTGAAGAACAAAATGACAGCAGCTTGTCTATTCCCCTTTCCCCAATTCCCCAGCACTGTTCCCTTCCCCCCAATTCCCCAATAAAAATCTTTAAAAAAAAAAAGAAAAAGCCAATGGAAGAGGCTTGGGTGTGCCTGAAAGTTTGGCAGGGCCAGGTCTCGAATCACCAGGGTATGGCGAACGAATGGCAGAGACTCAGATATGGCGGCCACCTGCGTACACATGCTGGGAAACGGGAGGGCTCAACAATGGCCTCCGCCAACTCATCCATCAAGGAGAAAGCCGCCTGTCCAGTCCCCATCCAAAGTCAGGCAACTCAGTTCGCCACATGTCCCTGCCACCTTTCAAGCTGCTGCCCTAATGTTAGAGCTCAGAGCGAGTGATTCCACTGGTGGATAAGTCCACAGGTGGTCCCCTTAAAAGGAGTGCCTTGGAGTGCAGCTGCCCTCTGTCTCACTCAGTCACAATCTCTATTGGTTTTCACAACCAGAAATTATGGGGACTTCTCTCCCTGGCTCTGTAACCCTGGGCTGGGGTGGGGCTGGAACCTCTCGCTTCTCTGGGGGTTGGGGGGACCTCCACAGCCAAAATATCCCTTCCAATCTTTAATTGTCACACTCGGGTGTGGGACTAGCCCATTCTGCATCTCTGCCTCTCTTACTGGTCTTGAGGTGGCTTCTTCTGCACATCTTTAGTTGTGGAGCTTTAGTTCAGCAAAATTTTACGTGATTCTCAATGATGGTTGTTTAGTTTAGTTGTAATTTTGATATGGTTGTGAGAGAAGGTTAGCACAGCATTTACCTACTGCACCATCTTGGTAGTCATGTGGTCATATAATTTTTATCCATCATTTTGTTTATGTGGTATATCATGCTAACTGATTTGTGGATATTGAACCACCTTGCATCCCAGGAATAAATCCCACTTAGTCATGCATGGGGTATGATCTTTATAGTGTACTGCTGAATTAGGTTTGCCAATATTTTGTTAAGGATTTGTGCATCTATGTTCACCAGGGATATCAGTCTATAATTTTTTGTGTGTTGTCTGTTTCTGGTTTTAGAATCAGGGTAATAATGGCTTAGTAAAATGAGCTTGGGAGCTTTCCCTTGACTTGAATTTTCTGGAATAGTTTGAGAAAGATAGGTGTTAATTCTTTCAATGGTTAGTAAAATTTACCTGTGAAGCCTCCTAGTCCAGGATTTTTGTTTGTGGGGAGTTTTTTTATTACTGATTTGATTTTTTTTGTAGTAATCAGTTGGATCAAGTTTTCTGTTTCTTCTTGATTCAGTCATGGAAGATTGTATGTTTCTAGGAATTTATCCATTTCTTCCAGGTTGTTGAATTAGTTGGTATATAATTGTTTGTAGTATTTTCTTATAATCTTTTGTATTTCTGTCATGTCAGTTGTCACTTGTCCTCTTTCATTTCTGATTTTACTTAGTTGGGTCCTCTCTTTTCTTCTTGATGAGTCTGGTTAAAGGTTTATCAATTTGGTTTATCTTTTCAGAGGACCACCTCTTGGTTTCATTGACCCTTTGTATTGTTTTTCTTAGACTCTCTTTCATTTATTTCTGCTCTGATCTTTACTATTTCTTTCCTTCTACTCACTTTGTGTTTTGTTTGCTGTTCTTTTTTCTAATTCCTTTAGGTGTAGGGTTAGATTGTTTGAGATTTTTATGTTTCTTTAGATTATCCTGTATTGCTATGAATTTCCCTCTTAGGGCTACTTTTGCTGTGTCTCATAGATTTGGGGTCATTGTGTTTTCATTTTCATTTGTTTCAAGGTATCTTTTGATTTCTTCCTTTATCTCGTTGTTGACCCATTCATTGTTTAGTAGCATGTTATCTAGCCTCCATGTGTTTGTGTATTTTTCTTTTTTTATCTTGTAATTGATTTCCAGTTTCATACTATTGTGGTCAGAGAAGACGCTTGAAATGATTTCAATCTTCTTAAATTTATTGAGACTTGTTTTGTGACCTAACATGTAGTCTATCTTGGAAAATGTTCCATGTATGGTTGCAAATAATGTATATTCTGATGCTCTGGGGTGAAATGCTCTAAAAGTATCAGTTAAATCCATCTGGTCTAATGTGTCTGTTAAGGCCACTGTTTCCTGTTGTTTTTCTCTCAATTGGTGTCAGTGGGGTGTTAAAGTTCCCTACTATGACTGTAGTGCTGTTGATCTCTCCCTTTATGTCAGTCAATGTTTGCTTTATATATTTGGGTTCTCCTATGCTGGGTGCATAAATGTTTACAAGGATTATATCCTCTTATTGGATTGTTCTTTTTATCATTAGGTAATGTCCCCCTTTTTCTCTCATTATAGCCTTTGTTTCAAAGTCTATTTTGTCTGGTATAAGTATTCCTAACCCATCTTTTCTTTCGTTTCCATTCTCATAAAGTATCTTTTTCTATCCCTTTACTTTCAGCCTGTTTGTGTCTTTTAATCTGAAGTGGGTTTCTTGTAGATAGCATATGTATGGGTCTTGTTTACTTATCCACTCAGCTACCCTATTTATTTTGATTGGATCATTTAATCCATTTACATTTAAAGTGATTATTGATTGGTACATAGTTATTTCCATTTTATCATTCATATTAATGTTTTGTTTTTTTACTCTTCTTCCTAAAGTCCCTTTAACATTTCTTGTAATACCGGCTTGATGGTGATATAGTCCTTTAGCTTTTTTTTTTTTTCTGGGAAGCTCTTTATTTCTCCTTCAATTTTATTTTATTTTATTTACTTTTTAAAACTTTATTGGGGAACAATGTGTTTTTTCCAGGACCCTTCAGCTCCAAGTCAAGTTGTTGTCCTTCAATCTTAGTTGTGGACGGCACAGCTCAGCTCCTAGTCCAGTCACTGTTTTCAATCTAGTTGCAGGTGGCACAGCCCACCATCCCATGTGGGAGTAGAAATGGCAACCTTGTTGTAAAGAGCATGTGCTCTAACCAACTGAGCCACCCAGCCACCCACCATCTGCTCAGCTACAGCTCAGCTCAAGTCGCTGTCTTCAATCTACTTGCAGACGGTGCAGCTCACTGGCCCATGTGGGAATCGAACTGGCAACCCTGTTGCTCAGAGCACGCACTCTAACCAACTGAGCCATCTGGCCACTCTCTCCTTCAGTTTTAAATGATAGCCTTGATGGGTAGAGTAGTCTTAGTTGTATGCCCTTGCTTTTCATCACTTTGAATATTTTGCGCCAATCCTTTCTGGCCTACAAAGTTTCTGTTGAGAAATCAGCTGGCAATCTCATGGGAGCTCTCTTGTAAAGAACTAGTTGCCTTTCTCTTTCTGCTTTTAAGGTTCTTCTTTATCGTTAACCTTTGTCATTTTAATTATGATGTGTCTTGGTGTGGGCCTCTTTGGGTTTGTCTTGTTTGTGACTCTCTGTGCTTCCTGGACTTGTATGTCTATATCCTTTGCCAGGTTAGAGAAGTTTTCAGTCATTATTTCTTCAAATAGGTTCTTGATCCCTTGCTCTCTCTCTTTTCTCCTTCTGGTACTCCCATGATACGAATTTTGCTATGCTTGATGTTTTTTAGAGGTCACTTAAACTGTCCTCATTTTTAAAATTCTTTTTTCTTTTTGTTTTTCTGATTTGGTGTTTTCTGCTACCTTGTCTTCCAAATCATTGATTCAGTCCTCTGCTTCATCTAATCTACTGTTAAGTCCATCTAGTACATTCTTCATTTCAGTTATGGTATTCTTTATTCCTGACTGGTTCTTTTTATGGTTTTTATGCCAGTTTTATGTTTACTATCTCTTTGTTGAAGTTCCTTGAGCATCCTTATAACCAGGGTATTTAACTCCGTCTCTGACAGGTTGCTTGCTTCCATTTCATTTAGTTGTTTTTCTGGAGTTTTCTCTTGTTCTTTCATTTCAAATATATTTCTTTGTTTCCTCAGTTTGGGTGCCTCTCTGTGTTTATTTCTATATGTTGGGTAAATCTCCTATGTCTCTCAGTCTTCACCAGGTGGACTTATATAATAGGTGTCCTGTATAGCCCTATGGTACAGTCTCCCTGGTCACCTGCACTGTGTGCTCCAGGAGAGTTCTTGTATGGGTTGTGTATTCCTTCCTATTGTAGTTGAGACATGATTGCTGTTTGCACATCAGTGGGTAGGATTGACTCTCAGGCTTACTGTTTGTGAGGATTGGTCATGCCCATAGCATATAAGCTGCTTTGTGGGGGCTAATCCCACAGAGGGGGATTCACCTCAGCAGGCTCATGTGTCTTTTGAGACCACCCTTTGAGCGTGCTGCTTTGGGGGCTAATTGGGTAATGCTCTGTTGTACTGTGAAGGCAGCCTCCAGATGTACTGGTTCTGGGGCCTCTTGGGAGGGGCTCCATGAAGGCCAATGTCAGCCGCTGCCTGTTACTGGGCTGGGGCTACCTGGTCGGACCTACAAAGCTATCTGTGGTTGGTCACTGCCTATCCTGGACCTGGAGGCCTGTGGGAGAGGCCACGCTGAGAACCAAGGCCAACTGCCACCAGATTTGACCTAGGGCTGCTTAACAAGCTGGTGGCCCATAAAGCTCAGCTGATGAAAGAACCTTGGGAATTTCACAAGTTGGGTGAGGCAGGACTCCAGGTTGTCACCAGGGTGGGGCAAGTGTTCACCCAGTTAATACAGATTGAGGTTTAGCAGCAGTGCTGAGCCTTGAGTCCCTTGCAAAAAGCTCAAGAGCACACCAAGGCTAGCCACCGCCTGCCTCAGGACTGCAGACACACAAGAGTTATTCAAGTGTGGCTTTTTAAAATCGAGATATATTTGACATATACTATTATATTAGTTTAACATGTGCATAATGATTTGATATTTGTTTTTGCTATGAAATGATAACCACCATAAGTCTAGTTAACATTTATCACCACATATAGCTACAATTTTTTTCTTGTGATGAGAACTTTTAAGATCTACTCTCTTAGCAAATTTCAAATATATAATACAGTATTATTAGCTATATTTAATAGTTTCTAATTTGACCTCTGTATACTCCCATCAGATAGGCTACTAGGGACAGAGTGCACCATAGGATCAGCATAATCTCTGGGCAAGGCTGCAAAGTCAACATAGTTCCTGGGTTTCTGGTTCCCTCTGCTTCACATAGTGGCACTTTTATTCCCATCTAAAAGTGCCTCTTTTTCTTGCCCTCCCAAATCCCATGCTGTCTCCTAGCTTTCCACTTTGCACTGGTTCTATAAACTACATATTGCCCTTCTTCCCTAGCACCTCATTCAAAACTTTTCTGTTCAGTGTCTTCATTTTTCAAGACCTTACTCTCGGCTAGATTTCAATAGGTGGTAATGGGGTTAATTCAGATTAACTCATGTGTCACTACCAAGGTAACCCAATGCTTTAACCAATAAAATGTATGTGATATTCAAACATTGATACATTCAGATGACAAATAACATTTTGGTTCCATGTGTGCATGACTCCCAGAAAACCATTAGGAATTGATATTACTGGTGGGGATATCAGCCATATAGTAGGACATCTTTTCAGTCTGATCTACTGGGTTGTTGAAAGTAATGATGTATTTTTTCTATGTTTTTCATTGCAAAAATGCATCATGACTTTTCTGACAACCCAATAACTTCAGTCTTTAACTCTTGTTTTAAAAGGCTGCTTCTGTGATAACTGGCAAGGCTAATCCTCTCTACCATGGTTGGGAAACCTAGTGGAAAAGAAATGCAGAGGAGGAATAGTTTAGATGCACACCATTGAAAATGGGGCAAACCCAGGCATATATCTGCTTTGAACTGAACATTTGTGTCCCCCCCCCAAAATGCATATGTTTATATCTTAATCTCCAATTTGATAGTATTTGGAGGTAGGTCCTTTGAAAAATAATCAGGTTATGAAGGTGGAACTTCCATGAATGGGATTAGTATCCCAATAAGAAGAGACACAGGAGAGATGATCTCTCTCTCTCTCTCTTTCTCTCTCTCTCTCTCTCTCTCTCTCTCCCTCCCTCCCTCCCTCCCTCCCCTCTCCCTCTCTGCCATGTGAGGATATAGAAAGAAGGTGGCTGTCTCCAAACCGGGAAGAGGATGCTCATCAGAACTAAATCAGCTGGCACCTTGATCTTGGATTTCTGAGTCTCTAGAACTGTGAGAAATCAATATTTGTTGTTTAAACCTATGGTGTTTAGTCTGTGGTGTTTTTGTTATGGCAGCCTAAAATGACTATGACAATACCCAAAATAAATGCATACAGAGTGTACCAAAAGACAGATACAAGCAAATTCATAGGAGCCTTGTCGTAATACCCCCAAACTGGATACAATCCAAATGCCTATCAACAGTAAAATGGATAAGCTGTATCATATTTATATATTATACAGTAATGAGGATGAAATACAAACACACTTAACAACATGCATAAAGCACACAAATACAATGTTAAGCTTAAGAAGCCAGAATCAAAGAGGATATGCTATGTTATTCCATTTATATAAAGGATAAACACAGTCTGAACTAATCTATGGTTTCAAAGTCAGGAAGGTGGTTACCCTTGGGAGGGGAAGGTAGTAACTAAGGGAGCCTTCTAAGTGCTAACCAGGTTCTGTTTCTTGATCTCGGTGCTGGTTACAAGGTTATGTTCAGTTTTTGAAAATTCATCAAGCTGACAAAATTTTTGCAATTTTCTGTGTATATGTTACACAACAAAGACAGGAATAAGGTGGTTGAGCTTCTTGGAATAGTTGTTAGAGAAGAAAAATAGAGAGAAGAGAGAGCCAGGCAAAGAATTATTCTTATAATTGCAACATCTATCATTTGTTCAATAAATATTTCTTGAGCAACGATCACATGACAGGCACCATTCTAAATGCTCGGGACATATCCATGAAGAAAACATACCTTTGTCCTTGTGGCACTCACATTCTAGTGGCAGTCTTATCCTATCAGCATTAAGTGTGGTAGCCTTTTAGAGGTAACATAAAGGAATCCCAAAACCTAAACCTACTGCAATTACATTACACCAGGCTTTGCTTTATGTGATCTGTAGCTATATTAAGACACCTGAAGAACTCATGGTAACCTGTCCAGTCTTCCTAGGCAGTTTCATGTGATTTGACTAAGCAGCAATGTTCTGAGTGAAATACACGAATAAATTGTGGGTTACACTCTGTATTTGTTCTGAGTCCAGCTTAAAGTGTATGTTGTACTCTCTTAAGCAGACTGAGAAACAGGATTTACCCTCCTCCTGCTGGACGCCCCTCACTCTGGCACCTGTCATCCATTAGGAGACCTCCTACTGGGATCTTTCATCATCGAAAATATATGATGATTTTCATTACCACCTAGGCTAATTGGTAGTGAGTATTCCTTTAAAATATATTTCCCTAAACACTAGGCATTGGATTTGCTTTGAAGTTTCTCACACCAACACAGTTGGACTGAAATCATAGATACTAATCACAGAAACTAAAATGTTTGGTGCAGAAAGAATCAGCACTGTGGTCCTTTCCTTATTATATAGCCAGTTGTGCAATAGGCACACATGTTAAAGGAAACCTTACAGCCATTAGTTGAACCATCCTGTGGCTGTCTCTAGTAGCAAACTTGCTAGGCCCAGTGTGTTTACGTGTCCCCTTCTGAAAAACCATCTAAAAGGAAGTGTTTTATGCACCCAGTTTGTTTTCCAGGTCAGTGGAATAGTATTAGATTTAAAAAATAAAAAAGTACTTTATATTGTTAGTTTTTAACACTTGAAATAATATTTTGAATTTAATATAATAAATACATGTTTTGTAGAGAGGGAGTGGATATACTATATAGTGCTTTACTTTAATTAGTTGTTAGCATCTGACTTACTACGACGTTCAGGTTGGAAGGGAAAGATACCAGGAAACACCTTCCACAAACTTTTCATTTTCAGGTGGAGAAACCAAGGCCCTAAAAAGAGTCAGTGATTTGCCCAAAGTCACTGTTGGTGTTGGAGCCCAGTATTGAACACAGGTTTCCTGACTACCACCCCAGCACATCTTCCACTTAACTAGTATTATAAATAAAATCATGTCACAAACATAACTACTGCCTCTACCCTTGCTGTGCATATGCTGTATGTATCCATGTATGTGTGTAAAGAAAACATACATAGAAAATAACACATTTTTGGAATATATCACCATACTTTTATGCATGAACAGAAAGATGTTCAACTAAATTTTAAAATTATATTTATTGGGGTGACATTGGTTAATAACATTATGTAAGTTTCAGGCATACAATTCTAAAATACATCATCTGTATATTGTATTGTGTGCTCATCACCCAAAGTCTAGTCTCCTTCTGTCACCATATATTTGACACCCTTTGTCCTCTTCAAACTCCCCCCAATTCCCTTCCCCCTCTGGAACCACCATACTGTTGTCTCTGTCTATGAGTTTGTTTTAAACTAGATTTTTAAACTAAGCTATTATTTAGGATTTTAGGATAAAAGTTGCAGTTAATTTCCTTTTAGTTATAGGCTGATATGGTCTCAAGTACCTCTTTGCTTTACAATTCATTTTTTAACACTAACTTTTTCTACATTGGATGTCATCAATCATAGGAATATTTAAAATTATTTGTATAGTTAGTTGTTTCATTATGAAATCAGGAGTATGAAATATGATCTCTATAGGTAAAAAAATAGACTAGAACTTTTATTAAAGTTTATTTTTATTTTTATCAAATATATTTGCAATTCTACCAAAAAACTATTAGAACTGATAAATGAATTTAGTAAAGTAGCAAGATACAAAACTAATATTCAGAAATCTGTTACAATTTTATATCCCAATAATAAACTATCAGACAGAGAAATTAAGAAAACAATCTTATTTACAGTTGCATCAAAAAAATAAAATAAAATACTTAGGAATAAATTTAACCAAGGAGTAAAACACCTTTACTCAGAAAATTATAAGACATTGATGAGAGAAATTAAAGAAGATACAAATAAATGGAAGACTATATCATGCTCATGGATAGGAAGAATTAACATAGTTAAAATGTCCATACTACCCAAAGCAATTGCATTGAATGTAATTCCTATTATGCAATCCTTATCAGAATACCAATGGAATTTTTCACAGAAATAGAACAGATAATCCTAAAATTTATATGGAATCATAAAAGACCCCAAATACCCATGAAAATCTCAAGAAAGAAGAACAAAGCTGGAGGTATCACGCTACCTGATAACAAATTACACCAAAAGGCCATAGTAATTAAAACAGCATGGTACTGGCATAAAAACAGACACATAGATCAATGGAACAAAATAGAGAACCCAGAAATAAACCCATGCCAATATGGTCACTTAATCTATGACAAAGAAAGTAAGAATATACATTGGGGTAAAGATAGTCAATTCAATAAATAGCATTGGGAAAACTGGACAGATACATGCAAAAAAAAAGAAACTAGGCTACCTCGGACTCCAGATATTATACAAGAATAAAGTCAAAATGGATTAAAGACTTAAGTGTAAGACCCCAAATCATAAAAATCCTAGAAGAAAACATAGTCAGTAAACTCTCAGACATTACCCTTAGTAATATTTTTACTGATATATCTCCTCGGGCAATGGAAACAAAAGAAAAAATATACAAATGGAACTACATCAAACTAAAAAGTTTTTGCACATCAAAGGAAACCGTCAATAGAAGACATCCTAATGAATGGGAGAAGGTATTTACCAATGATACATCTGATAAGGAGTTAATATCCAAAATCTTTAAAAAGTTCATAACAGCTGAACACCAAAAAAACAAAACAATTCAATTAAAAAATGGGCAGAGGAACTGAACAGACGGTTCTCTAAAGAGAACATACAGATGGCCAACAGACATATGAAAACAATGCTCAGCATCATTAATCATCAGAGAAATGCAAATTAAAACCACAATGAGATATCACCACACCTGTCAAAATGGCTATCAGCAATTAGTCAACAAACGACAAGTGTCGGCAAGAATGTGGAGAAAAGGGAAACCTCATGCACTGTTGATGGGATTGCAAATAGGTGCAGCCACCATGGAAAAGAGTATGGAGGTTCCTCAAATAATTAAAAATAGAATTATCTTATGACCCAGCAATTCCACTCCTGGGTAATTACCCCAAGAAATCCAAAACAACACTAGTTTGAAAAGCTGTATGCACTGCTATGTTCACTGCAGTGGTATTTACAATAGCCAAGATATGGAAACAACCGAAATACCCATTAATAAACAATTGGATTAAGAAAATGTGGTACATACATACAATGGGATATTACTCTGCCATAAAAGAGTATGGCATCTTACCATTTGCAACAACATGGATTTACCTAGAGGATATTATGCTAAATGAAATACTTGTAAGTCAGACTGAGACAGACAAATACCATATGATCTCACTTATATGTGGAATTTAAATAACAAAACAAACAAAACAGAAACAGACCCATAGATATAAAGAATAACTGATGGTTACTAGATGGGAGGAGGATTGCGGGACTGGGTGAGAAAGGTGAAGGGATTAAACAGTACAAATGGATAGTTACAGGAGAGTCATGGGGATGTAAAGTAGAGTGCAGGGAATATAGTCAATGGTATTGTAGAAATCATGTATAGTGCCAGATGGGTACTAGAATTATTGGGGGGAATCACTTCATAAATTATATAAGTGTCTAGCCACTGTGCTGTACACCTGAATCTAATATAAAATAATATTGAATGCCAACTATAATTAAAAAAATAGTCATGGGGATATAAAGTACAGCATAGGGAATACAGTCAATAGTGTTCTAATAACTATGTATACTGTCGGGTGGGTAGTTGACTTGGATGGTTATCACTTTGTGAGTTATATAAGTGTCTGATCACTATGTTGTTTTGTATTTCTGAAACTGATTTTTTAAAATAAAAAAGTTGTGGGCCGGCCGAGTGGCGCAATGGTTAAGAACTCGCTTGGGGGCCGGCTGAGTGGCTCAGTTGGTTAAGAGCTCGCTCAATAGTTTGAGTTCTGAGCAACAGCGGTTCGAGTCAGCCCGAGCTGAGCAGCCGTGAGCTGCCAACAGGTGGCGGGATGGCTCAGCTAAAAAAAAAAAAAAAAGAACTCGCTTGGGATGCCAGAGGGCCCTGGTTCGGATCCCACATATGAGGGCCAGTGACACTGCCCTCCACAGCTAAGATGCTGAACAACAGCTCAACCTGGAGCTGGGCTGCCATGAGTCGCCGGCGACGGCGTAGGCTGCAGCCCCTGTGGCAGTGGGTTGCCATGGGCTACCGTGTGTGGCCAGCAGCCAGCGTGAGCGGCCAGCAGCCGCAGTGAAGCCGGCGACTGATCTGCCTCGCCAGAGAAGAGCGCAATGATGGTGCCAACTTGGGCCAGTGAAGCAACATTCTCCACAACTAGATTGAAGAACAAAAAACGACAGCAACTTGTCTGTTCCCCTTTCCCCAATTCCCCAGCGCTGTTCCCATCCCCCCAATTCCCCAATAAAAAATCTTTAAAAAAAATAAAAAATAAAATAAAAAAGTTGTGTGTTCACCACCCAATGTCAGCTCTCCTTCCATCACCACATATTTGATTGCTTTTATGCTCATCACACAACATGATACATAGACGATGTATTATAAAATTGTACAGTTGAACCCTATGTGACTTTACTAATAATCGTCACCCCAATAAACTTTTAAAAAATAAATAATACTAATTCTAAAAAATGTGTATTTCACAATAAAAAAATAATAAATATATAAATAAATAATAAAATATAAATTTTTAAATAAATAATTTGCACTTCCCTAATATGGCCTATGACTTCTATGAAGGTAAATTATGACATTTTGTTCACTACTGAATCCCCAACACCTAGTTCAGGACCCAGCATAAAATAGATACTCAATGAATATGTTGAATGAATAAAAAAATATTTAGACTCAAGTTAGCTATGTGATGTGCATCTATATGATATTTTCTTTCACTGTAAATGTATTTAAGTCTCCAGACCCAAATATCATGTGTTTGAATTTCAAATGAGCTCTATTTATCCGGTTTTCTTCCTCATAGAATGCTGGAACTGAAGAAAAAAAAAAAGAAAAAAAAGAAAAAGTTAAGTGATCATCTAATCAAACTCCCTTATTTTATCGAGGAGGAAACAGCCATGCCCATGAAGAAGGAAATGAATTCCCAAGGATCACACAGCTAGTTAGCAAAAAAGCCCAGGTCAGAACCTAACATAAGATGATTGGCTAGTAAACTTCCACAATTTTTTTTTATGTTGGCTTTTACATCACTAGATCAGTGGATCTCAAACTTGTTCTCCCTTTATCAGCAGTATCAGCATCACCTAGGACCTTGTTAGAAATGTAAATTCTTGGACCCACTCTGGACCTACTGAATCAGAGAACCTCTGGGGATGGGACCCAGGACACAGAGTTTTAAGAAGCCTTCCAAGGGGATTCTGATGTACTCAAGTCTCAGCAGTATTCCACGTCATTTCAATGTCTTTCCTGATGTTCTATGACATTCTATGATTTTAACCAAAAAGAATTGTATATTCCAACTTGATAAGTGGTTCATTTACATAAAAATATAGATATCTTGTATATATTTTTAAATCAATTGAAATCAAGGAAATAAATTAAGAGTCATGTTGTTTTCATATAAACTACTCAGGTTCCTGGCACGGTAAGTTCCTGGTAGTCAGTAAGTGTTTGTTAAAGTCATCTTAGTATATTATCCCAATTTCATCAGCATTTCTATATGTACTAGATAGGCAATATAATCTAGTGATCAATTATATGGGTCTTAGAATCAGATTGACCTGGTTTTGAATCCGAACTCTACCACTAACTAGTGCAAACTTGGACACATTACTTAAAAGCCTCACTTGCTCATCTTTACAACAGGGATAATTATATACCTACTTCTCAGTATTGTTATGAGGATTGAATAAGAAAAATGCATGCAAAGAGCTTAATATTGTGCCTTGTATGTAGTAACTGCTTAGTAATGGTGGCTATCATTATTATCATAATGATTATTATCATAATCATCTTTACCATCATCATCATTTGTTCTCAAGTAGGATGTATTATTCATTTAGACACAAATTTAGCATAAATTTCAAACTTGTAGGTAATTTTTTTAGTATTCCAAAGGTTGTGGTGTCCACTAAAAATGCCTGTTTTCGGGCCGGCCGAGTGGCGCGATGGTTAAGAACTGGCTTGGGACGCCAGAGGGCCCCGGTTTGGATCCCACACATGAGGGCCAGTGACACTGCCCTCT
>NW_017731553.1:593455-653619 GCF_001890085.2 Hipposideros armiger | reverse complement strand
AGCCTCTGTGGCAGTGGGTTGCCATGGGCTACCGTATGTAGCCAGCAGCCAGCGTGAGCGGCCAGCAGTCGCAGTGAGCGGCCGTCCAGAAGCTGGTGACTGATCTGCCTCACCCGGGAAGAGCGCAATGATGGTGCCAACTTGGGCCAGTGAGGCAACGTCCTCCACAACTAGACTGAAGAACAAAACAACAGCAACTTGTCTGTTCCCCTTCCCCCAATTCCCCAGAACTGTTCCCATCCCCCCAATTCCCCAATAAAAAAATCTAAAAACAAAATGCCTGTTTTCTCTGAGTATTGAGTGTTCTGAGGCTTTTAGAAAGTGGGCTTGGGGCATTGCCTAGAGAAATGTTTCCCAGGGCTTCCCAGATATAATTCACACTCTCAACCTTTTAGATGAATTGCCTATGGTGGGTTTCCTTCCTAAATATAAAAACACATCAGAACACAAAATATCTCTGAAATGGATTCTCACACATAGACAGTTTTAATGACTGTTTCATTAGCCATACAGCAGAGGGGGAAATGGAAGTTTGTGTTAATAAAATGGGGCCGCCTTGCCTCACATAAGCTGTATGTTTCACCAAGTCCTCAGAATCTGTTTGAGACAACGTAACTCTTGCTTAATCTTCAAACGTAGGAATTGGAACAAAATACAGTAATTAATATTCCTTCCCAGACCAAAAGATATCCTCTAATGTAGTAGTCACACCCCACTTTCCAGATGTTTCTTAAGAATTACAGCAGAGCCCTGTACACCCTCCCCTTCCGGTCAGGGAGCCAGGAAAGTAGCCACACCTGGAGTGAGTTTGGGTGGCGGTATCCCATGTAAATTCTCCTTTCAAGTCATTTAAAGAATTTCAATGCTGACAACTTTTATTAACAATTCTCCATGTTTCTGCCATTGAGAAAAAAGGAGGAAACAGTCTCCCTGGTGTATTTCTTGTCAGAGAAGCATGAGTATATTACAGCCTCTCAATTTTTGAAGTAAGCTACATTTCAGGAGATGAAACAAAGGTAACTCTTAACATCTGCCAATATGTTTTCAGTTCTTATATCAAAGAAAGTGAAATAGCCACAAATCCTAAAGAAAGAAATCAAGCTTTATAATTTATTCAATTAGAAGACGTGAAATGCTGGGCTAAGTCTACTTTGGCAAGGAAAATGTTGTCGACAGACACAAATGCTTTCAGAAAGAAGCATCTTAACTGCAAGAGCCTTTTTGGTTACATTTTGAAAGCCTTCAGGTTTAGCTGAGCTCCCCAGATGCTCTAGCAAATGTTTGTGAATTGCAGGAAACTTGTTCAGCTTTAGGGGCAAAAGCTAGAGGAAGCATTTGCAAACCTATCTTGTACATTTCTCAAAACAACCTTTGGCTCGAGGTTTATTTTCATGTACAAAGAGTTACTAAAAAATATCTATTTTTTAAAAATTCTTATCCTTTCGTAAGTCTACAAAAAAATAAAGCCTATTTAAAATTCCACACTCGTGTAGATGTGGCCTTAGGGAAGACCCATTAGACAAAGAGATGATTAATGCTCCCCTTGGAATCTTATTTGCTTCTTCAACTGATTGCTCATATAGAATCTTACTTACCAAGTACTTAAGTATTTAAGTGCCTTATCATTTTTGGAAATCACTACTCACTAGCCTGCCTTGAACGAGGAGGAGAGGTACAAGCATAGAGTATTTCCTGAATGGGGGAAGCAGCCCACTCTCTACAGTTCTGCCCTACAACACTGGCCCTACATATGCCCCCCAGCAAAAAAAATCCAGTACTGAAATACTGATCCCCAGTGCAATAGTGCCTGTAGGACAACCAAATATTGCAGTCTCTATAATTTGTAGAACCAGATTCTTTCAAATGTCTATTAATCCTTGCATTGAGGGGGAGGGAGAGGGAAAGACTTGTTAATGGATTATAATTTCTAAATGTCTGCTAGACATCTCTCCTTTGATATCCCCTGGCACAAAGAATTTCAGATGCTCCAATCCAAAATCATTATCAATCCTTACACCACCCACAAAAACGGCCTGGCTCCTGATTTCCCTATTTCTATCCATGCCCCACTAAAAACATCAAAGGCATCCCTAACAGTTTCCAATTCTCTTACAATGCATGTCATCATTTACCAGTATTTCTGGATAGCTACTATTAAATTCAACCTGCTTAGTCATTCTCTAATTTCTTCCCTCCTTTCTAATTTCACAAATATCCTCTGCCCCCAATGCTTGCACTCCCACCATTGAAATGCTTCTCTACTGTCCCCATCCTCGAATTTTTCCCTCTGTAATCAGTCCTTCACATTGAGAGAGAAAGAGAAAAAGAGAGAGAGAAGAGAGAGAGAGAGAGAGAGAGAGAGAGAGAGAGAGAGAGAGGAAGAAAGATAAAGAGAGAAAGAGAGAAAGGGGGGGGGGCGCTTTCTAAAAACACAGGCTTGATCATGTCACTAAAAGCCCTAAATAATAAGAGAAAAGAGGTGAGAGGATAAAGCTAAGTGGGATTATCAGAACTCATGCTTTAGTGCTCAAAATGAACAATTATCCTGATTTTAAGTACACCCAAGTCATTTTCATAAGAATTATAATCATTATAGTGGAACTCTTTTCTCCAGCGGTTGTAGGCAAGACCATTATATATCTACTCGTATGTTATGGACTTAACCACATTATATCAGGAATTTATTGTGTGTAGTTATATATCCAGGAATTTTGTTTGACCTGGTTTATCCAAACATATGCAGTGATGGATTTTGTTATTTGTGCAACAAACATTTACTGTGCACTGTTATGTGCCAGGTGCTGTGCTGTGCACTTGGGTTACAAACATAAATATAACATGGTCCCTGCCTTCATGTAACTATCAGAAAGTAAAACAAAGCTTTGAATGAATCTCCATTATCAATAGGATAAAGTCCAAACACCTCGTTATAAAACACAATGAAACAAATATTTGTAGGATATTATTCTGAGCAAGGACATTTACTAGGCTCTTCCACAAAGCCTTCTCTGAATACCTTGGCTGCCACTCAGCAGCTACATTGTCAATAGGTACTCATTTCCTGAGTCTCACTTTCCCTTACCTGTAAATGGGGGGAAATATAGTATCTGCTTCACAAAGAAACTGTGAGGATAAACTGTGATTCTGATGGAAAATGTGAAATTCTTAGCATAGGGCCTGGTCTATAGTAACTGCTAAAGAAATTGTAGTTACTTTGTTATGCACCGGGATTTTTCTCCAGGACACTTCCAAAATGCAGATGGATTTTTGAGGAGGAATCCATAAAACTCCATTCAGGCTGAGATTTATTATTTATTTATTTATTTGATTTCTTTTTTTAATTCAAATGTATTGGGGTGACACTGAGTAGTAAAATTACATAGGTTTCAAGTATACAATTCCGTAATACATCATCTATATATTACATTATGTGTTCACCACCCAGAGTCAGTTCTCCTTCCATCACCATATATTTGACCCCATTTACCCTCATCTACCACTTCCCTCCCCCAAGCAGAGGTTTATTACAGATGGTCCTACCAGGAGAAGTCCCCAGGAAGAGCACTGGATACTGAGGCTGGGAAAAAAAACACAGCAAAGGGAGGCTGAGGCCTAGGGATGATTAACTCGTATTTCCCAAGTTGGTCTTGAGTCAGCCCTGTCCAGCCCAGGTCCACTAGTGGAAGTCCTCCTCTGCCAGGGACCCCTAGAAATCACCACCATGCCCACTAAGTCTAAGAGAAGCCCACAGCCAGAAGCAGCTCAAGCTTGGAAAAGGTTCTCCATAGCCTTTCACGTGAAGAAGACGATGGGTATACCACTGGTCTGTGAAAATCATTCTGAGATGTCATGATTGCTCTCTACCAGTGAGCATGAGTCACATTAGTATTTAAAATTCACACAAAATCAAACTAGTTTTCTAGCCTCATGTCCATGCCTGCCTGTCTTCCTGTTTCTCTCATTTTTCTGGGCTAGGACTTCCAGGACTATGTTGAATGAAAGCGGTAAAAGCAGACATCTTTGTCTTATTCCTAATCTTAAGGAAAACACTTTTCACTTTTCGCCATTTAGAATGATGTTAGCTGTTGGTTTGTCATATATGGCCTTTATTATGTTGAGTTTTGTTACTTCTATTCCCACTTTGCTGACAGTTTATATCATAAGTGGATGCTGGATTTTCTCAAATACTTTTTCTGCGTCTATTGACATGATCAAATGATCTTTATGTTTCATTTTGTTTATGTGGTGTATCACGTTAATTGATTTATGGATACTGAACCAACCTTGCATCCCAGGAATAAATCCCATTCAATCATGGTGTATGATCTTTTTAATGTATTGCTGAATTTGGTTAGCTAGTATTTCGTTGAGGATTTGTACATCTATGTTCATCAGGGGTATGGTCTATAATTTTTTTTGTAATGTCTTTGTCTGGTTTTGGAATCAGGGTAATGATGGCATAGTAAAATGAGCTTGGGAGCTTTCCCTCCTCTTGAATTTTTTGAAATAGTTTGAGAAGGATAGGTGTTAATTCTTGTTTGACTATTTGCTAAAATACACCTGTAAAGCCATCTGGTCCAGGACTTTTGTTTGTGGGGAGTTTCTTGATTAGTGACTCGGTTTCATTAGTAGCAATCAGTCACTTCAGATTTTCTGCTTCTTGAATCAGTCTTCGAAAATTGTATGTTTCTAAGAATTTATCCATTTCTTTCAGGTTGTTGAATTTGTTGGCATATAATTGCTTGTAGTACTTTCTTATAATCCTTTGTATTTCTGTGATGTCAGTTGTCACTTTGATTATTTCATTTCTGATTTTATTTATTTGGGTTCTCTCTTTCTTTCTTGATGATTCTGGTTAAAAGTTTATCTATTTTATCTTTTCAAAGGACCAGCCCTTGGTTTCATTGATCTTTTGTATTTTTTTTACTTTATTTAATTTATTTCTGCTCTGATCTTTATTATTTCCTTCCTTCTACTCACTTTGGGCTTTGTTTGATGTTCTTTTTCCTGTTCCTTGAGGTGTAGGGTTAGATTGTTTGAGATTTTTCTTGTTTCTTTAGGTAGGCCTGCATTGCTCTGAATTTCCCTCTTAAGACTGTTTGCCCTGTGTCCCATAGAATTTGGATTGTTATGTTTTCATTTTGATTTCTCTTAAGTTTTCTTTTGATTTCTTCCTTGATCTATTTGTTAACTCAGTCATTGTTTAATAACATGTTATTTAGTTGCCATATGTTTCTGTGTTTTTCAGGGTTTTTTTCATAATGGATTTCTAGTTTCATGCCACTGTGGTCAGAGAAGACGCTTGATATGATTTCAATCTTCTTAAATTTATTGAGACTTCTGTGGCCTAATAGGTGGTCCATCTTAGAAAATGTTCCATGTGCACTTGAAAAGAATGTATATTCTGCTACTTTGGGGTGAAATGCTTTAAAAATATCAATTAACTCCATTTGGTCTAGTGTGTCATTAAAGGCCGCTATTTCCTTGTTGATTTTGTGTCTGGAGAATCTGTCCATTGGTGTCAGTGGGGTGTTAACGTCCCCTACTATGACTGTATTACTGTCGATCTCTCCCATTATGTCCATCAGTATTTGCTTTATATATTTAAGGGCTCCTATGTTGGGTACATAGATGTTTACTAGGGTTTTAGACTCTTGTTGGCTTGATCCCTTTATCATTACATAACGTCTTTCTTTGTCTCTTATTATAGCATTTTTTTAAGTCTATTTTGTTTCAGACTCATAGATACAGATAACAAACTGATGGTTGCTAGATGGGATGGGGGTTGGGAGGTGGGATGAGAAAGGTGAAGGGATTAGAAAGTACAAATTGGTAGTTACAAAATAATTATGAGGATGTTAATTACAGTATGGGGAATATAGTCAATAATATTATAAAGACTACATATAGTGTCAGATGGGTGCTAGACTTATCAGAACTTTTTCATCATTCCCAAACTGAGACTCTATTCCCATTAAACAACTCCCCATTTCCCTCTTCTCCTAGCCCCTGGCAACCACCATTCTACTTTCTGTCTTTATAAATTTTCTACTATAGCTACTTCATATAAGTGGAATAACATTAGATTTTTCTTTTTGTGACTGGCTTATTTCACTTAGCATAATGTCCTCCAGGTTCATCTATGTTGTAGCATTTTCAGAATTCCCTTCTTTGTTTTAAGACTGAATAATATTTCATTGTACAGATATACCACATTTTGTTTGACCATTCATCCGTCAATGAACACTTAGGTTGTTTCCACCCCTTGGCTATTGTGAGTAATGCTGCTATGAACATGAGTGTACAATGATTTTCGTTTTTAAAGAATCACCCTAACTACTGTGTTGAGATTAGATGGTAGATGTCAAGGCTGGAAGCTGGAGACCAGTTAAGAGCCTGGATGAATGATGATGATAAGAGATGATAGTAGTGGTGGGGGAGGTGAGAAGTCATCAAACTCCAATTAGATCTCAAAGATAATGCTGACAGTTTGGGCTGAAGTGGTGGATTTTTTTTGGTGCATTATTTCTTCCAAAGCTAGCATCTGGTTTAGTGAGATTCACTTCTCTCAACTCCCTATGGAAACTCAGAAAATACTATTTTAAGAGAAATCTGGGTATTCATCTACATTGAGAGTGACAAAAGTGCTAAGCAATCTTCAGTCATATCTCATCTGGCTAGAAGCCTGGGGACTCTAAGGGTGCCAGAAAACCTGAACAAAACACCAAAAGTGTTTTATTTTAATAATTTGGGGGTAAAGCCACCTAAGATATGTTAGACTTTTCTCTGCCTTCTTGAAGAGAGGACACAGAGACTATTTTAGACTTTTCTGAAAGAGCAACTTCTGTACTGACATATGTGCACTATAAACAATGTCTCTAAGGCTACCCGAGTGAACAGGACCACTTTTTCCCACAGTAAATGGCCCCAGAGTTCTGTGCTTTTCATATTTGTGAGTTTTTTTGTTTGGGATTTTCTGTCCCCTTCTGTGTTAATGTGCCTGCCAGCACTGCTTCTCTTCCTCTTCCTAATCTCCTATCAGCTTGGAGAGCAGTGTCCAGCACTGTACCCTTTAGGTAGTAAGCACTTGATGAATGATTGTAGAATGAATACAGCCAACCACGTTTACATCTTGGGTAAGGGGAAAAAAAACCTGTTACAGAATGAAGGCCTCTTTAATATATAGCTTTGTGGTTGTTGTTTTGGCCCCTCAGGAGCCTCTGGTTTTGTTTCTAGCTTTCACATATATTCAGGGCAGAGAAATTTGCCATATGACTTTACACAGTTGAGCTATTAGGCCACTAGTGACTGGCAAGAAAGACCTGATTGGGCCATGCATGTTGATTCCACGACAGAGAAGCCACAAAATGAGAAATCTCTTCCTGTGTCATCTGTTGTGGTTATAGCCATACTGTAAAAAGATGTGCAATTTTTTGAAAGCATCAACTGTATGGCATGTGTCTAAGGAAGTTCACAAGCACATTTTCAATGACCAAAGTAACGTGTTATTTTATCTTTTTGCCAAAAAAAATACATTCTGAAATAGACTATTTGGGATCATATTTAAACTAGAAATTCATGTGAAAATTACAGAATCTTAGAGGAAGGAAAGGTCCAGAGAAATGAGAGAAACAGGAAGAGAGGCAGGCATGGACATGAGGCTAGAAAACATCCCTATTATTACAACTTACATTGCATATTTCTTAGGGGAATATTTCTTCAGAGTTGTTCATAGAATTCAGTTTGCCTATGCAATCCTGTATCTGATGAGGAATATATGAGGAGAGATTTGGAATTGGTGGTGACTCTACTGATTACATCAATTATGGGGGGGTTTACTTTAAGAGCATAAGAGCTAATTCTAAGCCAATAAGTGATAACAGCAAGTTTGTATTGAATATTTACCATGTGCCTCTTACTCTGTGCTAAGTATTTTAAGTATAACTAATTTAATCACAAATTAATCCTGTGAAGTAGGTACTATTATTATCAATACTTGACAGATGAAGAAAACTGAGGTTTGAGAAATGGCCGAGCTAGTGTTTAAATCTAGGTTTGTTTGAGGCCAAAGCTAGTGACTCTAACCACTATGAAATACTGCATGTAATAACAAGAGAATCAAAACCCTGGGTCTTTGCTAAGTGCTCGGAACACTAGAGCTGAATGGAACCAATAGGGTGACACTATGTGTATCCCAGAGGTCTCCAAGGGACCTGATTCCTTCAAGAATACAGAGCCTCATAGAAGTCATTAGAAGAGTTAGCATTCATGGACACCGATACTAGTTAAGCCCTAGAAGAGCTAAGAGAGAGTAAAAAACTCAAAGAGCAAGAACAAGAAATCAGGATGCTCAGAAAAACAGTTAATGGACCCAGGCCACTGATAGTTGTACGCAGAAAGGGAACTATGAAAAGCAGGAAGGTGCTCTAGCATACCAAGCAGCAGTGAGAAGGCCATGGCCACTCAACCCCTAAATCAAAGAGAATCCAAAGAGCCCTAAGGTATCAGTTGAAGGAGTGCTTTTCCAAGAGATGTCTAGTTCCCTTTGTAGAGAGCTGAGCTGGATGGATTTCAAGGGCTCATTATCTGTAATGGCCAGAGGCAAAACTAGTCCAAAGGCTGAGTGCCAATCTAAATTGAGGAGGGGAACTAAGACCAATACAAAAGGTACATATCTGAGAAATGAGACCATGGGAAGGTAGCCAGGCAAGCGATCAAGAACCACAGGGATCAAGAGCAGAAAAATAGAATCCAAGACAAGTTTGGGATTTAGACCCTTGACAAGACCAGGAAATTGGTGCTTGTCATTAAGGGGTGGTGTGGGGAGGACAGGACTAGGCTGACTACCCTGCACTCTCCACAAGACCTTACATGAGTTATTCCCCACCCCAGCATCATATGGCTCCATCAACAAAGAGAAATATTATTTCCATAAGCCAGCATTTTCCAAAGCATGATTTAGATAAAACATAACTTCTTGAGGAAGTTAGTAGGCATATTGTGAAATCAGTTTGGGAACTGTAGCATCCAACAAAGTTTGAAATGTGTTTCCTTACTATAGAGCCTCTCAGAGGATGTTACTATGCAGTATGAATCTGCAGGGGGGAACTAGAGTATTCAGCGGCACCTGGTACATACTTGAGAAGGGAACCTCCTTTTAAGCATCCTTTTAAGAACCTACCATAGCTCATTATTTCTACAAAGCACTTTAGGCTCATCACGATGAAAGAGGCCATGTAGGTTCAATGCAGTTTTACATATGGATGTACCTAATGACACTGTTAGGCAGGGAATATCAAAATATGGACAGAAGAAGCTAAAGAGGACTGCTCCCAACCAGGTGGTTGACAAAGTGGAGGGGGGAGAAATCAACCATGTTATCTTGGGGTTTGTGAGAGCCAAGGAAGAGGAGGCTGGGCAGGGTATGAGTCAAATGAGACAGAATCCTTTTCTGGGAGGGGAGCAAAGATGATTTCCTGCAGAATCAGCCATCTCCAGAGTATTTGCTCTGTGCCAAGCATGGTGCTATATGCTTGATGTTCAATATTTCATTGAACTCTCCCGACTACCTTGCAAAACAAATCTCATGATTCTGCTTTGCAGATTAAGAAATTGAGGTTGAGGGCTGGCCGAGTGGCTCAGTTGGTTAAGAGCTCGCTCAAGAGTTTGAGCTCTGAGCAACAGCGGTTCGAGTCCAGCCTGAGCTGAGCAGCCGCTGAGCTGCCAACAGGTCGCAGGATGGCTCAGCTAAAAAAAAAAAAAAAGAAAAAAGAAAAGAAAAGAAATTGAGGTTTGGAGCGATTGTATAAATTACCTAAATTCACCAAGTTTCTTCATTTGCAGAGATGGGATTCAAGCTTAGGTCATACTGACCCCAAAATCTGTGGTCTTTGCTCTCTCCTCTACACCACATCACCTCAATAGACCTGCACTCACTGCTTTCTGGCTTCTGTCTTGAGGGTACACACTTTAATAGTAATGGAGGAAAATGCCAACAAATAACTGAAATAGAGCTATGCTAGAGGTCTGGTCAAGGTATGGTGCAGTATGAAGGGAAAAAGGTGTTCCCGTCAAGTCAGCTTGGGGTGTGAGGTGGAGGGCTGATCACAAGGGGTGTTCTAAGAAGAGCAGCTCCTCGAGCTGAATTCTGATCAAAATCACCAAGGGGACAAACAAGGCGTAGGTGGTAGGTGACTGGGAGGGGGGAGTACACTTCTGACACAGGAAACAGTGTCCATATGGGAACTGTCATAAAAACTTTTCAAATGAAAAAACAAACTTCTCTTCAAGCAAAAAGTCTATATTACAGTTGCTGATAATACTGTTTCAGAAGTTCAGAGACCTGACCACCAAAGGAAAATACAATAGAACCAAAGAAAAAAAGCAAAGGCATCGCTAATCTTCCATCTGCACCAATGATGTAGAAAAATAAACGAGAGCTAAACAAAACAAAACAATACAAAAACGCCTTAAACAAAAAGGTCTCTTCTGAGACAAGAGGAAAGCTGTCTCCCAAAGCCACAGTCATGTTTTCCGTGTTTATGCTATGATGTGACCGAGGCCTCAGAGTCCTGTTGAGGGCCTGTCCCTTTTTATGCTCGAGTTTAATCTGTCTCCATCACTTCCCAGAGTCAGTCAGGAATTGGCTTAAAATGCCAAAGCTTGATTTCAGCTGTGCAGCGTCCGCCTTCCAAGCCACAACATCTGAACACAGCCTCCTTCTAGGCAAGGAAACAGTCAATAAGGAAATACCATAGTTAGGCTCTTTGCAACTTGCTTGAACTGTGAGGCGGTGCTTCATTTCTTCATTTCCTGATCGCTCAGGTGGAAATTGTAAAAACAATTAAGAGCAATGACTAATCACTGAATCAAAGCAGGTTGCCCAACTCATTTGCAATTGTGTGTTCAGTTCTGTGTGCCAACAAAGACTTGGGGAGTTTATTATTTAAACCAATTAAAAGCTCTAGGCAAAGCAAGTAGTCAATTTGTGGCCACGTGGTGAGAAAACATCAGTTCGAAGAGCCTGAGGAATTTTGTGAGCAGAGCCATATGGCCAAAATCGGAATGAAGCACCCAGAATCACTGGGAAAGTCTGCACTGAAAGCAATTTCAGAACAAAAAGCTTCACCTAGCAAGAACAGACTTGTGCTCTGTGCTTCCCTCTCCCCACCACCTCCCCTCCACTTCTTACCCCCCTCCCCTCCCCCTTCTCCCATATTCTAGCCTGCCTGCAAGGCTGGTAGTTCTAACAAACAGTAAAAGAAAAACGAACTGACTAAACTCCAAACTCTGACTGTTCAGCAAGAGACATTGCTAAATTTCCTGTCCACCATTTGCACTTTTATGTATTTTAGGGCTACCTAGAGAGTTCTTAAAGGCCCAGATGATGAAAATCGGCCGCCCTTCTTCCCAAATGAGGTACACAGTCCATCTGGAGAGGGCACTCACACTTTTGTATGAAGCTGTAGGCCGTAAAACAGAAAGTAAAGAATTAAAAACTGAAGCCATTTGGTAGCAGTTATAAAAAAAAAGGTGGAGGGAGGTAGAAGGTAGTGTAGTGGGGGCATTTACTTCAGCAAATTAGATTTACAGAATGGATGTTATAGAGTAAGCTTTTACTGAAAGTTCCTTTTCACATCCCCATGAAATATTTTCTACTTACATTTTTTTCTGGCCTACAAGTCCCTTTGCTCCTATCCACTCCCCTCCATGTCTCCCTCCCCCTGCATTTTCCTGGAAAGTCTAATAATTCTTGTGCTCCCAATGGATCTGACGTCTTAAGGTTCTGGTTCCTTTCTCCTTCAAGTTCCCCCAAAAACAAGCATTCTCAGACACTCCTGATTACAGAAGGGGGAAGACCAATTGTACTGGAACCAAGTGGAAAATTCTCACAGCTAAGTCAGCTAGCTGCAGCTGTCTTGTACTGTGTTGTATATTATAACCAATGCACTAAGATTAAATAATTTTGTACATCAATAAACAATGTGATTTGTGGTATGCAGACAAGTAAATTCAGTAACAAAGAATAACAGCTGTAATGTCACTCCTTTCAAAAAGCCTGGCACTGTCAGTACTTCCAAAATTAATATGGCACACCTGTTAATGTATTGTGGCGTGATCATGAATACAACTCCAATTTTCTGCAACTTGGAATATAGCATCAGGAAAAGAGTAGAGGGGCTACTATAGGCTGTCTACCTGAGTTTACCCTAAGCTTTATTTTGTCATGGGAATCCCAATTCCACCACATTTTATTCAACAAATTGGCAGCAGAACCAACTTGCATCACAGGTGATTTTTAAGTCAGAGGCCTATAAAGAGCGAAGTTCAAAAAGCACAGAACTGCAGGATCTGTGGGTTCCAAACCTGCTTCTGCTACTAGGAACTAAAAAGTCCTCAGAATGTCAGACAGCCTCAGGGGCCTGCTTGCCTACCCAAAGAATCTTCCTTCCTAAACTATCAGACATGGAAGAGACCTGAGTGATCATCTGATAGCCCAGGCACTGAAAGCATATCCTCACTTCTAAACCAGTGGTAATGGAAATGGCATGTCACCAAGAATTGAACGGTTTTGAGTAGCAGATTTCAAAAGAGGTGACTGAGGAGCTTCAAAGCTCTATTTTTTTAGAAGAAACATGGCCCTGTCTGTAGACACCCCTGAAGTCCAATCCATGCAGATTTTTGGGATGGCTCACCATCCGTGTGAGAGCACCAGGAACCCTGCTTAATTTACAAAACAGAATGCCAACTCTTGTCACCTGGTTGGCTGTCAAGTGTGACAAGCATTACAACTGCTAACCAAGATGTAGATCTTCTCTAGAAGAAGAAATGTGCACACCTGAAGAATGCAAACCCCAGTCCCTTTGAAATTAGGTGCAGCCATGTGACTTGCTTTAACCAATGATGTGTGAGTGTAAGTGCTATGTGTTAATTCCGGGTAGAAGCATTTGTTTCAATTTAAGAGCTTCCAGAGCTGTCTTGCCCTAGCCTAGTAATCCCTGAAGCATGGTGCTGAGATGATGTCATGAGATACTATGGAGTGACTACACACGGGGAACCTGAGCCATCTGGACATGTAGCATGAGTGATCAAAATATTTGTGTTGTGTTAAACTACTAAGATTTGGATGGTATTTGTTATCACATGATGGTCAGAATCTACAGCTGTAGCTCTTTTTATTCCCAGAGCTGTACCATAGTCATTCACTGGACAGACTCATTTTGACTAAAAAGCTATTTTACCAAGTAAAAAACATGATTTAAATAAGTAATATTGAAGAGGCACTCTAAAGCACCTATTGACCATCCAATCCTTTAGACTCTTCAAGATCTAATTTTATGCCAAATTAAATACATAAACAGAAAATAATTTATCTTAACTGATTTATCTTAGGTCCATGTAGGAATGCATTCATTAAACCTTAAATTATTATTAAAGATTGATCCCCAAAAAGTCATTCTCTGCAGAAAGCAATGGAATGCTGCATACAATACTCTTTATATCATACACCATGTGATAAAGTCTACCTGAAAGCTAGTTCCAATGCAGAAAAATCTTTCTTTTTTAAATCCAGCTTTCTTTTCTTAGACAACTGGAGTCATAGTTTCATTTTTACATTGGGTACCAGTAAACCCAAAACTAAATTTATCATTCCATTTCAAGAGTTATCATATTGCTTCTTCCTGTCATAATTCCTTTTGCTTCCAAATCAAGTCTATAATTTTATCTTATAAGCTGCTTTAAAATCCTTTAGAAATATTGATTGTTATAGCTATTATAAGTTATTTTGTTTTAAAGACAGACTCACTTGTAGAGCCAAACAACCTCCACGAAGTGAATCCTGTCCATTCACGCGAGACATAGTTTCATGGTGTTGCAGTCTCTCATTTGTCCCTCTACTGTCTTCAAAGGGAAGAAAATAGTCTCAGAGGCTATTTGATGGAGTTTGTTTGAGCTTTATAGGTATAGGGACCTCATTTATTTGACTCAGGGTGAGAAGAGTTAGACTACAAGTTCAGAAATAATCTGATTGCCTGTGTTCTGGAAACAGCAGAGTATGACAATAAAAGGTGATAGAACATTTTAGGCAATACTACTGCAAAGGAAAATTTACCATGATCATAGATTAACTTGGTATTTTATAGTACATAGTCCTCATGAACTGAAGAAATATATAAGGTGAGCCACTAAATCTAATGACTCTAATGACTTGCTAAAAGTCCCAATAAGTTCAATAAATTATGTTTCTCAAATTAGGGCAGGCTTTCTCAACCTTAGCACTATTGATATTCTGGGGTGGATAATTTTTTTGATTGTTAGGGGCTGCCCTGTGCGTTGCAATGTGTTTAGCAGAACCCCCGGTCTTGGCTTACTCTATTCACGTAGCACTTTCCCCCAGACATGACAATCAAAAATGCCTCTCTCCAGACACTGACAAATGTCCTCTGGGGTTGGTGGGGGAGGAGGAATTACCCATCACTGAAGACCACTCTGTTCTCTTGTATTTCATTATACATACTGTGTCCTCTTGTATTTCTTATAAAATAATCATGATAGCTGTCACTGTTGTGTGCCTACTGTGTGTCAGACATTTTACACACATTATCATATTTAATCCTAACCACAGCCCTTTCAGGGACTATTTCTCTCCAATTTACAATAAAAAAATTTGAATTTTAGAGAAAGTCACACAAGTTGTAGGAGATAGAGCTAAGAGACAAACTCAGGTCTGCTTAGCTCTAAACTATTGTTCTTACCCACTGTTCAACCCAGATCAACAATCATATAGGGTACTATTTATCCTAATTTTACAAATGAAGAAACTGAAGTTCTTCCAATGTTAGTGATTTACCTATAGCAGCACACAGTTAGCTCTTGGCAGAATCAGGGTAATAATCCAGATTTCCATGGCTCAAAGGACACACCTATTTTTTCCCCCATATGGATCTATTAAGTGGTTGCTGAGCCATTTGTACCCTCTCCCACTTGGGTGCCAAGAGAGGCAAAAGGGTGAAACATCTGGAACCAATGAAATTCAGAGACTGCACCAAAGGGAAATGCCAAAGCAGTGGCAATCAGTAAAAGACAAAAAACAAATCAGTACCGGGGAGGCCACACAGCTACCAAAGTTTGCAATGAGAAGAAACAGCCCAACTACTACTACCACTCAGGGAACCATTTGAGTATTTCTCTGGTAATCCGTGACCCTCACCTGTTTCACTGAAAACTCTAAAGATGGGTGGGGGGACCTTTGTTACCAAGTTAAGTTTTCGTAAGGCACTTTGAGATTATTCTATTTTATGTCTGCTAATGACTGAGCCAGACCAAATCATATTTTCTGCAATGATGATAATGAAAAGTCAATATTGCATGAACTCCCCACGTGCCCAATCTGGGTTTAACATGGCAAAATTGATGTGTGAACCAGTGTTGCTATTTAATGTGGTTTCTATCAAAGTGTTCATAAAACCTGGGGCTGCAGCTGGCCCCCATTAGGTAGTTTCTTGGTGAAAGTTTTCCAAGGAAAACTTTTAACAACTTCATAAAGCCAGGCACAAAAGGGCAGTGCAGTGACTGGCTGAAAGACGTGGGGCTTTTTGTCTTTGACTGAAATGTTAAATGGGGGCTGGCTCTGTCTATTTCTGGAAGAAAAATTGGGAGGCATTAAAGGCTGCATTTTGAGTCTTATGTGACTTCATTCATTTATTCATGCATTTACTTGTTTAACATTTACTTAGTACCTACTATATGCCAGGCACTGTGTCAAATACTGGGAGAAACAAAATGATGAACAATACTTAGGTTCTTGGGGATGTGAAGAAGAGAAACTGGTGAGAATACAAATAACTGTAATTCAAAGCTCTCTGTGAAAAAGGTTTTAGTGTTGGAATTTGTAAACTATCTAGAAAAATGTCTAGCGCCAAGTAAATGCTCAGAAAATGTGTGCTTATTCCTTCTACATGTGCAATTAGATGCTAATGCTTTAAGGATAATCATGCATTTATTGCTAAAAGATAATTATCAACTTCACACAAAAGGTAATATTTGGGGCCCAATTTGGGAATATGTGCTATTGTTTTAAAGGGTAGATTTTCATCTGAACAACCAGATGCATATGTTAGTTTTGTAGATAACATCATTAAACCTTTGTATGCCTATATACTCCCTCTGTTGTCAGAAAACTCATCTCCAATTTGGGGAGATCACATTTATACCTCCTTATGAATAAAATGTGAAATAAATCTTCCAACCCAGCAGACTCTCTTACCCAGAAACCCAGGTTAGTTCCATATTGGTGTAAGTATTGACCATTCATTCAGCCAACCCTTCCATTCAACCATCATGGATAATAATGCTACAGTACTTCAGAGGAGCAACTTGATCCCTTAGAGATGAGGCAATCAGGCAAATTTCCATGAATAAGGCACTCCTGAAGCTAGGTCTTAAGGATGAAGCTTGTACACAGGTACAAAGGAAGAAAAAAGTCATTCCAGAGTGGGGATAGCCCAAGCAAAGATGCAGAAGTAGGAACATATGTTTGGGGAACAATGAATAAACCAGTTTGACGAGAATACAATTCAGAGGAATAGTGGGAAATCAAATTCATGGTAGGTAGGGTCAGATCATAGACAATCTCAAATTCCAGTCTAAGGTACTGCATGAAATTAATGCCCTTTATATGTTGCAAACATTATACTTAGGAAAATGTGGAATAACAATTAATTGAGTCCCCAGATTCTCAAGCATTTTGTTCTTAACCATATAATACATTATACTAAGTTTCAAAACTGTTTGTACTTCCAAAAGATTGCCATACTATGAAATCCTTAGGGCTTTGGGAGCATATGAAAGAAAAGGTCCTGAGAACTCATGGCAACACTGCACCTAAGGAATGTGTCATTGAGAAAAGGAACAAACATTTGCAGACACTGTGCAAGACCTTTGTATGTATATTCTTTTTTTTTTTCAGCTGAGCCATCCTGCCACCTGTTGGCAGCTCAGCAGCAGCTCAGCTCAGACCAGGCATCGAACCACAGTTGCTCAGTTCTCACACTCTTGAGCGAGCTCTTAACCAACTGAGCCACTTGGCCAGCCCCTGTACGTATATTCTTTAATTTAATTCTTACAAGAACCCTATGAGGTAGGTTCTAGTATAATTCCCCTTTTACAGATGAGAAAACTGAGCCTCAGAGAGTAGACCAAATCAGGATTCAAACACCGACCCCTTTTATTCTAAATCTAATATTCTTTTCACCATACCACACTGCCTCCTGGACGGAATCTCTTTGCAAAACTTTGAATCAGGGCATCCTGTGATTAATCCACACTTCTAGTTGTTATTCTCTTGAAACTTAGTAAAATTCCAATTTGCCTGATGTCCAAACATCCTTGAATGTCAGATACTTGGGGGTTTTCGCCAAATTAGGAAAAATAATGAATTCGAGGACCTTCAGAACAATTAATTATAAAGGTGAAACTGCCCCCACATTTATTTACTCAACCATGAAAGAACACAACTCCATGGATCAGAGAAAATGGTACCAAGTAGAACTATCTGTGTGGCTCAGGTTGAAAGCATATCCATCAAGCCATGAGCAGACATGAATTGGTTCTGCTATTCTGGTAGGCTCTGCTGCTTAATTAAGCATCATATCACTGAAACTACAGTGAACAATTATATTAGCACATAACCAACTACAGCACTCTAGAGTTTGCAAAGGTATACAACCACTCTCTGAAACACCACCACCCCTCAACTTCACAAATGAGGAAACTGAAGTTCAGGGGGACTAAGTAACTTGTTCAAGGTCGTATATCTCTATAAGTTGTCAAGTTGAGATTCAAACTCTGGTCTTTTGACCTCCAAAATTCATCATACTACTCTTCAAGTGCCAGGACACTCATTTGCCTTCATTTTGGCAAAACAACTGGTTGAAAGACTACACAAATTCACCAACATAACTGCTTTGATTTCTCAGTGCTAAACTTCCAGTTTCTGAGGTTCCCTTCTCCAGCCTCACCTCAAGCTCTCCATTGACTGGAAAGACCAGCTGGTCTGGTACCATGCAGACATAGTCTATGTGTCATACGTGCAGGAGAACTCCACCTCAAACTCCCAAATGCAATAAACATGACTTTTAACCTCAAGGAAATCCAAAACACATGGCAACCATAAAAAATGGCATTGGAGAAATTAACAACAGGTTATCAGAGAGAAAAGAATTTCCAGTAGTGTTATATAGATTAGTCATGACTAGCCTCTGTCAAAAAACCTGGAGGATATTACAATGATGTAGATGACAGAGAAAACATGGGAGCAAGATAAATAGCTACCTGGTGAGCCAGGCAGAGACTAAAAATATCTCTAAAAATTCCAGTCATCAAACCTTTCTATTCACTGGCTCCCCTACTTTGTAACATATTTTTAGTAATATATGTATTTAAATGCTTATATATGAGGTGTGATCAAAAACTGTGGTGAATGTTTAAATAAAAAAATTTACTACAGTAGAAGATACATGCCATTAACCCCCTCAAAATACTCCCCCTCGCTTTGAACACACTTATCCCGTCGTTCTTGCCACTTTCTGAAGCAGTTCTGGAAGTCCTCTTTCGTGAATGTCTTTAGCTACGTTATTGTGACTGCCTCTATATCCTGAATTGATTAAAAAACATTTACCTTTCATGGTCATTTTGACTTTGGGGAAGAGCCAGAAGTCGCACGGTGCCAGATCCAGTGAATAAGGTGGATGAGGACACACTGTAATGTTTTTATTTGACAGAAATTGCCATACCAGAAGCGATGTGTGACACGGAGCCTTTCCATTGTTATCAACAAATACCAGGAATGCTGCTGCCGAGTGCCATCCAACAGAAAGGCAGGGATCTTCAATACAGGAAGCAGCACATCAAACCTTAGTAACAGGGTGTGACAAGTTTCAACTTGTTCAGTGCAGTCAGTCAGGTATGAGCTATGGTTGAGAAAAGGTGTGTTTTAAAGTGTGCTGTAAATCATCCTGCATCATGACAATGCTCCGTGGCACACATTGCTTCTGGTATACGGCAATTTCTGTCAAATAAAAACATTATGGTGTATCCTCATCCACTTTATTCAGCTAATCTGGCACCATGAGACTTCTGGCTCTTCTCCAAAGTCAAAATGACCATGAAAGGAAAATGTTTTAAATCTATTCAGGACTTCAAGGCAGCCACGACAGTGTAACTAAAGACACTCACAAAAGAGAACTTCCAGAACTGCTTCAGAAAGTGGCAAGAATGATAGGGTAAGTGTGTTTGAAGTGAGGGGGAGTATTTTGAGGGGCATTAATGGCGATGTGTTTTTTACTATAATATATTTTTTTAATTGCAGCATTCACTGTATTGTTTGAGCACACTTTGTATAGGTCATTGCCTATGTCCATCAATAAAATAATTACTTCACAGATGAGAAAACCAGTAGAATTCACAACCTTCACCTTTTTAGTTCTCAAGTGAGAAGTTTAATGCAATAAAGATCCTAATATAGGTCCTTATTGCTCAGGAGCTGAATTATGCAAGAGCCTCCTACTTGGTATGCCTTCATACAGTGGTTCTCAAACTTGGAAGTCCATCAGAATCACCTGGAGGGGCTTGTTCAACCACAGACTTTTGCCCCCCTCCCCCACACCCGCCAACCTCACGGTTTCTGATTCAATGGGTCTGGGACTCAAGAGTTAGTATTTCTAACAAGTTCCTAGGTGTTGTGGCCACCATTAGTCCAGTGACCACACTTGAAGAAAAAATGCTGTACAACGACACAAGCAATCATCTGAAAACCCTTATTTGTTTGTATCACTCTTTTCAAACACTTTCAGTGGCTCACAATTGCCTATACAATAATTTTCAGACTCTAGTGCCTGGTACTGCAAGTTCCATCCGCCCTCTCTCTGCTACTTCATTTCTCAATACTTAACAGACATAGACCTTCCCATCCAGCCAGGAAGTTTTCTTCACTGGTCCCCGAACTCAACACTTTTACTGCTGACTTCAATCCTTCCTTCATGCATAGATACCCACAGCCTCTGGCTCCTGCTCCATGTCCTCTAACTGGCTTTTTCTGACTGTTTTAGCTGCATTAATCTCCTCCTTCTATAAAGGTGAATAGCAGTGTTAATTTGTACTCCTCGGTTTAGCAAGCAGGTAGTTGAGCAGTTTTACATGTCTCCTCTTTGTATTTAAACTCAGTTCCCTCAAGGCTTAAGAAGCATTCATTAGCCTCTCCTCCATTACCACTAGTAGTGCTACACAAATAGTATTTACTCAATGAATACATTCTTTTTTTAACATATAACTTTATTAAGGACATTTAATATATTGCTAAAAATGGCAAAGCTTGGCACAATAATAAATGGCATATTTTAGCTAATTAGGCTTGTTTTGTTTTCAAGTTTTTGTGTGTTTTACATCTCTTTCACGTTCTGAAAATTTCAAAGGACAGTTTGATTTGTAAAATTAGGTTGAGAACAGACGTGACAACATGAGTGCAATCTATGCATTTGCTGATCTCTGTTGGATATTTCCCAATATGCTCACACATGGAACACAGACCTAATTTACAGAACTCAACTTAACCCTCTGGTAACGCAGATGCATCATAGGTGCCTTTGACCCAGATCAGCACTGAACACTGATCTAGACATATGCTAATTAAGATTTCATTAATGACGAAAATATCCTGCCTTTGAGGGATGCCTTGGTGAAACTGGAGGGAGATTAAAAAGACAATTACATTTCTTAAATCAACCCCCTTGTTCTCTATGAAATACTTTGAGGCTGATTTGGTTTCATTCCACCTTTTCAAAAAAATCTCACTTGGGGGAAAATGGGAATATAAAAAGAATAATCTCCCAAAGCAAATTTAAGCTATTCTAATAGGGACACTGCACGTAGAAAGCAAGTAATGTCTTAAACTATGCTGTCTGGGGTTTTCCTCCCATAGAATCTGAATTGGGGAAAGGAAAACAGATACAACTTGTATCTACACACACAAACTAGTTTGAACTTTAAAACAAAAACTGTATTCGATTTCTAACCAGATTACTACTATGGGTTTGATTTTAGTCAAACATCTGGTATTTTTACTATCAATTGTTTTCTTCACTCCAGTCTCACATAACCACACATAGATAGTTTCTAGAACACCTGGGGGGAGTAATCAATCACTTGGCAACTGGACATTATTACAATAATAATGCCAATGTGTCTCAACCCAATGACATTAGTTAGAATTGGCTATGGATTTCTACTTTGTTTTAGATTTCCTTCTCTCCAAAGAGACTCTCCAACTCCAAATACTTTGCTAGACAAGTGACTGCTTAATGAGTGCAAAGTAACAGGCTTGTTGGTCTCTATGGCAGGCTGTACATAATCACCATAGAAATATATAATTACACCTGTCAACCTCATCTTGTGTAATTGATTCAATGACTAACAATGTCAGTGGCAGGCTAAGCTTTGAGGTCTTGCTGTGAGAAAATACTCATACATGGCTAAGCATCTTGGTGTCTTAATTGCTTGTCATACTGCCAAGGTTCCTGTGTTGTCTCTATCTCCACAGCAACAGACTGGAATAGATAAAGCACATTTAATAGCCGAAAAGTAATTGACCACCTTGTTTTGTTTTATAGGTCCTTTAAGAAAATCATGGAGTCATCAAAAATAATATGGTCATGAAGCCATATTTCAAAGAGAAGTCTAAAATATGATTATGTGCATTAAAACTAGATGCATGTTTTGTGCTTTTCAAAAAAGAATCTTCTAATTATGATTATGAGCAGAGAAGAGCAACCCATGCTTGAACATGTACAAAGGCACAATGTGACATGAAGTTCTTATCACACTCACTGCCTTTTCAGGAGTTATTAGAACATGTTGAAGTCCCTCAACCACAAAGTAAAGTAGCACTGGAAGCTATTGGCCATTGAAAGTTTTCTTTTTTCTTTCTTTTTTTTTGGAGGGGGGGAGTGAAGAGTGTGGTTTGGATATCAACATCATGGTAACATACAAGCTACCAGCACCTTGGACCAGCACACCAACCATAATCACATGAAAGGAGATGAGGAGTAACAGGTAGTGTAACAAAATGCAATAGGTTATTTTTGAAATTTAACAAATTATACCCTTTAGCTAGTGCTCAAAATGTAAAGGGACTAATTGAAAGTTGTCAAGAAGTCTACGTATTTACTATGTTTTACCCAAGATTGAATAAATTTTGATACACTTCACAGATACAAAGTACAGCTGATGCTTGAACAACACAGGGTTTAGGAAGCCAATCACTTACACAGCCAAAAAATCTGCATATGACCTTGACTCCCCAAAAACTTAAATAATAATAGCCTACTGTTGACTGGAAGCCTTACTGATAATGTAAACAGGTGATTAACACATATTTTATATGTCATATGTATTACATACTGTATTCTTATAATAAAGTAAGCTAGAGATATATAGAAGAAGCCATATTCAGACTGGTAGAAAGGGTGGAAATGTGGAACATACTACTGCCCATAACCACATGTGGTGGTTAAAAATCATAAAGGATGTCTTGGTTGCAGAGCTCCAAGCAGCGAGGGGTCACAGCCCCACACCTGGCTCCCCATCCCAGGGCTCCAATGCCGGCAAGAGAAGTCTCCACAACTTCTGGCTGTGAAAACCAGCAGAGATTGTGACTGACTAATACGGAGGGCTTCTGGAGCCCCAAGCACTCCTCTTAAAGGGCCTGCACATGGACTTACTCACTGATTAACTCATTTTCTCTGAGTTCCAGCACTGGGGCAGCAGCTCAAAAGGCACCAGGGACATAAGGGTAGGAACTGAATTGTCTGGCTTCAGGATGAGGGCTGGAGGAGCAGCTTTCTCCCAGACAGCAGGGCTGGCACAATCCATTATTTCTTTGTTGAGCCCTCCCCATTCCTGGCAGGCAGACATAGGCAGGCACTATATCTGTGTATTCATCAACCTGGTTAACACCGTTCATTAAGCCCCACCTCTCCCAACTTCAGGCACACCCAAGCCTCTTCCTGTGGCTTTTACATGCAAATGGCTTGTCTTGGCTCATGCTGTGGAATTTCCTAAAATCTTTCAAAGGTTCACAAACACCAAACAAGCAGCATCTGGCCTCAGTGTGCCCATACCTCTTCCTAAGCAGCCCCAAGCCCGGCACTAGCAGCAGCCAGTCTCAGTTCACAATTTAGCCTCTCCCAGCCATATCAAAGCCCAGTGTGCATTGCAGGCATCTGTGCATTGCTTTGTGGCTCATTCCAGGTGGCCCATGCCAAAGCACAGGCTGTAGCTTAACTGGGCCTGTGCTGGGGTTCCTCCCAGGAGGCACTGGGGTGGTATGGGCAGTGGCCAACTTTGGACCAAGCCTCTTCTGACCAAGCCAGAGCACCACCCAACTACCTCCAAGGATGACACACTCAAAGGGCAGGCACAACAGCCCTGCTAAAGTGAATCCTGTTCTGTAGGGTCAGCCCCTGCACAACAGCTCTTCCACTCTAGTCACAGCCAGTCATCATAGCCATTAACCCCGAGGATCAATCCCTCCCATTGAGGTGCAAATGGTGACCAAGGCTGAACTACAACAAGAGGGCACACACAACCCCCACAAGGGACAAACCTGGAGCACCTGGGTTAGGGCAACTGTGCCAGTGGACCCCACAGGACATTTACTACATGAGGCCACTCTCTTAGATGGGGATACATAGCAGCTCTACCTAATATCTAGAAACAAGCACAGGGAGGCATCCAAAATGTGGAGACAAAGAAACATGCCCCAAATGAAAGAACAGAACAAAGCTCTAGAAAAAGAACCAAACAAAATGGAGACAAGCAATCTACCAGATGCAGAGTTCAAAGAACTGATTATAAGGATGCTCAATGACCTCAGTGAGAACTTCACCAAAGAGACAGAAAACAAGGGCCGGCCGAGTGGCTCAGTTGGTTAAGAGCTCGCTCAAGAGTTTGAGCTCTGAGCAACAGCGGTTCGATGCCAGCCTGAGCTGAGCAGCCGCTAAGCTGCCAATAGGTAGCAGGATGGCTCAGCTAAAAAAAAAAAAAAAAGAGACAGAAAACACAAAAATGCAAATTGAAAGCATAAAAAGAACTAGTCAGAAATGAAGAATACAGCAACTGAAACACAGAATACATTAGAGGGAATCAACAGTAGATGATATGAAGCAGAGTTTTGAATCAGTGACTTAAAAGATAAGGTAGCAGAAAACACCCAAACAGAACAGCAAAAAAAAAAATCCAAAAAAATGAGGATAGTTTAAGGGGCCTCTGACATAACATCAAGCATACCAATATGTGCATCAATGGAGTACCACAAAGAGAAGCGAGCAAGGGATCAAAAACCTATTTGAAGAAATAATGACTGAAAAGTTCCCTAACCTGGTGAAGGAAATAGACATACAAGCCCAGGAAGTGCAGAGAGTCCCAAACAAGATGAACCCAAAGAGGCCCACATCAAGGCATATCATAATTAAAATGCCAAAGGTTAAAGACAAAGAGAGAATCTTAAAAGCAGCAAGTGATAAGTAGTTAGTTACCTACAAGGGAGCTCCCATAAGATTGTCAGCTGATTTCTCAACAAAAGCTTTGCAGGCCACAAGGGTTGGCACAAAATATTCAAAGTAACGAGAAGCAAGGACCTACATCCAAGATTGCTCTACCCAGCAAAGTTTTTATTTTAGAATTGAAAGACAGTTAAAGCTCTTCATAGACAGGAAAAAGCTAAAGGAGTTTTTCACCACCAAAACAGTATTACAAGAAATGTTAAGGGACTTGAAGAAGAAAAAGAAAGAAAAGAAGGAGGGGGAGGAGGAGTAAAGATAAAACAATATGAATAAAATGGCAATAACTACATATCTATCAACAAATATTTTATTTTGTTTTATTTATTTATTTTTTTAGCTGAGCCATCCTGCCACCTGTTGGCAGCTCAACAGCACCTCAGCTCAGGCTGGGAATCGAACCGCTGTTGCTCAGAGCTTGCACTCTTGAGCGAGCTCTTAAGCAACTGAGCCACTCAGCTGGCCAACAAATACTTTAAATGCAAATAGATTAAATGCTCCATTCAAAAGATGGGCATTGGTAGATGACTGGATTAAGAAAATGTGGTACATTTATACAATGGAGTATAACTCAGCTATAAAGAATGAAATCTTACCATTTGCAACGATATGGATGGACCTAGAGAACATTATGTTAAGTGAAATAAGTCAGTCACAGAAAGACAAATACCATATGATCTCACTTATATGTGGAATCTAAAGAACTGAATAAATGAGCAAAGTAAACAGAAACAGTCTCAGAGACATAGAGGAAAAACTCACAGTTGCTAGATGGGAGGGGGGTGGGGATGAGGGATAAGGGGAAGGGATTGGACAACATAAATAGGTAACTACAATATTGCCACAGGTATATGAAAGCTAGTTTGGGGAATATAATTAATAATGTTGTAAATATTTTGTAGGGTGTCAGATGCTCACATGTCTTGTTAGGGAAACCACTTCATGGACAGTATAGAGGCTTGACCACTTCACTGTACACCTGAAGCTGACGTTGAATAATATTGTATATCAACTGTAATTATATATATATATATATATATATATATATGGTCACGGAATGTGGAGTATAGTGTGGGGAGTGGAGTCAATGGAATTGTAATAGAGATGTATGATATCAGGGGGTGGGGCACTGAATTGGAGGAAAGGGGTTGTCACTTTGTGAGGGGTAAAAATTATAACTATTGCACTGTTTTGTACACCTGAAATTATTTAAAAAAATAGAACTAACAAAACAAATATAAGATGGGGTGATTGAATAGATACCAAAACAAGACACTTATACATACTGCATACAAGAGACTCACTTCAGACCAAAATACACACACAGACTGAAAGTAAAAGGATGACAAAAGATATTTCATGAAAATGGAAACAAAAAAAGCTGGGGTATCAATACTTAAACCAGACAAAATACATTTTAAAACAAAGGCTATAGCAAGAGACAAAAAGGACCCAGTGATCCCACTTATGGGTATTTATCTGAAGAAACCTAAAGCACTACTTTGAAGTGACTTGTGTGTCCATATGGTCATTGCTGCATTATTTACAATAGCCAAGATATGGAGGCAACCTCGGTGTCCATTAAATGGATGAATAGATAAAGAAGAGATGTGACATATATACAATGGAATATTACTCAGCCATAAAAAAGAATGAAATATTTCCATCTGCAACAAGATGGATGGACCTGGAGGATACTGTGCTGAGTGGAGTATGTCAGATAAAGAGAGATGCAATGTGATTTCGTTTATATGTGAAATCTAATGAACAAAATGAAGAGACAAACAAAACAGAAACATACTCATAGATATAGAGAACATTTTGATGGTTGCCTGATGGGAGGGGGACTAGGGGGTGAAAAGGGGATTAAGAAATATGAATTGGTTGTTACAAAGTAGTCATGGGGATGTAGGATGTAGGGTTAGCATAAGGAATACAGTCAATAATGTTGTAATAACTATATGTGGTGTCAGATGAGTGCTGGATTTATCAGGGTGGTCACTTGGTAAATTGTATGGATGTCTGGTCACTGTTCTGTACACCTGAAACTAATATAGTGTTGTATATCAACTGTAACTTAGGGCTGGCCAAGTGGCTCAGTTGGTTAAGAGCTCGCTCAAGAGTGCAAGCTCTGAACAACAGCAGTTCGAGTCCCAGCCTGAGCTGAGCTGCTGCTGAGCTGCCAACAGGTGGCAGGATGGCTCAGCTAAAAAAAAAAAGGCTCCAGTCAACTGTAATTTCAAAATAAAAATATATATATTAAAAATAAAGAAAGAAGCTATCAAGCCAGGCGAGACATAGAGGAAACTTAAATGGATATCACTAGATGACAGAAGCCAATCTGAAAAGGCTACTGTATACAGCTAGAGCATGAAATAGCATAACATAGGATTATGCTTGAGAGGGAAGAAGGAACCAGATCTTGGAGGATTTTGATATCATATTAAATCATAATTGTTTTTTTTAACCAATACCCCAAACCCAATTTTATTTTCTTTAAATGCCTAATTCTGAATCTGTGGGAGCAGAAGAGGTTATAGATGTGTTTCCCTCTAAAATAGAGTAAGATATAGTCTGTAGACAAACTTAGAATATTTCTAAACCACTTCTACCTCCAAAAGCCATTAATTCATTCTCACAGAGAGTGGTATCTACATGTATGCTTACAAAGACTAAGTCTTTCTTTATATCTTCCCAGAAGATAAGTTTCCATAATTTGTTCTATGGTTGTCTTACTTAGTGTGGTGGTTAGCATAGGCTTTAGAATCAAGAATATCAACCCTGCCAGTTACGGCTGTGGAAAGCTGGAAAATAAATTTCTCTGAGCCGAAGATTTTTCTCAGCTATAAAAAATAGAAAGGATGGCACTTCGCTTAGGATTATTGTGAGTATTTGATAAATATTCTATAAGTAACGTGTAGAGCACCATGTTAAGGAGTTAGGAAGATGAGAAGAGTCAAGCAAAGGAAACTGAAAAGAAGTGTCCACTGAAATAGGAGAGGTCGCTGAGTAAGTAGGAAAACCAAGAGAATTGGTATATTAGAAGCAATGAGAAGAAAATGCCTCAAGAGGGAAGAGTGGTCAACTAACTCTAATATTGCTGCTATAGCAAGTAAGATGAAGACTGACAATGATTATTGGATTTAGCAATGTAGAAGTAACTGATGACTATGAAAGTGCCATTTTTGTGAAGTGACAAGTTCAAGAGAATAGGAGTACTTATGCTTCCAGCCATGATACAGTAACAGAAACCAAATTTATCCTCTGGCTTGAAACAACTAAAACATTAGGGAAAAAATATGAAACATAATGTAACCTACTCAGTGGAAGAATGTATTTGCAAATCATATATCTAATAAGGTGTTAATATCCAGAACATATGGGCAAATGACTTAAATAGATATTTGTGCAAAGAAGATATGCAAAGGGCCAACAAGCACATGAACTTCACAAATCATTAGGGAGATGTAAACCAAAACCACAATGAGATACCACCTCAGACCCATTAGGATGGCTACTATCAAAAAACAGAAAATGAAAAGTGTGGTCAAGGATAGATACAGAGAAATTTGAGCCCCTGTGCACTGTTGGTGGGAATATAAAATGGTTCAGCCACTGGAAAATTGTATGGTGGTTCTCCAAAAAATTAAACACAGAACTAACATATGATCTAGAAATTCCACTTCTGGGTATATATCCAAAAGAATTGAAATCAGGGTCCCTAAAAGCTATTTGCACACCCATTTTCATAGCAGCATTATTCACAATAGCCAAAAACTGGAGGCAACTTAAGTATCTATCAACAGATGAATGGATAAGCAAAATGTGGTATATCCATACCATTGACCATTAGTCTTAAAAAGGAAGTAAATTCTGACATATGCTACAGTATGGATGAATCTTGATGACAGTATGCTAAGTGAAATAAGGCAGTCACAAAAGAGCAATTACTGTATGATTCCACTTGCATGAGGTACCTAGAATAAATTCATAGAGACAGAAAGAGGAGAGGAGGGAATGGGAAGTTTTTGAATGGGTACAGATTTTCAGTTTTGCACGATGAAAAGAATTCTAGAGATTGATTCAACAACATTGTGAACATACTTAATACTACTGAACTCTACACTTAAAAATAGTTAAGATGGTAAATTTTATGTCACGTGTATCTTTACCACAATTAAAGATTTTTAAAAAGGAAAAAATATATATGAAACAATGGTTTTCAAGACACTGAACATCAGGTACCAAAGAACAGTAATCCCTATTTGCAGTCCTGGAAGCAAGGAAAGGGAACCGAAGGTGGAATCTGGTGGTTGCTGAGTTGAGGAGATAAAACTGGGAGTCCAGAGGCCAGGGTGGCTAAAGTTCACAGGGCAGAACACCAGAGATGAGAGAGCTGCATTGAAATAGAACTCCAGAAATCTATAGGGAATCTACATGTGAGCCTATGACCCATTTTAACCTGATTGTGGTACATGGACTGAGCTATAGATTAATTTATTTTTGCATATGGCTATTTACTTGTTCCAGTACCATTTATTGAAAAGACTGTCCTTTCACCACTAAAATCCTTTTGCACCTTTGTCAAAAATCAGGTGACTAACAATAAAATATATATATATATATATATATATATATATATAATAAAATCATGCATAATTCCAAAAAAAATAATCAGGTGAAAATATATGTCTGAGTCTACTTCTAGACTCTCTATTCTGTATCATTGATCTATATGTTCACGTTTATGCCAGTACCACACTGTCTGGATTACTGTGGCTTTATAATAAATCTTGAAAACAGGTACTGTAAGGTCTCCAAATTTGTTACCCTTCAAAATTGCTTTGGCTATTGTAAGTCCTTTGTATTTCCATATGAATTTTATAATTGCCTTATAAATTTCTACCAAAAAACCCCCACCCCATCCTGGTAAGATTTGGGTTGGTATTATGTGAAATTTATAAATCATTTGGGAGAAAATGGACATCTTAACACTATGGAGTTTTAGGACCCAGAAACATGGTCTATCTCTCTTTTGATTACACTGGTTATAAACCAACACAATAATCAAATACCACTCTTGGTATTTCCTGACATCATTCAGCAATTAGTCCTTACTCAACTCTCCACAGTTATCTTTTAGATTGAAATTGTATTTTTACCAAGTAATACATATATGTTTAAAAAATCAAATAGTAGGACAAGGCTTATAATTGAAAACTAGTGTATTTTCTAATCCCTTCCCCCCAATCTCCACCCCTCTAAATACCCAAATCCTGCTATCCAGGAGCCCACCAAACATCACCACATTAGAACAGAATAAATTCCTATCACCCAGGAAATTCCAAGGGATTTAGTAGCTCTGAGTCAGGAACAAGAGTCAAAGACCAAATGTTAGAACAAAAGATGCTTCTAGCACTCATGACTTCGGAAATTACAAAGGTTTCACTAGCTCTATTACAGGAACCAGAGGCAAAGACCAATACATATATTTTCTATTATTTCACATACTCATATATCTTTTACACCTTTGTACTTTTATTTTTAACCTCTTTACATCTTTATATTGAAACTGGGATTCTTCCAGGCAGCAAAAAGTTACTTTATATCCAATCTGCCAGTTTTGCTTTTTAATTGGTATTTTTAGACCATTTACATCTCAGGTGATTATTAGTGTGCCTGGGTTTAAATCTGTCACCTTCCTACTTGTTTTTCTTTTACCCTTCTGTTTTTTTGTTCCTTTTTTCCTCTTTGTTTTGCCCTCCTTTGGATTATTTTTTATTGTTCCATTTCTCTCCTTTTATGGTTTATTAGCTATAACTATGTTGTTTTATTTTACTGGTTGTTTTAGGAATTGTATTCATATTTAATTTATCATATTCTACCTTCTAATGATATTATAACACTACAAGAACTTTAAAACCTTGTATTTCTATTTCTTCCATTCCAATTTTTGTGCTACTGCTGTCACACATTTTACTTCTACATATCTTATAAACCCCATAGTAGATTGCTATTATTTTTGTCCATTATTTTTTTAATATTTAAATAATAAGACAAATTTGTTTGTAGTTATTCACATAGTCATAATCTCCAGTACTCTTTCTTCCTTTGTGTAGATCTAGATTTCTAACTGGTTTCATTTTCTTCTTGCCAAAAATACTTTCTTTAACATTTCTTGTAGTGCTAGTGTGCTGGTGGTGAATTTTTTTCAGCTTTTGTATGTTTGATACAGTCTTTATTTCACTTATTTTTTTTGGCTGGAAAACATATTTTCCAGCTTTACTGAGGTATAATTCACAAATAAAAATTGTACATATTTGAGCTTACAACATATTTTGATATATCACCTTCAGTTCAGTTTTCAAATATATTTTTACTGGGCACAGTATTCTAGATTGGCAGGTTTTGTTTTCTTTCAGCAACTGAAATGCATTGCTCCAATATCTTCTCACTTGCATTATTTCCAACTATTAATTTGCTGTCATCCATATCTTTCTTTGCATGTACATAAAGTATTGTTTTTCCTCTGGCTAATTTTCTATTTTCTCTTAATCACTGGCTTTGAGCAACTTGATTATGATATGCCTTGGGGTGGTTTACTTCATGTTTTTCAGCTTGAGCTTGGGATTTGCTGAGCTCATTGTACCTGTGAATTTTTAGTTTTTATCCAATTTGGAAATTTTTCTGCCAATATTTCTTCAAAAAATTTTTTTACCTACCCCTTTTTGAGACTCCAGTTTCACATATTCTTAGATATTTGAAGTTGTCCATTACCTCACTGATGCTCTGTTCAATATTTTTTCTTTTATTCTTTCTGTGTTTCATTTTGAATAGTTTGTATTGCCTTGTTTTCAAGTTCATGAATCTTTTTCTCTGCAGTATTTAATCTGTTCTTAATCTCATCCAGTGAATGTTTCATCTCACACATTGTATCACCTCTAGAAGTTTGATTGTGGTCTTGTCTGTACCTTCCATGTCTCCACTTAACATGCTCAAGCTTCTTAAATATATGGAATATGGTTATAACAACTATTTTAATGTCCTTGTCCACTAATTTTATCATCTGTGTCATTTCTGGTTCCATTTCAATTGATAGGTTTTTTACTCCTCACTCTGCCATATTTTGCTACTTCTTTGCATATCTGCTCATCTTTAACAGCTTTATTAAGACATTCACGGGCCGGCCAAGTGGCACGTTGGTTAAGAGCTAAGATGCTGAACAACAGCTCGACCTGGAACTGGGCTGCCGTGAGTCGCCAGCCACGGCGTAGGCTGCACCCCCTGCTGCAGTGGGTTGCCATGAGCTACCGTGTGCAGCCAGCAGCCAGCGTGGGCAGCCAGCAGCCACCGTGAGCGGCCGTCCAGAAGCAGACGACTGATCTGCCTCACCCGGGAAGAGCGCAATGATGGTGCCAACTTGAGCCAGTGAAGCAATGTCCTCCACAACCAGACTGAAGGACAGCAACTTCTCTGTTCCCCTTCCCCCAATTCCCCAGTGCTGTTCCCATCCCCCAATTCCCCAATAAAAATCTTTAAAAAAAGACATCATTCACATACCATAAAATTTACTCATTAAAAGTATAAAATTCAATGTTCAGTATATTTACAGAGTGATGCATCACTATAATAATTTGAGCAATTTCATCATCCCAAAAAGAAATCCTGCAGTCCTCAGCCATCACTCCCCTTAAATCTACCCCCAACCACACCGTCACCCCAGACCAAGGCAACCATTAGTCCACTTTATATCTCTCTATATTTGCCTATTCTGGATAGTTCATATAAATGAAATCATAAAATATGTGGTCCTTTGCGACTGGCTTCTTTCACTTAGCATAATGTTTTCAAGATTCATCCATGTTATAGCATGTATTGATATTTCATTTCTTTTTATTGCCAAATAATATTTCATTGTACAGCTAGACCACGTTTTATTTATCCATCCATTAGTTACCTGTTAATTTTGTTTGGATGACAAAAACTGTGAATTTTAATTTTTTAATTAGTTTCAGGTGTACAAAACAATGTAATAGTTAGACATTTATACCCCCATAAAGTGATAACTCTACTCCCCCAATCTACTACCCTTCTGACATCATACATAGTGAATTTTAACTTTTGAATGCTACATATTTTTGTTTTCTTATAAATAATTTTAGCTTTATTCTGGGACAAAGCTAAAGTTAAGTTGGTTGCAAAAAGTTTATCCTTTCAGATCTTGCTTTTGATACTTGTTAGGCAGCACCAGAGCAGTGTTTAATCTAGGCTAATTTTCCCGAACTACTAAGATAAAATCCTTCTGAGTACTCTACCAAATGACCCATGAATTACGAGGTTTTTCATTCTGCTGGTGGAAACAGGAACTATTCAAACCCTGTGGGAAGCTAGACACCACCCCCCGCCCCACTCCCTAAGTCATAGCCTGGAAATTCTCTTTAGCAGTAAGCTGGGGCAATTGTAGGGATCACTTAATTTGTTTCCTGTGACACAGGGATCAGTGTTCTTCATTGTCTGATATACAGTGTCTTGAAAATCATTGGGTTTTTTTCATATATTTTGTATGGTTTTAAAGTTGTTTCAGGCGAGAGGATAAATCTGGTCACTTTTACTCCATCTTGGTCAGAGGCTGAAGACTACCTTCAGGATCATGTTTTACCCCAAAATTTGAGCTTTATGAAATGAAATAACTCATTTCCTAATCTTATTTCTTCTTTGGCTGGGCAAAGAGAAATTTCTCTGAATAAGCCTGTTGTTGTGTTACTTTAGTGTTTACAAATACACACATGTATGAGCTTGTATATATTATATGCACATGTATGTAAATATATAATCGAATTTGATATTCATAGCATCCTTCTGAAACAGACGGCAGTAGTATCCCCTATCTTATAGAAAGGTAAATTGAAGCTCTGAGAGTTTAAGTGACATTTCCTAAAGTCACTACAGCCACTACATGGGAGAATACTCAAATCTTCTATGATCACATTCCATTCTTTCCATCATTATACTATGTGAATTGTCAGCCTCTAAGGAAATGTGTTCAAATCCAAACCTTTTCCTTTCACCCATCATTATTCCAATGATGATATAATTGATCAGATTCCTGGGCACTGGTTGGATGTGGTTTTCTAGTGTATAAGGTCTTAGGAAGATGAACAGGCATAAGCCCAACTGAGACACTACGAACTACTTGACCCAGTATAATATATCTCTGAGGAAGTTCCAACAAGTTTTGCATATCAGGGTGATAAAAAAAGGACCAGAAGTGATGGGATCAGACTAAATATACAGGGTGGAACATACACAATTGACTGATCATTGAGCTTCGCCACAGGGACACAGGCTAAGCAACATCACAGATCTGGAAGCTGCTAGTTAATTCAGAGTAGTGGTGAATTCCGATACTGAAGGCAAGAATAAGGTTGTAAGTCACACGTCAGTAGAAAGCCAGAATCAGGGCATGAAAAGAATAAAAGTCAATACCTAGCAAGGGTTAGAATTCAGGAATTTTTTACAAGAACCAGCAGGATGAAGACACACCTAAAGGTAGAGGAAGATTTGAAGTCTGAAATCCAGGGAATCTTAGACCAAAATATTCTCAGGAATTGAAGGAGAAAATTAGTAAGAGGCAAAGATAAAATACCAGTAAGAAGGAAGGGCCTCAAGCTAAGTCAGTTTTGCTGTCTTCAGTCCACAACTTTGATAAAGGCTCCTGTTGGACAGTGTTGTGTTAACATTGGGATACTATTAAGAAGGTATACAGTGAGAGGATCCAGTGAACTATATAAATCATGGCCTAGCCACACTTTCTCTCCATAACGTCCCTGAGAGGTATCTAGATGCAAGCCAAAGCAAGGTAAACACAGTAATGATTTATTATTACCTGGGAGTTGAGCTGTAAATCCCAGTGCAAAAGGCAAGGGAGCATGATTGGAGCACATTGAGCATTTATTTTCTTTTTTCTTGAGCTAGAGTTCTCAGTAGCCATCTTCCCTAAATGCAAACCCACATCTCAGAACTTTACCTTTTAAATGAGGCATTAAGCCATTTTTTGTATCTTCTTCCCTGTAGTCCAAAACTTGTTTAAAATTCTTCAGAGGTAGATGATACCACACCAAGCAGTTAGCTCAGTATAGCATCATATCACTAAAGCCAAGGTCAGATATTTAATTTTTAAGCCAACTGGCCCTGTGCTTGTTCATCTTAGGCAGAACAAAGAGACAGCATGTGGGTTAAATAGTAGAAAACTACGTTGCTTCGGAGAGCACATCTCTAAGAATATGCTTGAGTGACTTTGGGTCAGCAATATCATCTCAGTATAGGAAGGACACCATGATAATTATGTATGTATATAACACACGCAAATGAGTTTGACTCCTGTCCAGAGGATGCAAATGCTGAAGCCACCCTTTAAATCCCAACATAAACAGTTTATGTATGAGGAACTCCGGTTCAGGGTAAATGCCTCTGGGATCTGAAAGAGACTTGAATTCCCTAAACCAGGTTGTTCAAAATATTGGAACATGCTTTTTTTTTCTATATTAAAGAAGCATGGCTTTGATCATGATTATTTTCATTATGAATGATGATTTCTATTACACTATCCCCCCAAGGAATGGTGCCAAAGGACATCCTGAATCTTCTAAAATCAGTTTCTAGATCGTATCAATGAAATAAATACTCAGGTTACTTAGATTTTCCGTCCAGCTGAAAGAATACTAATGTTGCTTTTAATATTTCTGGAACAGAAAAGCAAATGAATTCACAACAATGGGATGGTGTGCATTTTGGCTTAGAATGTAGAACTTATTAATTTCAGAAAATATAATCCTTTTTTTTACAGCACCATTAAGTGACTCTGAAGAATCAATACTGATTGATGGCAAGCATAAACATTAGGAAAGTATTTTCCAAGTGTACCATGCATTCTAATTGTTCAGTTACCAGTTAAGTCACAAATAAAATATTGTTTTGTAATTACATACTGGCATTATGAATAAAAGTATTACTGCTGGTATAACAGGCAATAATGTATAGTGTAAGGCAAATAGATTTTTTAAAATAAAGATTAATATTTCATCTAGTTCTTTGATGAAAGATTAGTACAAATTAATTACTTTCTATATTTAGGGACTCATTCTATTCAGTCAATCTAAAAAATGTATCAGGGCCAGCAGAGTGGTGCATTGGTTAAGAGCTGGCTTGGAACACCAGCTCTGAGCAGCAGGGCTCCAGTTCGGATCCCACATTAGGGCCAGTGACACTGTGCCCTCTACAGCTAAGATGGTGAACAACAGCTCGACCTGAAGCTGGGCTGCCGTGATTCCCCAGTAATGGCATAGGCTGCAATGGCCATGAGCCGCCGTGAGCAGCCGTCCAGTGGCCGATGATCGATCTGCCTCAGCAGGGAAGAGTGCAATGATCACAGTACCAACATGGGCCAGTGAAGCGACGTCCTCCACAACTAGACTGAAGAACAAAAGGACAACAACTTGTCTGTTCCCCTTCCCCAGTTCCCCAGTGCTGTTCCCCTCCCCCAATTCCCCAATAAAATCTCTTTTAAAAAATAAATTAAAATGTATCAAAGATTGTTGACCTTACAGAGCCTAAGGTAATCTAACTGACCAAAGTGATAATAGATATTTTGAAAGATTATGGGAGGTACTTTCATAAGAGGAGCCAGGTTTTTGGATTTAATATAGAGCCTTTTGACAAGTCACTTAATTTCACTGAGTCTCCCATTTACTCATCTGAAATGGTAAAATAGTGCTAACAGTATAGGGCTGACCTAGGTGTGCTAAATAAGCTTTCATTTGCCCCTTCAGATACTTCCTGCTTCATTACTGTTTTGTGCCCAAAACACTAACTTGTATGTGCTACATCAATGGACTTCCTTGATTTCTGACTTCAAATCGAGTTTATTATATGGAAGGCACTGGCAGGAGGTCAGAGGTCATCAAAAGAATGAGGTCAGGGCTTTTATTTCCCCCTGGCTCCCTCCCTACTAGCTTATCCTGAGTTGGCTGCATCTTTTGGCCTAGAGTAAGGGTCCATTTACCCCCACCTGAAGGCCCTCTCCAAATAGTTACACTCTCTTCTCTTGTCCCTGAAGCCTAGGGACCTTAGGAATGATAATGGTTACCTCCTAAGAGTGCTTCAACATCACTTGTTGGTTGCCCTTTAATCTCGTGGCCAGGGCTGTACAAATAATCTCATTATTAAATTCTCCACAATTACTCCAACTGAGCATACTATCTATTTCCAATGGCACCATGAAGAGGCTACAGGTTGTCTGCAGGATTAAATGAAAGGTCATAGTGAAAAATATAAAGAATACACAAATATTAGGTCTTATTTTTATCAGAAATAAAATGCTGGGGCCGGCCAAGTGGCGCGATGTTTAAGAACTCGCTTGGGATGCCAGAGGGCCCCGGTTCAGATCCCACATATGAGGGCCAGTGACACTGCCCTCTACAGCTAAGATGCTGAACAACAGCTCAACCTGGAGCTGGGCTGCCATGAGTCGCCGGCGACAGCGTAGGCTGCAGCCCCTTTGGCAGTGGGTTGCCATGGGCTACCGTGTGTAGCCAGCAACCAGCGTGAGTGGCCAGCAGCCGCAGTGAGCAGCCGTCCAGAAGCCGGCGACCGATCTGCCTCACCAGGGAATAGCGCAATGACGGTGCCAACTTGGGCCAGTGAAGCAACATCCTCCACTACTAGATTGAAGAACAAAAATGACAGCAACTTGTATGTTCCCCCTTCCCCCAGTTCCCCAGCACTGTTCCCATCCCCCCAATTCCCCAATAAAAATCCTTAAAAAAAAGAAATAAAATGCTGAATATTAGAACTGACCAGTGGAGAAGACCCAGATAGATCTAAAGCACGAGATTACAGTACATTCAATCAGATTATAACTAGCTGGTTCACCAAAAGGTAAATTGTCACGGCTAAAAGGGAACATTAGGGAGAAAGCTGAAGGACAAACACCCATGAGGTAGCAATTCAAATAAGACATGAAGCAGTGAAAACCTTCAAATGAGATAGAGATGTGATGGGACATAGCCTCAGGATAGCCTCCAAAGGCAGCCTCTTACCTTTGCCCCCAATCTCTCAGTAACAATGTACTGCCACCATAGAGAGGAGAGAGCACCATTTCGCTTCTAAAGCCCAGCCCTTGATTTTCATTTCTCCAGTAGTTGTCCTGCCCCACACTGTCCACTGCAATGAGCATTTCCATGGTCACTTTAAGGTCATTCACTATTTCCTTCCACTTCAGTGCAACCTTGGGGAAAATTTCCAGATCACCTCTGTTTCACCGTCCTTGTACTCTATATCTCATGATCTGACCCTTTAGATTACTTGTATTTATGTTCATATACACTATTCCACCTCCAGATGGTTGAGCTCCTTTCCTCTGATACATAAATGCTTGAAAATGCAGAGGCTTTGTCTATTCTGGGCCCACACCCACCCTCACCTTCATGCTGATACTGCTCTCCCTGAAACTTTGTGAATCTCAAGTCAACAGTGTTACCTGTGCTATGCCTGCAGAAATTCCCTGAACTAGATAGACCCTTCTCTGCTCAGTAACCAGGAGCTAATCTGTTTCTCCTCTCAACTCTAGCAGCTGCTGCAGTCACACAATTCACTCAATCCCTGGGCAGCTGCAAGACCTAACTTAATTATTATCTCTAGGACCCCATCCCTTTGACAATTCTTCCCCTCCCCCAGCCCTTTTGCACCACCTGAGGCTCACAAACTCTCAGACCTCTCTAAGACCAATGTCTCTGTTCAGATAATATGAACATACAATAACAACGCACAACTCAATTATAAGTCAATTCCTCTAGCCCCAGACAGACAGCAGCTACTCCACATGAACTTGAGGCAAAGAGGCTCTGCCAGAGAGAATGCAGAAAAACCATGTCTTTGTAGTGTAAATCACATGGCACAAAGAGAGTTAGGTGGCTTTCCCTATAAACTAAAGTAGAAGTCATCCTACTCCATGGCTTCCAAAATACTAAAATGAAAAGCAAAAGAGAGAAGTACACAGTGTTCTTCCTATCACAAAGAATTCATTTAATGTTTATATCTTCATAACAGTTTGAAAGTATTGATAAAATAGTGCAATCTTACCTTGTCGATGTAATGTCCTTGGGGCTCTGAAATGGATTTGCTCAAATTCCTCAGTAGAGATGAGAGTATGCTGTTGTGCTTAAGCACAGGGTTCCCGGGGCCAATATACCTGGATTTGAAATCTCAGATCTGTCACTTAGGCAAGTACACTTGACCCTTGAACTGCAACACAGGCTTCAGCAGCATGGGTCCACTTATACATGGCTTTTTTCCAATAAATACAGTAGGCCCTTCACATCCTCGGGTTTCACATCTGCACATCCAACCAACCACGGATGGGAAACAGTATTTTCATGTTCCCAGCCGCAGTTTCGCAACCTCGGATTCCCAACCGCGGGTTGAAAATACTGTTTTCAATTTGCAGTTTGTTGAATCCGCGGATGCGAAGGGCTGTCTGTGGTTAAGTTTTGGGAGAGTCAAAAGTTGAGAAATATACTTTCATAACGATTCTAGAAGGTCATTATGAATTATTTGACTCCTCAGAGTTTTGTGCCACAAAACAGCTTCATAAAGAGAGCCAACCTCCAACCCCCAAGGCTGTCTCCTTTCTCTCCCACTCCCTAGCCCTGTCCATACAGCAAGGACTTCGTGAACATCCATTTACCTCAGCCTACATGTCCAAGCACTGTCTTCACCCTACTCAAGCAGCCATGCCTTAGCCATACCTCAGGCCTAAGATTATGTACAACAGCAATGTGATCAGCCTTCAGGAAGAAAGAAAGGCTTGTGCAAACCTTGAGAAAGGGCTTGAGGCTGTTTGAACAAAGAATTCCAGGATACTAATTATTTAGCCATGATCTAGAAAAGCAGGTGGAGGAGGGATTCAGATACTCTCACCTCATAGGAAGGGGTGCAGATGGAGGGACCCCGAGCAGGGTTCTCTAAAGCATAGGGCCAAAGTAAGGCACCTTTTACCAAGGCATGAGAATTCTGAGAAATGTGCAGGATGTATATGAAGAAACCTATAACATTTAAATAAAGATCACCAACAAACAAACAAAAAAGATCTCAAAGGAGAGATACACCATGATACAGGCTACAAAAATTTAATATTTTAAAGATGCCACTTCTCCCTAAATCAACTTATATATTCAGTGCAATCGCAAACATCATTCCAATGGATATTTTATGGGATTTTGCAAGCTGGTTTTATATTCATCTTGAAAAACATAAGAATTATTTTAAAAAGATGAACAAAAAAGAACAATGAAAGGTTGCTCTATCAGATATTAAAATATGCGATAAAGCTAAAATAGACTATAGTAATTAAAATGGACAAACAGAGCAATGAGATAGAAAAGAGAGGCAGGACATTTAAGAGATGAAAAAAAGTGGCATTTCAAATTAAAAAGGAAATAATGACTATGCACTGATATTGGGATAATTTACTGTACATTAGGAAAAAATTAAGTTTATATTCTAATTGATACCATACAAAAAGTAAATTCCAGATGGATTAAATAACTAAATCTCAGTGATATAATTGAATACTATAGTAAGTTTTAAGAAGAAAATGTAGGAGGGTATTTTTATTATAGGGTAAGGAAGATCATTTAGCAAGATTCAAATGAAATGTCCTTAAAGAAAAAGAATGAACATTTTACCTATGCAATCAATAAATTTTATAATAAATTATATAATTTAATTTAATTATTAATTAGTAGGTGCTGTGAACTAAGTTAAGAAGAAAAGTGACAGGTTGGGAGAAATAGTCCCAACATATATGACAAAGGGTTTATATCCAAGATATACGGGAAAACATCTCCTAAGGAAAAGGCAAATAATCTATTATGAAGAAAGGGTTGGAAATGATGTGACTACACCATTCAGAAAAGAAGAAATTTAAATGGCAATTATAAATATGAAACTACAGGTGCGGCCAAGTGGCTCGTTGGTTAAGAGTTGGCTTGGGACGCCAGCTCTGAGCAGCAGGGCCCCGGTTCAGATCTCACATGAGGACCAGCAACACTGTGCCCTCTACAACTAAGATGGTGAACAACAGCTCGACCTGGAGCTGGGCTGCCATGAGTCGCTGTGAGCGGCCGTCCAATGGCCAGCAAGCGACTGCCTCACCCAGGAAGAGCGCGATTATAATACCAATATGGGCCAGTGAAGTGACACCCTCCACAACTAGGCTGAAGAACAAAAAGGACAGCAACTTGTCTGACCCCCTTCCCCGATTCCCCAATGCTGTTCCCCTCCCCCAATTCCCCAATAAAATCTTTAAAAAACATATGAAATTACAATATATAATCATATATATAATCTCACTAGTTATCAGGGAAAGCAATATGAAAACAACAATATATATTTTTTTGTCCATTGAATTGGTAAAACTTTCTACTTTTCCTGAAAGCCTGTAGAATAATATGACCTCTTTGGAGAGAAATTTTTTAGTTGCTATTAAAATATGAAATATGAATACTTTTGGACCCAGCATATGTGTGCATACAAAGAGACAAGAACAAAGATGTATACTGCTGCATTATTTTTAGTTGCAAAAAAAATAGGAAAATCTAAATGTTCATCAGTTGTTAAATAACCATATATCTATATCATGGGGTGGTTAAAAGAAATGAAGTAAGCCTGTATGAACTGGCACGGAAAGGTTTCCAAGGCATATTGTTTAGTGAGAAAAAAAGCTGTTAAATGATTTTTATATGATCTCAATAATGTAACCAAACAAATTTGTAAGTACTTATACTTATAAATCCATAGGGAATGGATTGGAAAGATTCACATCAAACTGATGATAATGTTTGCTTCAAGAAAGAGGGTGGAATGGGGTCATGGAATGTGAACAGAGTATTTGAACATTTTGCTTTCTGTACTTGTGAATTCCACTGGGAATGGGAATGTATTTGTGTATTAGTTGTGTAATTCTTTAATACAATAAAATTTTAAAATACTAAATAAAACTAGGTAATGAGAAGGCAAAGGGCAGGGGACTGCTATTTCTTATTATAAACCTTTGAACAATATTCAATTTTTAAAACAATACACATGCTTTAATCTGATGAAAAAAGAAGTAAAAGGAAATGTTGAAAATATACTTTTACTCAAGGCCTCATAGCAATAAGTGGCAGAGTTGGCCTTTGAACCAAGTTTGTGTTAATAGCTTCCAAAGAAAGAAATAAAAAAGAAAAAGTTTTAATCTAGTAATGCATTATAATTAAGTACTACTTTAGCTTTTACCTATATTAAAAGAATGATAATTATGGTTCCATAATAATTTATATAATGAGAGAAGGACTATTATGGTTCCATAATAATTTATATTAGTCTATAAGTAGTAATCTATTTTAAAAGTTTTAAATAAAGCCCTTATCTACAAAATCACTTTGAATGTTTTCTTCCTTAGTCCTCTAAATTTGGCCTTAAAAATGGTGCATTTAGGGTTAGCTTGGTGTCATCCTGCTCAGTTAATTTTCAAGAATGATGGTTTTGCATGATTTGTTAGCAGCTGTCTACTGTAAACACACTGTCTGCTAATTTATACCTCACTGTGAGTCCATCATACTTAGATCAGAAAAAAGATAGCTATCTGTTTTGGTTTTGAGTTTGTGTATTTTTGTATGAATGAGGACATTTTTGTGTCTACATATCTTTATTTACAGATCGGCATGTGTTCTTGGAAGTCCCTGAATATGAGGGCACATGGGTTTGATTTTCCATTTTTATAATTTTTTTAAGTTTCTGTACTATGGACAAATAGTTAATGACAAATTAGCATCTTTGTTTTTATAATGCATGAAGCAAGTTCATTCTTAAAATTTAAGAAATTAAAATAAAGAGAAAGAACTTTATAAATCTTACCTTTAAAGATAGTATCTTTCTTATCATTTTAAAGCCCTTACACTAGAGCATACAATGCAAAGTAAGTTAGAATTTAATGTTTAAGAAAATGTGCACTCATTAGACAGGAAACTACAGAGTGACGGTCACTGGAGCTGACTGTTTCAGAATTTGGGGCTTAAAACAAAAAACAATATGCAATATTTAGTGAGCATGTATGGTGTATCAACCTGTTATATGGATTTTTGATTGACTTTTACAACAACCCTCTAAAGTAAGTACTGCTATTATCTCCATTTTATGTAAGACCAAAAGTAGGATTCAAAAAGGTTTTAAAAATTCACTCAAAATCACACATCTAGGAAGAATTGGAGTCAGGGTTTGATCCCAGAGCCTAACCTTACAACCACAGTTTTATCCTAATTTAAACTCAGATATTCAAGAATCCAGATGGCAACCCATGCTGAAATAGGTACACTGTGAGCTTTCATGGTAACCATTGCATCACTGTCATCACTTAGAAGCAAGTGAAATTAATACTCAGTGCCATTGTGTGTGCACGTGCGTGCACGTATGTGTGCACAAACGCGCGCACACGTGCGCGCACACACACACACACACACATTTAAAGTCCTAAGGAATTATGTTAAAGCTGTTGCAGACAGGTGTTTAGGAACCATAATCTGAATTTTATCTTTGGACGTCAATATTTAAAATTGCTTTTACTAGAATGCATGCTGCATTAAACCATCAGCCTGTATTGAATGATAAAGAAGAGAAAATCACATTTTATTAGTATCCAATTAGTATCAAATTGTATTGTTAGCAGGTTCTATTTTCTAAAAAATACTAAGACACAAACACAGAAACACGTTCTTTGCCAATTTGTAATAAGGTTCGCCTTTCCTCCATTGTCCAATAACACACTGATCATTTTTGTCTGAGATCGCAACAGAATAGCCTTAACCATCTATATGTCTACCAACACTCTGCTCAGTATCACTGAGGTATTCTCCAAGGAGATTGACAGTTTCTCTACAGATCTTCTTTCTTTCTGAGTTCTCATCGGAATTGCCCTTAATGGTCCATTCATGGCAACGTGGGCTTTTTATAGCTCTTCCAGTCTCTCACCATTACCCACTTCCAAAGCCACTTTCACATTTTAGGTGTTTGTTACAGCAGCACCTCCATTTCTCATACAAATTTCTGCTTAGTCCATTTTGGGCTGCTATAACAGAATACCATAAACTGGGTGGCTTAAACAACAGACATTTGTTTCTCACAGTTCTGGAGGCCAGGGTGTCCAAGATCAAGGCACTAGCACATTCAGTGTCTGGTGAGAGCTTGCTTTCTAATTCACAGGGCAGAAGGGGTGAGGGAGCGCTCTGGGGTCTTTTTTATAAGGTCACTAATCCCATTATGATAGCTTGGCCCTAATGACCTAATTACTTCCCAAAGGCACCCCCTCACATTGGGAATTAGGTTTCAACATATGAACTCATTCCATAGCGGTCTTCAATATTTATTTTATTTTTGTTCCTTTGCACTGTGTCAGTTAAAACTCCTTTGATTAAAAATAGAAGAAACAGCTTAGTGGTTACCAGAGGGTAAGGGGTGAGGAGGGTGGTAGAAGAGGGAAAACATGTTAAATATATGGTGATGGAAGAAGAACTGACTCTGGGTGGTGAGCACACAATGTGTTATATATAGATGATGTATTACAGAATTGTACACTTGAAACCTATGTAATTTTGCTAACCATTGTCACCTCAATAAATTTAATTTTTAAAAAAGTAGCACAAACCCTTCTTACCACACAAAATAAATGATAATTATGTGATGTGATGAAGGTGTCTGCTAACTGTGGTGGTAATCATTTTGCAGTATGTAAGTATATCAAATCACCATGTCCATCTTAAATTTATACAATGCTATATGTCAATTATATCCCAATAAAGGTGGAAAAAGTAAATAAATATGTGCTAAGCAACCTGGTACATAGTCTGTGGTCAATACACATAACTTCATCTACTACCTGAGATCTATAGATACTGGCATCTACAAATAGTTCCTGTCTTTTGTTCACTATGGTGATTCTAGGCAAGCTCATAAAAAAAATGGTAAGAGAAATCCAAACTACCTTAAGCCACGCCATACAGAAATACACATATGCACATGAGTGTACACACACATCCACACTTCTAACTGAGATATACCAATAATGGTGAAGTATAAGGTGTAGTCCAGTATTCTCAGCCAGGGGCAACCAACCTGTTCCCCTAAGGCAGCGGTTCTCAGCCTGTGGGTCGTGACCCCTTTGGTGGTCGAATGACCCTTTCACAGGGGTCGCCTAAGACCATTGGAAAACAAAAATATATTTACATTACGATTCATAACAGTAGCAAAATTACAGTTATAGAGTAGCAATGAAAATAATTTTATGGTTGGGGGTCACCAAAACATGAGGAATTGTATTAAGGGGTCACGGCATTAGGAAGGTTGAGAACCGCTGCCTAAGGGATATATTACAATGTCTGAATATGGAGCAGGGTGCTACTGGTACCTATTGGGTGGAAGTCAGGGATGCCGCTAAGCATCCTAAAATGCACAGGACAGCCCTCTTACCAAAAATAATTATTCAGCCCCAAAAGCCAAAAGTGCCATGATTGAGAAACCCTGGATATAGCCACACTGGTTAATGACTGAGCTGGAGTAAATAGGGAGGAATTTAGGATAAAACAGTCAAGGGACTGAAGCTAGGACAGTGATAGCTCTAGGATTACAATAAAGTAGTGGTTTACAGGTGACCTTCTTACTGGAAGTGAAAACTTAGAGCTCAGTTTGCTTAAAACATTTGTTAGATTGAGTAAATATTAATCGTGCATACCAAAGAGTGGGACAGAGCCCTAAAGCACCACCAAATCCCATCCGTTTCATAGCACTCCTGAATCAGGAAGTTAAAATAGTTATCAACTTGGATTTTATTCTTTAATTCCTTTGGGATTAATGGGGAAGAGGAGGAAGAGAGCAAGCAAGTCATGGATAGGAAATATGAAGACTTGAGTTCTAGTGTCACTCTTATTTTGTATGACTTTGGGCAAGTGAGGGAATAACCAGGTTTCAATTGCCTCCTTTGTAAATGGAAAACATTTGGTTGCATTATTTCTAAGACTCTTTCGAACTCTTAACAATTTTAAGTCTGTGATTTCATTCATTGGGAGCAGAATGAAATAAAGCCTAGCAACAGTTTTGTTTTGTGTGTGATTTAATTAAACATATAATTTCTAAACATGATCAGTCTTGAAAACAATCATCTTACAACGTTGATAAAAAATGGACTATCGTTGCCAACTGCTACCCAAGCAGATGCAGGGGATTCCATTGCTGAGAATTTTACATAGAAAAAAAAATCTAAGTTGGGTTAGTTGCTCTTCCCTCTATTCACATAGGACAAAGCCTTTGGTGATTGCAACATATAGCAATTTCGAAACTTTTTGAGGTATCACACATACCTATTGCTTACAATAAACAATATAACCATAATTCAGTGACTAGATCAAGAGAGGTTTTTTGTTCCTAATTGTTTCATCATGTTAAATACATTTAAAGAAAGAGCTATATAAAAACAAAGGCTTACAAGAAGAAAGGTATTCAAGTGCTAGAGAATGGCAGTGCTTCTAACCAGAAGCAATCTTTATCATCTCCTTACCTGCAGGGTTAGTCATGGTTTCCATCTTTGGACCAGGGCTTTATTTAGAATGTGAAATATTTAGTAGAAAAGTTCCTATGAGGAATTAAAGTGTTTAATACTCAATCTTAGGAGAGCAGAGAGGAGACCATATATCTTTTGTCACTTGTGCCCAAAACTCTACGCAAAGTCAAATACAGAGGGTGCCAAAAAATGTATACACATTTTAAGAAAGGAAAACTGTATTAAAATTGTAATACTCAATATATACCGATAACAAAAGATGAATACAAGTCACATTTGACTTCTGCGATTACAAGAGGTGCTCAATGTGGTTACCATCAGCATCCAGACACTTCTGATGACGGCGAGCTACTGCTTGAGCAGCATTAACCAAAGTGTCCATTTGTATAACATTCTTTTTGGCACCCCCCGGTATTTAATGAGGGTTTCGGGAAAACTCAGGACTGGTATTAGGCATGCAGAGAACAAGTCACCACATATAGGTTATTCCTTGCATAATGGCACTTAGCAGAGAGAACAATTGGAGGCTGAAATCTATAGTCCTGTCTCCATTTACCAAGCCATGCACCTTGGCAGGGGGCTGTGTCTGTGGGGAGGGGGTCCTTTTCCAGCTCAAACAAAGGCACCATATGACAATAGGTTTTAGAGATGCCATCAGCAAAAACTGATTATAATGTAGTGTTTTAAAGTCTTGTTCTAAACCACAGTAGTGTAAATTCTAGAAATTACCCAAGCAACAAACTTGATGCAGGTAAAAGAAGCAGAGAGTAGAGCAGGCTTAACCTGAAAACTCTCGGTGCAAAAATAATAACAAAAAAAATTGTTTCTGAGTACTATAAAGTCAAAAGACAAGCTAAGGACGTGTAGGGAAAGATTGTGAGGGGAGAAAGCAAATAACTTGGCAGAGTCCTACTTCAGCCCTTGAGGCAATAATTAAATTTACAGAAAGGCTCCCACATTGTGTGGCCCAGGAGGTTATCAATTTGGATATCATACATTCTGTTTTTGGTAGACATGAATGATACATAAACAAACTGATCCTCCAGGCTTATTTTAAAAAGCAACTTTCGGGCATGTCATCGGGTCAGTACATCCTCAAACTAACTTCCCACATCTGCTGCACAAAGAGAATTCAGATTTACAATGACGAGTATAAGAAACTTTGTGTCTTCTAAATCGTCAAAAGAAATAACATTTATATTAGGTCTAACTTAGATTTTGTTATTCCCATTGTCTCCCAAGTCCATGACAATTGATAATCTTGGAGTAAGATATACGCCAATGCATCATTAACAAGACAACAAGTGCCCAGAACCATTCTGCAGGACGTACAACACATATTGAAGGTCAGAATAATGTCTATTATTAGCTTATGTTTAGAAGGTTTTTCAAATAAAATAGTTCTAATTACTGATTTTATCCATTTAAAAAATACAGGTATTCTTCAGTGCATAGCTTAGTGATTTAAGAAAAACCTTGTTAAATGAAAGGTATAGTAACCTTTTCTGACATAATTTGAATGAAAAGTCTGATTACTTTTAAGCCATTTCACAGGGGATCCACATTCTCTCCATGTTTATATCCTTCTAAACAAGCAGAAAATTCAGATCACACAGTCAGCTAGCTCTTTATTTGCATTCTTGATTGGCATGATGAGGGCTGCATCACAGTTTGTGAATATTGTGTATTACATGAGACCAAAGTGGAGTCTCCCCAAACCTGCAGGATGTGGTAGGCAATCAAGCAACATAAAGGAGATGAATTGCAAGTCCTTTGAGAACAGAACCATTATGAGCTTAACAAGCAGCATTCTCTGTTATATCTATTTTAGTGGTGTTAGTATGATATTCATTGTTGCACTATGAGCTGTTATGATAGCCCGAGATTTACCAAGAAGATAAATATTTTAGAGTGACATCTGAATAATCACAAGGATTTGTTATGGTGCTCTTTATTCAATAGTCCGACTTCTGTGCACGGACAAAGGAGGGGTATTTTTTGAGCTGAGCAAAGAATATAAAGAAAAATCAACATAATTAAATGCAAAAAAGGTCAATGAAATTATAGAATATCAGAGCTGAAGAGAACCTTAAATATCAGATAGTTTGTTGTTTCTGCAAATGCTTCTATGGTAAAGAAAATGTATTCTGTAGCCCCAGCAGCCTGGGAGTCCTCAGAGGCCAGTCGTACATTTGAAACATTTTCTGAAATTCCCTCTTTTATCTTAAAATTGACTTTACCTCTGAGTTTCAATTCCCTCATCTGGAAAATGGTGATAATAATAGTGTTTACCCCATTAGCTAGATTTTAAGACCAAATGAGACTTACATATGAAACACTGAGCATAGTGTCTGCCACATAGTAAGTACTCAATTAAGAGTCAGTATTTTATTTACAATAAAGAAAAAACGAATTGTGCTTGCAACATGTGAAGAATAAGCAGAGCGGGGGTGAGGCCTGGAGAGTGATTGAAAATACTGGCAAGAGAGGATAATAGTAATGGATTCAGGACCCAGGACCTTACTCATACAAGGCTCATGCAAGGTTATAGTGAGAAGTGACCTTGGACTTCATTAACCAAGCTACTTAAACTGGGGCACGTGTATCCCTAGCAATGCACTTGAAACCATAGGAAAGACACGGAGCACATTCAGGATCAGCAATTTTATTAGATATTAAGGGAGAGACAGTACTTATCAAAATAAACACACATAGCTCTTCTTTCTATATGTGGACACATTGAGAAGGCCGCCGTCTACAAGCCAGAAAAGAGCCCTCCCCATGACCCGCCCATGCTGGCAATCTGTTCTCAGGCTTCCAACCTCCAGAACTGTGAGAAAATAAGTGTCTGTTGTTTAAAAATAAATAAATAAATAAATAAATAAAAATAAACACACATATATTATGGAGCAAAATACAGATTTTTAAAATAAAACATGAGCCTTCAAAGAAATATCTCACCCCTTCTTCTGGGGGTTAAGTTTACACTGTTCAGCTGTTAGGGATACTTCATTGGAAAGTAGGAAATGCACCGAAGACCATTCACAAACCAATTACTTGCCACTCTTCTTTCTTGGAGGCTCATTCAGAGGAAACCCCTCAACGGTAAGCTCCCTGAAGCGTGAATCTTTCTTATTTCACGTTTTATTCTCAGCTCTTAGTTCAGTGGTTGGAGCACAGTGGAATGGCTGAGTAATGGGTGGTTGTACAGTTGAGAAGGATGGAAGAATGGAGTAATGCATTTTGGTCACAGCCAACTAAATAAGGAAGCTCTAATCTGGACCTGAGGCCATAGTCAACCTGGGCATCTGGGGCTATGGGAAAAAAAGGGATGGATATCCATGCCCAAGTTCCATCCTGTCCCATCCCACATGGTAGGCAGTGTGCTTCCCAAAGCAGAAAAGAAGTTCTTATGATGTCAGGCCACTGAACTGTCCATAGAACCATCACATGACAGTGAAGAGAGGGCACAGTCTCTCCCTGGATAACAGGCAATGCTTTCCCAGGGGTGCAGCTAGCCTGGTCATCATCAGGATTCAGCCAGCTCGAGAGGCAATATGTTTAGGTTGCCAAACGAGACAAGAAAGGTGTGTGTGTGTGTGTGTGTGTGTGTGTGTGTGTGTAAACAAGTACGTGAGAGTGTCTGTGCATACATGTATTACTGGGATTCTTCATTAAGACCATTTAAAGTCTATCTTCCCTCTATTTTGGTAGCCATGTGATCTTATACAAGTTACTTAACATTCTCTGAGCCTAAATTTCCTCATTGGTAAAAGTGGGATAATAATACCTGCCCTGCATGTTATATTGACTTTCCGTGATTATTTTGAGAATGAAAATAAAAATTAGGTAATATATGTGAAGTGGTATATAAACTGTGAAAAGCTGTGTAAGTTCTAGAGGAAGCATCCATCATCCATACATACTAGGTCATAGCAGAATTAACAGCAATAAAGTGTAGTGACAGACCATTTTCCTCTCATTTGTGATTATTGTTTTAGTTAACAAGGCCAGAAAAAGACGTATTTATTGAAATTGGAAAAGATTACAGTCCAGGAGGAAAATGTCGTTCTTGTCTACTTATTCATATAGCTTGGACTGTACTCTCAAGCATCAAAGATTCCATGAAGGAGGGAAGGCTGATTTGTACTTGTATCTGTACCACCCCCACTGGGGGCCAGAAGACAGTGACAAGACTGCCACTCTATATGAGGCAAGAGCCCAAGCCATGGTTCTCACTACAGACTGACATCCAGCAGCTTGTTAATTACATATTTCCATTAATGAGATGAATCCCTTTGTCTTCCTGGATGACAATCTCCCTTTCAATGCATAGATGTCTTATTTTCTTCTCCTCTCCTTAGCAACCCAGCAACTGTTCTGACACTTACACTTCCTTACTAGTCTTGAAGCTTCAAAAAAAAGTTGCTCTTGAACAGCCATGCATCTTCCTGCACTTGAATTTTTTCTCCTAAGTTTTTGAAAACAAACCAAACAAAGTTTTTAAAAGATTCACATTAACTGAAAACAGACAGAAATTGTTCTATGGCAGCTTGCTTTTTAAAGCCTTATCACATCAGAATAGAGTTGTCTTCTGTTTTTGGAGCACAAATCAAAGAACAATCTTGCAAAAGCACCCAGATTTGACTTCTATGGGCTTTCTTTGGCAAGGAGGCTTAATTGAACAGATGGACTTCACCAAAAGGACCTGATTACACACCTCAGAGTTCTTTTCTACATAGAAAAATATGTGAGATGGCAGTCACAAAAACTACAATCTAGGGAAAGACCAAGGAGGATGGAGATTTGAGAAAATGAAAGTACTAATTTTCAGAGTCAGTAACTGCAAGACTATGCCTGATAGTCTAAGACATTTTGTTGGAGTAGGGCATATACAAATATTTCCTCAATTTCTTTTGCAGGAAGTTAAGTTTTACAGCTCCAGGAGAGGAAGTGACAAAAGAGCAAAGGCATGAGATTGAATTTAAATAAAAGCTAGACACCTGAAAGGAAAATGTTCATCTTTTGGAGAGCTAGAAAAGAGTCAGAGATGAGGCCAAGATTGAGGACAAAGAATGGTGACCATGTAAGGGGACAGCCATAATGTCAAAATACCTGAAAGTCGAAATCATGTTTGTAACCTAGATTTTCAAGTGGACAGGGGGCTGGTATATAAGATAGAATACAGGAGTAGCATAGTCCTGAAACATTTATAAATCTCTGATTTAAAGCAAAGAAGTTGTAGGCCAGGTATTACTAATTTTCCCCCAAACATCACTTCAGCAAGTTCATTAATCTTTAACATTTCATTGATTTTATTCCATATCCACCAAACTACTCTTTAAAGTGAAGACCGTTGCCCCAGCACATGTCTGAATAATGCAGGGAATCGTGTTGCTTTGTCCACTTGCACATACGCAATGCTCCTGTACCATGGAATGCACATAATCCTGAAAAGGATGAGAGAAAGTGCAAAGTTACTGTGTTAGTTTTCTACTGCTGCAAACTTGGTGGCTTAAAACAATATCCATGTATTATCTCACAGTTCCCATGGGTCAGGGCCCTAGGCTTGGTTTAGCTGGGTTCTCTACTCAGGGTCTCATCAGATAACATCAAGGTGCTAGCTGAGGTTGTGGTCTCACTTGAGGCTTGATGTCTTCTTCCAAGTTCACTGGTTATTGGAGAATTTAGTTCCTTGTGGTTTCAGAACTTAGGCCCTCTGCTCCTAGAAGCAGCCTGCTAGTCTCTGCCATGTGACCCTCATCACAATCTGACAGTTTGCTTTCTCAAAGCCAGCAGGAAAGCAATTATCTGACTTCAAATCTCTCTCTCCAGAGAAGACCTGGACAGTCTTTAAAGGGCTCACCTGATTAGGTCAGGCCCACCCAGAATGTTCTCCCTTTTGATGAATTCAGAGTAAAATCATTTGGGACTTAATTACATATACAAAATTTCTTCCATAGAACATAATCTGATCACAGGAGTGAAAACACTTCGTATTTGCAAGTCCCACCCACACTCAAGGGGAGATTACACAGGGCCTGTATACCAGGGGACAAAAATCTACCAGGGGTTTATCTTAGAATTCTGTCTACTAAAGCTAACTAAATGGAAATTTTCCTTTCCTTCTACTTTTTGTTTGCCCATACTGAATGATTCACAAAGACGTTTCTTTACAAAAAATCTACAATGAGACTTTAGATCTTTTGAGCATTTCTTTAGGAGTTTTTATCTTAACAAAGTTTTGAAACCATTCCCAGAACTGTTTTGGTCCCACACAGCTCCCTCTGTGAAAACTCAAGCTTTCAGACTCTAGGTCTCCAAATGATCAATGAGCAATTTTGCACACACTCCCAGAGTTGACTTCTATGGTCTTCCTTTGGCAAGGAGGTTGCATTTGGCCAGGTGGAATTCTCCAGAAGAACTTGTTTTCATACCTCACAGAATTCCTTACTACATAGAAAAAATATATAAAATATGGCAGTCACAGAAACCACAATCTAGAGAGAAACGGGGGAGGGTAGAGATTGGGGGAAATGGAAGAGAGTAGTGATACTCACGTGGTAAGGAGTAGCAGACTGAACTGGGGAATGGCCAGTGTAAGTGGCTAGTAAGACCAAAGTTGGCACAAGTGAAAGCATTGTTAGCAAGGAGGTTCAAGGGTTTGCTATCTAGAGATCAAGAATCTTTAAGGAAAGAGCCCATCTCAGGGGGTTGTTTTCAACAGGTGGGCAGCAGGCAAGATAGGCAGCTCTTATCTCTTTTTGGGAGATTTAGGACACCCAATATTCAGTTTGCATGTTATATACGTATGCCCATTTAGTTTCGCTCTCATTGGACATTGGTATTAAGCCCAATAAAGCTATTTCCTTTCCATCCTACACACACACACACACACACACACACACACACACACACACACACACACACACATGGGAGATTGTGGAGCAGCAGCCTGTAGAGTGCCTAAGAAGAGCACATCTAGATCCCATACAGACCTGAATGTAGATTCCAACTTACTAGCTGACTGACCTCAGTTAGGATATTTTATCTCTCTGTATCTCAGTTACCTTAACTGTCAAGGGGAAATAAATAAGCTAATCTCCCAGAGTCAATACAAGGAATAAATGAGATACTACAGAAAGCTTCTAATATGCTACTTGTCACATAGCCTATGGAAACTGTTCCTATTTATAAGTAGTATTACTGTTTTCATTCTTAGCATCATATGAAAATACCTTTCAGGTAAAGCTCGGAGAGAGCTCTGATCTTGAGAGCAACTGCCCATGTTTGGAGTAACCTGGGGCAGAGGCAGATGATAGAAAAGATGACTTGTTATAAAATGAGGACCCTTTGTCTTCTTTAGTGCTTAAATAATGTATGGCCAGCATCTTGAATCCCTGCAGCAGAAAATCGTCTCCTTTTAATGATAGAGTGCCTGGGTACTTATGGCGTTAGTATCACTGATTGAAGGGCTTGTTCTTATCATCATAAATGTCAAGATTCCAATGATTTTTTTAACTCTACAAACATATTTTACCTGCCTTATGCCAAGGGGGAAGGAAGCATCTAGGACAAGAAAACAAAATGAGAAAGCACAGAAAGACTTGGGAGGTTTTTCTCCAATCAGCCCTAATCCTAATAATTTTCTTTGCATTAATTGCAATTTCCTTTGGTCTCTTTAATTTATTTCCCCCATTGAAATACATAATGAAATACTCCATGTCCTCATGGTGAGCTCTGATGCAGGGGAGTTGCTCATTAGTGCACTTGAGGTCATGGGTATTTGTCTAATTTACATGGCAGATACTGCAGAGACTTCTACAATCTGATAGAGACATCAACTAACAGCCATAGCCAGATGACTACAGAACCGGAGGAAGAGATGAAAACTGTATTTGCTTTTGCCTGTTCTCATGGCCACCTTGATAACTTCATGTACACTTATTCTAAAATGACTCTGAAATCACAGCCGTAGACAAAATAATTTTAAAATATACTGAGGAATATTCTTGTACAAGGAACGGCCAAGAAGCACTAGGAAGAGATAGATCCTACTTTCCATAGAATCAAGAGGAATATTTACCCCAAGGAATAAAGTATAATCCAGCTCCCTGGTGAGTGACAGAATTTCTTCGTTTATTTTTATAAGTGAATAATATTCATCCTATCTTCTCAAATGAATACTTCCGTGTTGTAGGATTTCATCATGAAAACCACTGTGTCTCATGGCCTCTCACTTCCCTTATAACTCGAAATTCCATTATAAACATGCAGATGAATTTTCGTAGTAGGGGAAAGCCCTCCCAATGGGTTTTATGAGTTTAAAACTTGTACAAAGAAAAGAGTCAAGCTAGTAGGCAGGTCTGAATAGCGCCAGGCATTATGCTACACTGAAAGTGCTGCTGAGAATTTTACAGCACTTTCCTAACTTGGAAATTTCTTCTCTCTGTTCCTCACTTCCCTTCACACTAGATGAAAATAAGTTCACTGTTCCCCCCAAAGCCAAGCAGCTTCCTGATCAGACAAACTTACAAGTTTTTCCTCATCACTTCAAATGAAAAAGTATCTTTATTTTTAACTTCAAGAATAGACCACAATTTAACACCAGCCAGAGTGGGCCTTTTATTTCACAGTGCTATGTTTGAGCCTCTTGAAAATCAGGGTGGACTCCTTGAAAAGCAGTCAGAAATCTTCGAGATAATCTATTGCATGCCCTCTACTTTTCTAGCCAAGAGAGGTGAAACAGGGTGGGGGACGAGGAAACTCTGTCCGAGAGAGTCACTACATATCATATTATTTAGCCTGATTCCAGGTATTGTGCAGTTGAAGAAAACAAGGCCCAGAGAAAGAAGTGACATGGATGAGATCGTGCAGCAAGTTAGTTGAGGAGCAATAATAATCAAGGAGTGATAACAACAACCATAGCTAACTAGTGAGCATTTACCATGGATTAAGCACTGTCTTAGGAGCTTGTCATCTATTTTCTGATTTTCTTCTTAAAAACATATCAAACAGTAAGTTGGTTTATATATACCAAAAATCAACATTAGTCACTATTATCAAAGTATTGAAGTTGTGATGTTTGTAACTCCAAGGTTGAAAAAGTACAATATTTCCAAACTATCCAGTTGTCCAATGAGACCGTGAGTGGCCGGCAGCCGGCGTGAGCTGCTGTCCAGTGGCTGGTGACCAATCTGCCTCACCCGGGAAGAGTGCAATGATAATACCAACATGGGCCAGTGAAGCAACATCCTTCACAACTAGGCTGAAGAACAAAAGGACAGCAACTTGTCTGTTCCCCTTCCCCCAATCCCCAGCGCTGTTCCCATCCCCCAATTCCCCAATACAAATCTTTTTAAAAAATAAAGTAAGGGTTTTTTTTTGGGGGGGGCATGTTAAAATTCACAAGAGATCCCACAGTGAGGACAATAAACTGGAGTTTAGTGCTGTAATTCTTTCTGTTTGAACATCATTAAATTACAGTTCAATGTTTAGTGGTAAATACCTTAAAGGGAAGAAACTATATATCTCTATGTGCCATACATCATTCTAGGCAATATTAAGCACTTCCACACATGTTATAAACTAATTTCCTGTGAGAGGTATAATTAGGATCATTTTCAAGATGAGATATTGAGGCACAGAGAAGTTAAATAATTTGCCTAAGGTTACACAGTTACTAAGAAGCAGATCTGAGACAAAAAGGTTTTAGACAAAAAACAAAGGCGTTTCTCTGACTCCAAATCTAGTGGTCTTTCCAATAAACTACAGTAGACAAATATTTGAGTATATTGCATAAAAAATCTTCACTGTGCAGAGATAGAGAGATAAATTAAACAAGTCCCTGCCCTTAAGAAGCTTACAGTCTAATTAAGAAAAACATCCATGTAAACAAATTATAAGTAGAATAAAAATGGATTTTGACTTTGGGGATTGAGAAAACACTTCATGGAAAAGAAATCAGTTAAATCAAGTATTGGAGAATGTAGAGAGAGAACCAGAAGAAGACAGAAGAAAAATATATTCCAGACAAAAACAATACAGCATGAGCAAAGGCCCAAAGGCAATAAGTAGGCAGACCAAAGACTGAACTCTAAGGTGAGCTTGAGCTGCTAAGCTGGATATTGACTACCATGCAAAGAACTTCAGAATTTTTTCCTGTTCCTTGGGAAATTTGAAATAAATTCATCTCATTTTTATTTTGTGATGACATGTAATCATTTGTTGGCAACCAAGAACCTACTGGGTGTTATCTGGGTGTTAAGAAAATATTTTGCAAATATATAAAATGGCCTTGCAAAAATGATGGAAACAACTATGAAAAAACACCATTTTATATGTCTACAGAAATTTGAACTTCCAAGTTACTTTCACAAATGTTCATTCCTTTCAGAAAATAATAGCTAACACATAAAGTGCTCATTCGGTGACAGAGACTGTTTTAAACATTTTGCATGTTTTATTAACCTATTCAATTCAGTATTAACCCATTGAAACCTCAAAACAACCCTTGAAGGCAGGATTATTATCTCTACTTTACAAATCAGAAAACTGAAGCGCAGAGAGGTTATACAATTTGCCAAGGCCAAACTCAGGTTTCAGACTTAGGTAGTCTGGCTTTTAACCACTGTTACCAAAGTTTGTGGTGTTTTATGCTGTCTACTTATGAACCCCTGCAGGAGGCTTGCCTCCCATATAGCTGACATATGGGCTGTCTAGCCTCTGTTTACATGCTGCCACTGCCATTTTGTATGACAGAGCTGAGGTCATCTCACATTTTTCCAATATTGATATCTATTTGAATCTAATATTGTCACAGACTAAGCCCTGTGGCACTCCACTAAATATATTTCTCCAATAATGAACGTTCTCTAGAGAAAGGTCATTAATATCCTACACTTAAATTTAGAGATTATAGATTTATAATACAACATGCTTTCACATACACAATCAGATTTAAACCTCACATCTAGCCTGTGAGTTGTCACATTTTACAGATGAGTAAACCACCATTGGAAGAAATTAAGGATAAACACCTTTTCTTGAGGTGATTGGACAACATTTAGAAGAAAGAGGTGAAGAAAACGGATGTGTAAAAAGCACAGAGGTGTGTATGTGTATATATGAATGACAGACTGCCTGAGGTGTAATTAAGCAATTAAAGATGAGATATACATAGACACGTAGAGAGATTCAGACACCTCAAATGGAAGAAAGGAGCTGGTGGGGAAGAGATAGGTCAGTTCTTTGTACTAGCCAGCAGGGGGCACAGAACATTCACAAATCAATTTCCTCATCTGTAAAATGGGGTTAAAATGCAGACTTAGCAAGTTTCTTGATAAGACTAAATGAAACCCTGTATGTAAAGCATGTGGCATCTGTGCTTGGACTGTGTGCATTCAATAAGTGCTACTTCTCTCTCCCGATCCCGCAATACCTTGATACTTGCGATGCACTAGAACCAGACCTCCTTTTCTTCAGGCTGTTAACCACTACAATAGTATCCTCCACATAGAGGTTGCAGGGAGAGGTTAAGATACTCTTCGGAGCATGTGCTTTCTACCACAGACCTTCTTTCTCTTCTTTTGCTTTTCATTTTTCTCTCATTCTTATTTTCCCTGTCTTCCTGGCCCCTTTCCTGATGGTTTGTAGTGTTTGAAGACCATCAGAGCATATTCTTCAGGCACTCTTAAATAATAATAATCTCTTTTTATTTCATGTTTACAGTGATGAAACCTTTTTTTCTGTTATTTCATCACTTTGATTTTCATAATAATTTGATTTGATTTGAGGTTAAATAGACAGACCAGTGCTTTGATCCACCACTGGACAAATAAGGAAACAGACTCAAAGAGGTACATGACACCCAAAGTCACACAGCAAGGAAATGGCAGAACTGGAACTAGAACCAAGGCTGTCTGACTCTAAATCCTCCTGTACTTGAAATATGACACTAAGTCATTGTGCATCAAAAGCCATGCATCAAAATCCAAAAGGGCACCACTGAAAGCTACAACACAATCATTTTTTTCCACTAGAGAATGTTCATCATCTTCCATGAGAAACATCTAAATCATGTATTGGTCTCCTAAGCAAAAGCACAACTAACATATTACTACAGGAAAGCCACAAACGTTTGTAATGCAAAATGCAACTGTTCTACTTAATAGAGTGATAATCATTTAGGAGAATAAGTTTTCATCATCATGTTTCCAAATGTTTTCCTGTGCTTACAAAATAATGGTGCTCTGAATAGTCTTTTCCCACCTTTGTACTATGTTGCGTTCTGCAGTTTTGTTTTTGTTTTTGTTTTTTTAATTTAACTCTGTCTCTAAAAGAACCCCTACAAAAGTTAATGTCTGAAATGAAATTTGCTTTCAAGATGTGAGTAAAGTAGGACAGTCTTGATTCTTTTAGACCAATCCATCAAGTATAAAGTTCAATATCTTCTGACATGAAAATTTTCTCAGCATATCCTTTCATATTAATGGGAAAAATAAGAATATGGCTACATGAACCAATATTTAACCTTTACTTTTTAATTTTCTTTTGTTATAACAATTAATCTCTTATTGAATAAAGTAACTCTGAGGTCATTGCATGTGGATATTGTATTCTCAAGCTACTTTTACTAGTATACTACTTAGTTAAATAATTGTGAATAAAATTAAGTTTTCTTTGAAAGAATGGAATAAGTATTAAAGGATCAACAGTATTCGTGTGAATACTCCATTTCACGGTTATGGCAATGGGTAGTTTGATGATGCCTTCTCCATGGAACAGAACCAAATCAAAAAACAGAAAATTTTAGTACATTGTGAATGTAGCATTTAAAATCAATGGAGAAAAATGAGCTTTTTCAGGAAGTTGTGTAAGGACAATTGGCTATTCATTTGAGAAGACAAAATAATTAGATCCTTATCATATGCAAAAATCAATTTCAGATGATTCAAATAACTAAATATAAATGTAAAATATATATAAATATTATATGAAGATATACGAGGATGTTTTCATCTTCTTAAGGTTGTAAAAAACTTCTAAAGCAAGACAAAAATTCTAAAGTCATATAACACAAAATAAGCATAAAACTTTTAAAGTTCTGTGCATAAGACACAACAAGCAAAGTTAAAAGGAAAGTGACAGACCATCAAAAATATATGCAACATATATAACAAATAATTGATATCTGGAATATATAGATTTTAATGAATCAATAAGGAATAAAAAATAAATGATACGAACAAGTAATTCATGGAAAGGGGAAATCCAAATGGCCAATAAACATAGGAAAAGATGTCAAAACTCACTACATGTTTAAATAAAATAACGAGAGACTAATTTCTATATTCATCAAATTGGGAACAATTAAAAATTCGTATCCATTTTGTACAAAAGTGTAGAGAAAGGACATTCATCCACTATGTGTGGTAATGTAAATTGATTCAGGCCCACTTTGGAGGGACATAGGGCAATATTTTAGGTGTGCATACCCTATGACCCAACAATTCTAGTTCCACATAGTTACCCTAGAGCGATAAGAACACACATGTTAGTATTACCCAGGATGTGCACTCTGACATTTTTAAAATTAGTAAATAAACTGGAAACAACCTAACTATCCATCAGTATAGAAATGGTTAAATAAACTGTGTTATATCACATAACAGAATACCATACAGCAGTTTAAATAGAACAGGTTTTCTTATAGAAAAAGAAGAAGGAGGAAGAGGAGGGGAAAAAGGAGAGAAAGAAGAGGAAGAAGAAGAAGAAGAAGAAGAAGAAGAAGAAGAAGAAGAAGAAGAAGAAGAAGAAGAAGAAGAAGAAGAAGAAGAAGGAAGAAGAAGAAGAAGAAGAAGAAGAAGAAGAAGAAGAAGAAGAGGAGGAGGAGGAGGAGGAGG